>NC_141541.1:129760000-130060000 GCF_021556685.1 Rattus norvegicus | reverse complement strand
ACCAGCCTGACCTCGAACCCAGAGATCTGCCTGCCTCTGTCTTCTGAGTGCAGAGGGGTGTGCCATCCTCGCCCAGCTACACTTTTGCTCCTGCTCCACTCCCGAGTGCTGGGATTGCAGGCGTGTATCGCCACTCCAGGTTTATGTGGTGCTTCGGATGGAACGAGGGCTTCTTCATACGTGCTAGGCAAGCACTCTGCCAACTGAGTTCTATTCTTAGCATCTACTCGTGCAAACATTAATTGCAATTTCTGGGAGCAAGCTGCACCACTGGGCTTTCTGCTAAGCAAGGCCCAGTGCCTGTGTCTGCACACACCTTAACAGTGTCCTCTCCCACCTGTCAGCCCTAGAGCTCACTCCTATTCAACTCCAGCTGTGGAGCATTTGCCTTAGGTGTGATTTCTTCAGTGGGCACTGGGTTGTGCTCCCATTTAATGGACGGCTCCTCCACTGTAACTTCGTTCTTTCCCCTCATTCAGAGGTTTTAAAAACGGATAACTGTGCGCACGGCTGACTTGTGGCACTGACCCTCAGGAGTTCCCTGAACTTCCCTTCTGAAGGTCACACTGTCAAGAGTGACAGAACCGTTTCCCCCTAGTGCCGGTATAGGGACATGCTGGCCTCATGAACAAGTTGGCTTCATAAGATGCTAATAAATCATCTACTTTCTGGAAGAGTTTATGTCAAACTAATATATGGTTCTTGTTGTTGTTAAAAGTTCATAAAATATGTTAACGAAACTGTCTGGGATTTGAATTTCCTTGGAAGAAGCACCTTGGAAACGCTCTAAGGCTTGGGTGCTCTAGTTCTGGACTTAAGTTCTCTTGCCTAAGTTTTAGTAAGTTGTAGTTCTCACGAGATTGTTCATTTCACCTGTAATAAATAAAGTTCTTCTGATCTTCTCTTATCAGTTTACAGCCCTTCCTTCCTAATATTGATAACTTGTATTACATTTCATTAGCATAGCTAGCTTTTTTTAAAAAAAATGATTTTTGTTAGTCTGCTGCTAGAATTAAGAAGGAATTTGAATTTCTTTAGACCTTATTTTTTCTTTTCGTACTTTATTTATTTTTAAGGAGATTTTATTTATTTTGCTTGGATGAGTGTTTTGCCTGCATGTATGTAGTGGACCCTGTGTGTGCCTGGTTTCCACAGAGACCAGAGGAAGGATGGCATTGGATCCCAAGTACTGGAATTACAGATGGTTCTGAGCTACTGTGTAGGTGTTGGGATTGAACCCCGCTGTTCTGTAAGAGTAGCAAGTGTGTTCTTAACCACCAAGTCATCTTTCCAACTGCCCCTCCTGCCGAATTTTCTCTATTTTTTTTTTTCGGAGCTGGGGACCGAACCCAGGACCTTGTGCTTGCTAGGCAAGCGCTCTACCACTGAGCCAAATCCCCAACCCCAATTTTCTCTATTTTTAAACTATTAATTTTATCTATTTCATTAACTTACTCTCTTTGGGTTTGCTTTGTTTTATTTCTAGCTAATACAAATCTCAGATAATTGATTTAAGATCTCCATCCCCCTCCTCTTCTCCTGTCTCTTCTAACTGTAGGAATCAGGGCCAGGATAGAGCAGTTGCCTAGCACATGAGAGGCCTGAAGTACAGTCCCTAGTGCCTCAGAATCAGTGTATCAGCACGAGTAGAAGTTAATAAAAACAAGTTGAGGGCTGGGGAGATGGGTCAGCGGTTAAGAGCATGTACGACCCTTCCAGGGGACCTGAGTTCAGGTCCCAGCACCCATGTGGAATGGGCTCACAACTGCCTAGAACTCCAGCTCCAGCGGCTCCAGTGCCCTCTTGTGGCCTTCCCAGGTATTTGCACTCATGTACACATGTCCATGCTCATTCGTGCATACACGCGTATACAAAATTTAAAGATATGATTAGGTAAATCTTAGAGGAAAGAAGATTAAGTTGATCAGAAAAACCTGACTGATCTTTGAACTATTTACTCGATTCATGGAGATTTCCCCTCACCTTGCCCATTGCTGTTTTGCCTACTGGCAGGTGCTATGGGCACTGTCCAGGGGAAGGTGGGAGATGGACTGAGATCTGCTTGGAAATAACTTGGAGTAAGTTTGCTTGCTGTTAAAGGCTGGATCATTTAAAGAGCAGCTTCAGGTTACCATTGAACTAAATGCATAATGTGGTTTTGCCTAAGCAGAAATCTCTCTCTCTCTCTCTCTCTCTCTCTCTCTCTCTCTCTCTCTCTCACACACACACACACACACACACACACACACATGTGTACGGACTCTGTCACTGATAGACCACCACCTATGGTTTAGGGAAGTCATGCAGGTCATTGAGAAAATAGTCTCTTACAAGATGCCTCCTTTGAGAAAGGCTACGGGGAGTCTCCGGAGCGGACCCCCACAGACTTCCCCATTCTTCTTTCACAAGCACCAGTTCACTGTCTGGCTGCACCCAATGACTTCAGCATCCACAGGACCAATGTCGGACGGAGGTGTAGAGCTGAAATACTGGGCCAAAGCAGCTTGGTGCTCCTGCACGTAGTGATGTCTTTTCTGTCTTGAGTGATTAGCGGTGGCTACCAATCAGCATCGTAAGTTTCCAAATGGCAAGGGGCAGATGTGACGGCTCTCAGCACTAAAAAACAGCAAATGTTCCCCTTCTGTGCTTTTTTTTCCCCTAAGAGTGGGAGGAAAAATAGTGACTTGCAAAGATTTGCTGCTCTTGAAAACTGTTCTTTACCTTAAATCACCCAACTCGGTCCTGCGGTTCTGCCTCCATGTTTCGGGAGGCCTGATTGGAACACACTTGACTTCTCTAGCACTGTGGGTAGCAAGCCTCCCTGCTGATGTTTCAGTTCTGTGTACCGCTCTGTTAAGAACAGATGTGTCCAGCGCAGGTCATGGCTCCCCAACTCTTGACTATCAAGCTCCTTTTTCCTGAAGGAGCTCTTGTAGCATGGGGTGGGGGCCTCGTTTGGCCTTGTTAGAAATAAGTAAGGCCTGGGCCACGCTTGAGCACTTCTCAGTGGCCAATCATCTCTAAGTTCAATGTTGATCTCATCTACTGATGCAGGGGTGGGGGTGGGGGGCAAACTGTGCTAAAAAACACATGAAATTCTTGCAGCCTAAAACACCAAACACCGCGTCAGAGTTTCAAAGAGTTTGTATTTGTTTATGCCTGAAAAGAGGCAACTTAAAGGAGGAAGGGCTCGTTTGGTCTATAGTTTAGAAGGGCTGCGGTCCATGGTGTGTGGACATCATGGTGGTGGTAGGAGCGTGAGGCAATTGTCAGGTCGCCCTGCATCTGAAGTCAGGAAGCAGAAAGCTGACAGGAAGTAGAACTAGGCTGAAAGACTTCAAGACCTGCCTCTCAGTGACTGACTTCTTCTAGTAGGGTGAATGCTTCACAACCTTTCAAACAAATTGGCCAAGTCAGATACTTTGATCTAGAATCAAGGCTCGTGCACTACTGATGATTCCCAATATGCAATTGCTTTTAGCGAGTAATCTGGAACAGCAGTCTATCAACTACTTTTCCTTACTGCAGTAAAACACCAGAACCAAAGGCAACTTAAGTAACGAGTTTATCTGGGCTTGTGGTTGCAGAGGAAGAGTCCATAATGGCAGGGGAGGCCTGGTGGCCAAAACAGGAAGCTAACATCGTCTTTCTTCACACAGCAAGCTGAGTGAACTGGAATGGGGCAAAGCTATAGACCTTCAGTGTTGGCCCTCGGAGATAAACTTCCTCCAGCAAGGCTGTGCCTCCTAATGGTTAGGGGGTGCATAACCTCCCCAAATTGCACCACCAGCAGGAAACCGAAGCGTGCATGTGTGTGCACGTGTGTCAAGGCCAGAGATGACATGAAGTGCCTTCCTCCACTGTTCTCTACTGTATTAACTTATTTAGAAAGGTTTGTTTTACTTTATGTGTATGAGTGTTTTGTCTTTGCAGGAGCCTGTGGAGCAAGGAGAAGGCGTCAGATTCCCTGGAACTGGAGCTCCAGACAGTTGCGTGCTGCCATGTGGGTGCTGAGAACTGAACCTGGGTCCTCTGTAGGACCTTAGTAAGTTCTGTTAACCCCTGAGTCATCTCTCCAGCCACTCTTGTTTATATTTTAAAAGACAGGCGTTCACTATGTCGCTTTTGTTGGCCTATAACGTATAGACCACTCTGCTTTTATACAGAGATTACCTGCCTCCCAAGCAGGGACTAAATGTGTGTTCTACGCCCAGCTCCACCTCGTTGGTTTTTTCTTTCTTTCTTTTTTTTTTTTTTTTTTTTTGAGACAGGGTCTTTGGTGAAACTTTTGAGGGCAGGGGATCCCTGGGCTGCCTAGTTCATCAACCAGGAGCTTGCCAGCTGACCCCACTTCTCTAGCAATGGGGTTACAGTTTATGTGCTGGCAACATCAGGCTTTTATATGGGTGGCAGGAATTAGAACTCAGGTCCTGATGCCCGTGTGCAAGCACTTTGTCCCAGAGACCTCTCCCCAGTCTGCCATTAGCAGACCCAAGGGTTAAGCCTTGGTACCAACAAGTCATAATGGAGACAACCTTTGCCCCTGTAGTTGCCCAGCAGTATGGAGATGTTAGCTCTTTAGAAGTTATTGGTCCCTGTTCTTCCACAGCAGCAGCACAGGGGTCCTTTCTATGGCTTCTGGCTTCTGCTGTAGTGTCCCTTTGCCTAGATTGGCTCCACTGCCAGCTGCATTGGCTGTGGAGGTGTTTCTGCAAACCCAAATGAACAGGGGTGAAGGCAAAGCTGCGAGCAAGCTTCCAGATCAGCAGTTGCTCCGTTCAGTTCTGGGACAGCACCACACATGCCTAATGTGACAAGCCCTTCCTCCCAGCCACCCAGCAAGCAGCCATTTAGTCTCAGTTGCTCTCCGCAGCATGGGCCAATTAGAGAGGACACCAGCAGGACTGGGGTCGCTGGCGAATCTTTTGAGGGCAGGGGATCCCATCCCTGGGCTACCTAGTCAAAGGAACTCCCCCTCCATTCACATGCTGGGCAAGAATGCAAACTGTAGGCTGCCCCAGAAATGGAGTGGGGACTCTATCCAGATGGCAGAGGCACAGAATAAGAGTTCCTAGGCCTGGAAACTTCCAAAGTAGGATTTACTGTTCTGGCAGAAACATCTGCTTCAGTCACGTCAGGAATGGCCTCTTATTGTTGACTTCCACGTGAGGATCAGATTTTTCACAGCTAATTAAAGCTCTTGTTTCAAGGTGGTGGGAGTTCTCAGCTTTTCCTCTCTGAATTGTGGCTGGATCTCTCTTTATTATTTATCTCCAAGTTCTTTTTTCTTGAGCATTTTGCCCACATTGGGCCAATGGCTAACGTGACATTATTTTCCCTACGCGCATGCTCCACGCCCCCGCCACACCTCCCCCCCCTCGTGAAGCCCGCTATCAAGGCGAGTTTGCCTGGCTCCAACCACGCCCACAGGCAGCTAATTTGCATCCCCGCATCCAATAAATCTCTAGTGTAAGGTCTGTTGCTTGGTGTGATTTTCGTTGTACTTCGTGTCCCGAGATCTTCTTTCTCTGCAAACTCTTTCAAGTAACTTCCATGGTTTCATTGCTTTAAGTTTCCCTTCCTCTGTAAACTTGGAGAACACTGTTTTGGAGAACCAAGCCAGGTCTTGCCGGTGTTTACTGGACCTTCTTGTGCAGCTGAATTGTTCACAGTAAGTGAATAGCTACGTCTGGGCCACTTTCCAGGCCATTTAAGTCAGCATCTCCAGCAGCTAGGCCCTGCCCTAGGAAAGGGAACGTCCCTGTGATTATGTCCCTGTGATTCTAATGTACAACCAGAGTTAAGAACCACTGGAGACACACAAGGAATGCTGGGAGAAGACAGAGTTGGATGTCATGCTGCATGTGACTCCCTAGGAGGGTTTGATCCCAGAAATGAGCTATGGGGAAGAAGCTTACATTTTATTTTAGCTATTTTCCTCTTATGCAGATTACTTTTGTTAAATGAATAAAGCTCAGAATACGTAGTGACATAAAAATTAGTTTAACCACACAGACTCGCAGTTTAATAGTTTGGTGTGTATTTTAATGTATGACTTTCCTTGTAAGTAGGTGCTTAATGAGTTTCTTTTTGAAATATTTAATTTTTTATTTTGTGTGTATGAATGTTTGTCCTTTATGTATACCATATATGTTCAGGAGTCTAAGGAGGCCAGAAGAGGACAATGAATCCTTTGGAACCGGGCTACAGGCAGTTGTAAGCCATTTTGTGGGTTCTGGGAATTGAACCCAGGTTCTCTAGAAGAACAGCAAATGCTCTATCTGTCGACCCACATCTTCATCTCCCTTTTGTTTATTTAAACTTTGAAAATACACTTATTGATAGTGTGTGTGTTCATGCACGTGTGTGTGATGGGGAAAAATATGTGTGTGTTTGTGTGTGTGTGTGTGTGTGTGTGTGTGTGTGTGTGTGTGTGTGTGTGTGCATACATGCCATGACAAACATAGAGGAACAAATCATGGAAGTCCGTTCTCTCCTTCTGCCATGTAGAACCCAGGTATCAAATCTCAGGTCATCAGGCTTGGTAGAAAGTGCCTTTATCTGCTTGAGCAACCTCACTGGCCTAAGAGCACCTCGAATTAATAAACAAACAAACAGCCTATTTACAACTTAGTAGCTCTTCTAATACCCCGAATCCCTTTCTGTGTAAGAACACTATTGAATGCAGTCACCTTAACTGACAACATAGTCCACTTCAGTTCCAGTCAGTGGTTTTGGGCTACTGTTTTACCAAGGGACTGGCTCCGGATCTTTTCTCTGTGCTCACCTGCTAGGTCGGATGCTATGCTTACATAGTCCAACTGCTTTGTTCAAAGGACGCCATTCAAGCTAAGCATGGCGGTAAGGCCTCTAATCCCAGCACTTGGGAGGTAGAGGCAGAGGGATCAGGACTTCAAGGTCATTCTTGTTACACAGTGAGTCTGAGGCCATACTGGGATGCATAAGACCCTGACTCAAAAAACCAAAACCTAAGCCAACAACAAAACAAGTTATTTCTCCCTCGGATGGCTAAAGCCTAATTTCCTACCTACTCTCCTCTTCTGCTTTCTTTTTCCTTCAAGTTAGAAACCCTTATCTTCCTTTATTCCAAGAATAAATACTATTCCAATCCATATGCAAGATTCGTTGGTTCAAGCTGCATGTTGCCTACAAATCTACCCACTCTTTCCATCTTCCCATCACCTGATTGAATCTCTGTCACCTCTCACTTGAGGAATTTTCACTCTGACACCTGGGCATTTTGTTTCCCCGCCTCCCCGGGTGTCCTCCCCCACCCCCCACTGAGGCAGAAGGATCTCCCTCAGACCTAAGACACAGAGCAGTGGTTCAGTAGTTCAGGTTACTGATGGGAGCATGAGTGAATCCAGAGCAGCCGTCCGTCACCCAGTGTGGGTGACGGCTTCCCCACGGTTGCACAGATGGAATTTCCCCCTTTCATCAACCTTCCTCAGAAGGTAGACAGTAGCACCCCTGGAGACCCAGAGCCCATAATGCAGTCAGGGAAAAACTATACAAATGGCTGGGAGGAGTGACTGGAAATTCAGGGGAGGATCCAGTAACCCCCCCACACACACACACACTCCTTCTCTGATAGGAGGTCACCAGTCCACAGGTTTACTTCTGAAGGCCTCTTGCAAACGGGCTCAGCTGCCCCGATGAAGACGGCGGCTGTTTTGTTCAGAGGACTACATTCCCCAACAATTCTATTATGAAGCAGTGGCAGGCTAATTGATTAGCTTGCGGGTAGGGCAAAATCTTAGACTGAAGTCCCAATAAAAGGGTACATTCTATGAAGTAAGCTTGCTGCTGGGCATAGTCTATTGTGTGACCCTGTCCCTGTTGTTCATAGAATAAGCAGGCTTTTACCTCTTCACACTTACGTATGGTCTTACACGTCTGGGCTCATGCTTAGGTCCGATAACAGCCTGCGGGTTCTCCCTTACACCATGCGAGTTCTGGAGACTGAAGTCAGGTCACTAGGCTTGGTAACAAGGACAAGTGCCTTTACCCGCTGAGCCATCTCATTGGCTCCAAGGTCCTCTAGTATTATAACTTGTTAGCTGCACGGTGGTGGCTCCCGCCTTTAATCCAGCACTTGGGAGGCAGAGGCAGACGGATCTCTGAGTTTGAGGCCAGCTTGGTTCACAGAGTGAGTTCCAGGACAGCCGTGTGTGTGTGTGTGTGTGTGTGTGTGTGTGTGTGTGTGTGTGTGTGTGTGTGTGTGTAGGTGTAGCCAGGACTATAAATAAATAGTTTTGGTCTCAGTCACAGAGTTTAATGGCTGTCCAGTGAAGAGTAGAAGCACAAGAGGCATCATGATTGAAGTACGTATGTGAGAATACGTGGCAATTCCTCATATCATCTTCAAGATGCTCTCTCAGGACCTGAGAGATATCATTTGCTTGATTTTGATCTTCCCCTGTCTCTGAGAAGCATCCAGTGCTGGGGAAAACATGGTGCAAACCACTCTGGATTCCCTTCAGTTATTAGGAGCAAAAGCTATGTGCACTTGTGCTGTGCTGTTTATAGAGAGATGCCTGGAAATAGCTACTCGAAAGATTCTCTCTGATCTTGTCATCTTTGCAAAAACTCTTGATGGTTGAGTGCCCTGGTCCCTGCCATGTTCAGAAGATACTGTACTGTTACTCTGGTTCGCACCCCATCTCCAACCCTGACCTCTAGCTGTTACAATGTGCAGCTGCCTTTTGAAAGGAGAAGCCAGCATTCCTTATGCTAAGAATCTAGGAGTCACCCTTTCATTCGTCCTTGAATCTTCAGTCATGGCAGCTTGTTTCAGAGCTGGGTCACACAATGAACCTATACAATGGACCTGGTTTGTCTGCATTGAAAGGGCCCTGAGATCCAGGAGTGAGATGAGGTCTAGTACAAGCCGGTGTTTGCCACCAGGCTGGGAAAAGGAAGCAATCTTGAACCTGCTCTTTCCATGAGACATGTCAGGGGCTATGTGAATGGGGAGCAGACGAAGCTCTCGGTATGACTAGCATACAGCAGGCCCTGGGAGTGGACATCAAATAAGAGCTACAAAAGAAGGAAGAAGCAAGCCTATCAGAAAGGCCCCCAAAGAGGTGAAATCTGCAGGGGGCTGGTGAGCAGGCTCAACAGGCAAAAGTGCTTGCATTCAACCCTGGAACCCTGGAATTCACAAATGGTGGCATGCAATCGTAAGCCTAGTACTTCTTGTGCAAGACAGAGGCAGGAGAATCAGTTGGGCCTGGATTAGCCCAGTGAGAGAAGCAAGAGAGACCCTGCCCAGCAAAGTGGAAGGAGAGACCAGCTCCCTGAAGTTGTCCTTTGACTTCTACACATGTGCTGTGGTATGTGTGCATACACAAACATGTTCATGCACACACACTTAAAAAGAATTAAAAAGAAAAGACCATGAGTTTTATTCATTCGTTGCTTATTTTTTAGGTTTGAAGGGGAGGCATTTTGAAATGTTACAGACTTGCAGAAATTCCCATTTGAGACCTCAGTGGCTAAACAGGAGTCACCTAAAAGTTAGTGCTACTGGAGTATGAATGGAACCTTCTTCCCCAGCCTTCATATTTCAGACAAGTTTGTTTGCAGCACTCCATGTTATCAGTATTCAAGTGACTTATGTACTGGTAAGACCAGCAACTCATTAACAGTGCTCAGTGTGGGTACTCACAATTCTATTTCATAAAGGCCTCCAAAGACAGTGAAAAAGTCACAACCTTCATACATGGGAAGATCAAAGCAACCATCTAGTCTGTCTCTGAATTACAGATTACTTTCTAACCCCAGCCAAATGGGCAGCGGAGCTCCTCCTCCCCAAGTGTAATTACTAAAACCTCGCTCTGTTATTCTGTATTAGTCCAAAGAGGAATTAAGGTGATCTTGAGAAGTACAAAGAGAAAGACAAGTCTCTCTGTGTGTTGAAACTTCTATAGTGTTGTTGTCAGTACTTAGATGTCTCCAGGACAGCAGGCAGAGAAAGATTTCCAGTCATTCATCAGAAGAGAAACAATCTCTGTGTTAGGCAACATTGTTTCCATTTTACATGAGAAAGTAGTTTCTGAGGTTAAATATGTTGCTTGAAATTACCCAGCTGCCAGCCCACAGAGGCAGGATTCGGATGAGAGTTTTGGGGGCAAGAAAGCCCTGATTCTTCTTCTCCTTTGCCTTTGCCCTTTGTTGTGTCCCAGGGATTACTGTGGGAAGTCCTTTGGGTTGCTCATCAGAGCGCAGGTTCGTGCTTTGATTTCCTAAGAGATATAGCTGTCAAATGACTTGAGCAAGTGGAAGGCTGGGCAACTTGTAATGCAGTGAGCTGGAAAAACCACTGTTTGAAGTAGCTATGAGGGCTGACTGGCTGCCGTGGACCCGGCAAGCTGCCAGTTGTGTTTCTTGTGTTATTAAGAGGAACTGGTGTGTATTTCAGGAAGTCTCATGTTCTGAGGTGAGGGTGGGACAAGGAGACCCGTATGCTGCTTCATGGGCTCTCTAAATATCAGTGGCCCTCAGGGCTCAGCTCTGCACCCTCTTTGGTGACTGACATCTGCGTTGTTTCTTGGACTAATGTTTGACTCTTCCAAATTTTATTTCAATCTTTGCTTTCTCCTCTGAGAATATATTTAATATAGATAGTAAATTAATGTATACTAAAATAAACATTTAAAATTTTAGAAAGCAATACAGATTGGAAACAAAGATTTAAAATTGACTTTATTTATAGGTGATATGTTTTTCTGTGTGAAAAAACAAGCAGAAAACCCAAGGTATGGAAAAAGACAAAACAAAAACCTTTCAGAACTAATAAGTGATTTTGGTGAGACAGGAGCCTATAGGAGAACTTGAAATCTATACGCCAACAACAAACTCAAGGAAACTAACACACGAATAAAACACAATACTATTTATAATATTTTGAAAAATAAATGCTTAAGGTATAAAACTAGAGTGTGCACAGGAGCCCTTCATTGAGAATAGCAAAATACTGGTACAAGAAATCAAAGGCCAGGTCTAAACAGTGGAAAGTTGAATTTAACACAGTAAGGACGTTAGTTCTCACAAACAAATCTATAGGTGAAATGTCCTATTACCACATGCTGCCCCATCATTGGCTACGTAAATTAACCCAGTTATTGTAGGCTGGGGACAACTCACGACCTTCAGTCCTCTGGCGTTGGCTGCAGAAGTGATATTGCAGGTCCAGGCTGCATCAGACACTGTTTTCAGGAAGAAACCACAGTGCCAGATGCCAACAGCCCATCTCTTCAGCTTGGTCTTGCCACAGAAGGACCAAGTGTACATGACTGTAGCTGGCTTCTGGAGAGAGGCCCCCAAGTGGACCGGGTGTTTATTAGGGATGCTCACTTACTGGTGCACAGAGACTTATCACCAAGGCCTAGGCTTGAGCCCAGAGAGAGCTCCCTTTCTCTTAAATAGTCAAGGGTTCACCACACACGAGGAACTCTGGAGAACTGGAAAATGAGACTGTCCTTACACAGGCAGTTTATGGCCTGGGAGAGGATCAGAGCCCTTTTGCAAGGTGGCTGGACTATGACCCAGGTGTGAGCACAATTGTAGTAAGAGGTTAGGATCAGAGTCCATCCCTGAAGCCCTGGTTCAGCTTCCGGATGTCCCAGCTCCTGCAGCCCCCACCCCCCATTCCTCCCTCCACAGACAACAGAAGCGGCTCTGGCTACTTTTGATGCCTCAGTGATGGCTGTGCTTCTGACCTAGCCACTCTTTTTTTGTGACCACTTTAATGTTTGGGGACACCTACTATTCTCTTTGCCACTCTGGTGCTCCCAGCATCTGCTCGAAGGGAAGCTAAAGGTTATCCCTAAAAATCCACATCTTGGTTAAATAAGTTTTCCTTTCCAGATAGTGTGGGGTGGGTGACGCCCATGCACCTTTAAAAAGTTGGGTGTGCTTTTCTGTTTCTTTTTTCTTCAAAGACACTTTAAACTCTTTGGTTACCATTTTCATCACTTCCCTTCAGGTACCCAGGGTCAAGGGCTATTTTTAGCGGCTGTTCTCCCCAGTGTGGTGATCCTCAGAGCATCCTGACTGCTGGGCTCCTCTTTCATTTCAGTTCTTCAGGGTATCCATCCAGTCTCACCTCTCTCCCTTTAAGTAGGTTGAATCATTTGCTTGTTGCTTTCCTAGCAATTTTTCATTAACTGAGAAAACCCATTAGAGGAATAAGAAGAAGTACAGCTACGGTTGCTTTTGAAAGAGTGCGCTATTTACCAGATGCTCTCCTGCAGAGACACGGGGTGCATTTGAGAGCAGCGCTTTTGTCAGCCCCTTGGGAAGTGTTAGGAATCTGGAGGGGCCTGAGAACAGAATAGTCTGGGAAAGAAAAGAGCAGGAATTTGCTGGTTATTTGTGGTTTTTGAGAAGGGAAAAGATAAAAGGGAATGGAAGAGGGAGGGGGAAAGGCACGTGGGGGGGGGAGCGGGTGGGGGGAGAGTATAGATAGCTGACAATATATCCGAAGCTCGTGTGTTCCAAGATACAACCCATCACATGGTTCCTGGAACCCTTGGTGGAAGAGTGTGTTAACCACTGTTCGGGTGGTGTGGGGAAATGTCCAACAAAAGCAATTTAAACAATGAAACGTTTGCTTTGCTCACAGTGTGAAGGAGAATGGTCCATCTTGTGGTAGCAGGAACAGGACGCAACCGATAACATTGACATCCACCTCTGTTTGTTCTCAGGAAATCATTACATCCCTGGCTGAGACTTGCAGACAGAGCTTTACAGAAAAGTCTGATGTGAGGAGAGAGCTCTCAGCTTGTATCACCTCAAGGCCGGTGAGGGCAGGTCTTTGCCCATGGTTTTGACATGCTTCGACTGGACCTAAAGTGTCCTTAGAACTTCCCTAAGGTGCCGATCCCACAGTTCCCTGGGAGGGCATTGCCTGCTGCTGTTTGTGGTCCGATTTCTTCCACTTCTCTGTCTTCTGTGTCCTGGGAGTGTTTTCTGATAAACACTTGGCATACCTTAGCATAGCTTCTAGGCTCTGCTCCAAAGTTACCTGGCAATAGCCAGGTGTGCCTGACTCACTATAAAAGGGGCTGCTTGCCCTCTCCTCACCCTCTTGCTTTCTTACCCTCTTCCCACTCTGTCCCCTTCCCCCCTCTCTCCATGTGTTCATGGCCGACCTATTCCTTCTGTGTGTCTGTCTGTCTGTCGTCTGTCTGCCTGCCTCTCTCTCTCTCTCTCTCTCTCTCTCTCTGCCTTTCTCTGTCTCCACTACTCCCTCAACTCCCCTCTCCATGCCCTAAGGGATGCCTCAGCATGGGCCCACAGAGGCTCCAACACCAACCCCCTCCCACTCCCCCCATACCTTGCCTCTACCAAACATATCCTTGGCTTTCTTTCTTTCTTTCTTTCTTTCTTTCTTTCTTTCTTTCTTTCTTTCTCTCTCTCTCTCTCTCTCTCTCTCTCTCTCTCTTTATAAAACACAACACTTGGTTAATCCTCACTTTGGGGGCTTTTAGGGGAGATTGAGGCTGAGGCAGCCTCATCTCTTCTCATTCACCATCTAGTCAGAAACTCAGTAATTTCACTCTACCCTAAGCAACCACATTATCTGGGTTATTGATCTGACTACTCAACAGAACTTCAAACAACTTGATTTATTGTGAGGAGTGATTTTTGTGGTCCTGAGACAATTTTGGGGGGTCCATGACATTGAGACCTAGGTTGAGAGATTCTCTACTCTTGGTTCCCTCCATTCTCAGGGTCAGTTGCTTCTTCTCCTTGATACGGGACAGCTCCCTTTGCCCTGGACATGAGGAAGGTGTGTAAATTGCTGTCTTCTTAGATGCATGGCCGAATCTCACAGGAATGGGGACTAGCTGAGTGAACACATCTAGTTTATGGTTTTGGGCTTTCATTGCTGGAGAGGATAGGGAGGATGGAGAAGAGACTTCTCAGCCAGCAGTCCCTTGAAGTACGCCCACAGCTTGCTTGTGTTTTCCCTTACCCTGGAGAGAGGTCCGATCAGCTCCTTTCCCTTCCCTTCTCCTGTCCCCATGCAGCCGTGATGCTGAGCTGTGAATTCTGCAGGGAGAGCTGATCTTCTAAGCTGGTCCTTGCCAGAAATGGAATTTAGTCCAAGTTTGTTCTTCACCTCAAAGCATGTCAGTTAGCTTCTGTACAGAGATGTTGAAACCTGGGAGCAGTGATCATAGGCAGAGTAACGTGAAAGCAAAGGTATTTTATTTTGCTTGGGTTTTTGTTGTTGTTGTTGTTGTTGCTGCTGCTGCTGCTGCTGCTGCTGCTGCTGCTGCTGCCGCTGCTGCTGCCGTTGCTGTTGTTTAAATTTCTGTAGGCTAAGAGAGCAGAGAGGAGTGGGTGAAGCAGGAAAAGAGAGAGGGAAATGCAGAAGGTAAGATTTGGGTCAGTGAGATGGCTCAGTGGGTAAAGGAGATTGCTGCCAAATGTGATAAGCTGATTTTGATCCCTGGGACCCACATGGCAGTAGACAATCAACACTTGCAAGTTGTTCTCTGACCTCAGCATGCATGCTGCACACATGCAAACACACACACACTGAATATAAACTTAATTAATTAGTTTGTTTATTTTTGGATTTTTGAGACTGAGTTTCTGCATGTATCTTGGCTGTCTTGGAACTTGTTCTGTAGATCCAACTGACTTTGAACTCAGAGAGTCTTCTGTCACTGCTTCCTGAGTGCTGGGATAGAAAGCGTGCATCACCACTGACCAGCTACAGATTTTAAAAGGAAAAAAAAAGACAGAAAAGAGTTCTGAAGAAGCTGCATTTTCTCTTGCCTTAATCCAGAGGTCTTGGAGCCTGGAGCATATTGGAATAGAGGCATGGAAGCCGAATGATCTTGCATTTCCTTTTACCGTCAGCTTCAGAGTAGGGACAGCTACAGAAGGGTTGTCCAGAGCCAGTGATTGTTCTTATGGGACCTCATTCTTGGAAGGAGTAGCTCCCAGTTCTGAGGGGGACAGGCTTCATGATCCTTGGATCTCTGTTTCTGGTCTTTCCTTTGGATTCCTTTTGGTTATTCAGGAAGCAGGAATAAATTGGGATGGATTGGTGAAATCCACAGTCCTGTGTCTATAGGGATGGTCAACATTACCACCTACCCTATAGGAATAAAGGCCATGACACTGGGACTCCCAATCTAGGCATGCCCCATCAAACAAAGCAGGTGATAGAGTTAAGAGAATCTCCATGTGTCTATTTCTAGGTATGTTTTTAAATTAGTTATGCTTAAATTAGCAGTAATTTGCTTTTAATATTCTTCTCTTGAAGCATCTAGTGTAGTTTCAATCAGGCACCTGATTAATATGCAAAATGATTTGTTTTGATTCCAGTGTAGTAAGCTTCCCCCCCCCCCTTTTTTTCAAGGCAAGTTCCTTTGCTTTTAAAGGACAAGAAGAAACTCATCTTCTTGGATTCAGAGGCTGCAGATGGGAAGGCCTCTCAGAACTGGTACGAAATGCCAACAGCATGGCTTAGCCAGTGGCAAGACTCTTTTTATAGTGTTCAGTCTATTAAACAGTGCCAGCCCACAGTCAGTAAAGCGCTTGCTGTGCAAGCATAAATTCAACCCCAGAACCCATATAATTAAAAAAAAAGTTGGGGATGGTGGCATGGTTTATAGTCCTAGTGGTTGTGAGGCAGACAGGAAGGTCCCTGGGACATGATATCCATACAGGCTAGCTGACCTCTGACACACACAAGCTCACACACACAAGTCACAGCCTCACCTTAAGGAATAATCAGCCCCTGTCTGTACCAGATCTGGTTTTCTGTGAGTTATAGTCCACATACTTTGTTCTGTCTGTTTTTGCATTTTACTCTTGACTGGGTGCTCTTGTGAAGTTACTTAACATCTCTGAGTCTAGCTTGCTATCTTTAAAAGAGATTACTACTGCTGCGGACTGTGTGAAATATAAATCTAATCTTTTGTCTCAAAACCTCAATATATCCAGAGGTCAGATTTTTGGGGGTTGTAGGAAGGCAATCCAGCATGAATATCATGTTCCTGTCACCTCCAACCGAGTCTAGAGAGACACGACATCATCAACATATTAATATTTCTGCAACCAAACTCATGAATATTCATGTAGCATAGCATCAAGACTAAAAATAACCTCCCATCAGTGGAGGGCAAGGGTTTATAACTGAGTTACAAATAAGTCTTTCAAAGCCTTTAGATGCTGCAACTGGAAACTAGAGGCTGTGACCCTGTCAAGAGATGGCTTCTGTGTCCATCCATCTCTTTCTTAGCAAGTTGGAAGATTATAGGACCATGACACAGGGGACAGAGTTTCCTGCTTGTTGCTTCACATTCTTCTTGCTTGAGTTGGGCCTTTGTTAAACCTTTTTCTTCTCTGTCATTTTAAATGTTGTCCTCCCCACACCAGGGATTGGAATCTGCATAAACTCTGCTGTTTTGACACAGATAGAAGAGACACTTGGGAGAAGTCTGCACTGCCTGCAGTTCCAGCACTCAGAAGGCTGAAGTGGGAACACCACAGGGATTTCTAGGATGGTCTGGGCTATAAAGAGACCCTGTCCAGAAAACCAAGAAAACAAACCAAACCCAAAACCATAAATGGTTGATGGTTTTAAAAGGTTTATGTAGAATTGTCTAGAAGATGGTAAAAGCTCTAATTTTCCTGGTAACATTTCTGGAACCTCAGAACTAAATACACAGCCAAAGAAAACATTCCTAGTGGCCAAGAGCTTGTGGTAAACCACCAGACTCTCATGTTTCCCCTCGGATTCCCACGTAGGCTAACGAGGCTTGACATTGTAACAATGTTTCCTTTTGTTTGTTACAACATCTCCAAGTAGATACAGCTTTTATGATAATTTATCAATGTGGTGAGTCCTCTACACCATTCCACATATACCATATATTCTCCTGAATATTTCTTGTGAAAATTTAAGTTGGGATAAAGTGTTGTTCAAGGGATAGTGAATCAGTGGCCTTGATTACTTTGGGGAGGTATTTTCTTGTTTCCCTACATTTTACTTACTTTGCATTTATTAATTAGTTACTGAATCCTAGGGGCTATTGTTAACATCTACATCAAGGAATCAAGAATTCCTTATTCCTTATATAAATCAGTCAGGGTCAGGTACCTTTCTGGTTTTATCTTGTTTATTATTTACTTTAAAAGGTAACACAGAAATCATGCATACTAATGGGGTTCAGAGTGGTTTTTCTTACATGCAAGCACGGATCAATTCCAATTCTCCCATTTTTTTACCCTCCTTTCTCACCAAACTTCTAATAATCTCTATTCTACTTCCAGGCTGACTTTTCTTTTTAGATAGCCTTCTGTATGTGAGGGGAAAATATGGTATTTCTTTTCCTGTGTCTATTTTCTTTCATGTAACTATGTAACTGTCACACTATAGACTCACCCTTACTGATGCAAATGGACGACAGGATTTCATTTTTCTTTATATATAAAGCAACAGAGAAAGGGAGAGAAGAGGGAGAGGGAAAGGGAGAAAAGAGGGAGAGGGAAAGGGAGAGGGAGAGGGAGAGAGAGGGAGAGAGGGAGAGAGATATTAATGTGGTGGCACATACCTTTAATTTTAGCATTTTGGAGGTGGAAGCAGGGGAATCTCTATGAGTCAGAGGCCATCCAGGTGTACATAGTGATTTCTGATCCAGCCAAGGTTACATAGTATGACACACACACACACACACACACACACACACACACACACACACACACTGTCATCTTTCTCTTGGTTTTTCAAAAACAGTGTTCTCTGGCTGTCCTGGGACTTGCTCTGTAGATTAGGCTCTCAAACTTGGAGAGCAGCCTGCCTCTGCCTTCCCAGTGCTAGGATTAAAGGCAAGAGTCATAAGGCCTGGCTGACTCTGTCTCAAATAGTGGACAAACAAGAGATGCAGACACATAGACATACGCTGAAAGAGACTCTCAGATTAGTTGCCTGTCCAATGTCAGACAGCGGGCCCCTGGCAGGAATGGCCCTTAAGCCTCATTGATAAGAAAGAAGCTCTCTTTGTCCGCTTCACCACCTCTTTGGTACTAAGACACATGGCCTCACATAGTCGGTGACATGTGCTGGCACTAAAGGGCTGACCATCTTGTTATTCGCACTCTTCCTGTGGTCTCTCCTCTTCTGCCACATGAAACTGCACTTTCAGGTGAGATTTTTCCTGTTGGATTTCAGTGTAAGGCGCTTGAAGGAGGGTGGAGAGTAGGAGAGACAGAAGCCAGCATGAGCCTATTTCTGGAGATGTGATTGACTGAGGGTGACTTTGCAGATTTCAACAGCACTTGCGTTTTCCAGAGAGGCATACGAGGAAACTACCTTCCATGATCCTTGCAATGTCTTTATGCTCCACCCTCTGCACTTGCATAAGTCCCTCGAAAACACCAGCTGTGTGTTCCCTTGATAAGGATAACCAACAGAATTCACACAGTAGTCACCCAATCACAGAGGGGGAACACGGGTGCTTTGTGTCTGCACTGTGTTTTCTCAGTACGGTTTCTGATTTCAGCACCACGGTGTCGGACAGCTCCAAGCCAGCTTGCTTGACAGTTCAGCGCTTAGAAGTAGATGCTAAAACAGAACTAGAGAAAGGGATTTATTCGGGGGAAAGCTGTGAAGGATGGGGGGAGGAAGCAGGAGTCGGTAGAGAGAGCCTTAGATGACAACGTGGATCTACCACTTGTGTAAGAAAAGAGGTAGAGAATCATCTGGGGGAAGCCTCAGACCTCTGAATGGTTACCCCTCCACCTCACCTCGGTGTGTGCGCGCGCGCGCGCGCGCGCGTGTGTGTGTGTGTGTGTGTGTGTGTGTGTGTGTGTGTGTGGTGTGTCTGTGTGTCTGTGTGTCTGTGTGTCTGTGTGTCTGTGTGTCTGTGTGTCTGTGTTGTGCTGTCTTTGGCTCCTGTCATATCTGTCTTGACCGGGCTATCTCTCTTGACAGAGAGACCCTGAGCAAAAAGACTGTCTTTCAAGAGGGGCTTTGCACAAGGTCAAGAGGCCATGGTTTCAATATTGTTGGGGTGCAATACACTCACCATGGGATAAGTATACTATGGCACATGGGGGCAGGGTCCACCAGGTGACTTATCCCTCAGAGCAGGTTCCACAGAAACTCATAGTAAACTTCTATGGATGCTCCAAGGAAACCCAAGCTTTCCTCATGGGACTTGTAAAAATGTGCCAGAGAGATCATGGACTCCGGGGATGGGGACCTGAGTGTGCAGCCCCACCTCTGATGCAGGGTCCCAGCAGGACTGAGTTCACTGTCCACAGCAGCGACTTGCTCAATTGTACACAGTTCTCTCTATGGTTAGTTCTCCCACATCCCATTGCTTGGCTCCTGATTTGTAAGGTCACTCTTTAGATGCCCTGTATGCAATGCGAGCCCTTTGTTTAAAATCTGAATTTAGAGAGAGACGAGAATAGTCTGACTGAAGGGCTGAGCACTGTAGAGGAGCTCAGTGGCAGTGTTCAGAGTAAGAGAGCTTACAGGTGCATGTGTGTGTAGGTGCACATAAAGACCTAGAGTGGTCTGACACTGGACAGGCAACATAATCTCTTTTTCAGTGTGTGTCTGTATGTCTACATCTGTGTATGTATTTGTCTATTATTTGAGACAGACTTAGGTGGGATGGGGACTCTTGCCTTTAAACCTAGCACTGGGGAGGCAGAGGCAGGCTGATCTCCGAGTTTGAGGCCAGCCTAATTTACAGAGCAAGTCCCAGGGCAGCCAGAGAAACCCTATCTTGAAGAACCAAGAGAGTGATGGTTGGGCAGGTATGGGGATGGGGGCAGGTACATGTTACTATGTATCCTTGACTAGATTTTGGGGTTGAACTTGAGTCTTTATGCTTGCAAGACAAGTGGTTTACTACTGAGATACTTCTTCAGCCCCCACACTTGTACTCTTAAGCAAGATTGTGAAATCAAAGAAGGGAGGAAGGTAGTGGGAAGGCTCTAGACACTCATCCAGTAGGAACTAACAACAAGGTGGTGGATATTTGTACATTTTCCATGTGACCAAAAATTTGTCTAAGGACAGACCTTGCTGGAAGCTGATGAGCCTGCCCCTTCTTTGGGACGAAGCTGGCTTTGAGGGTGAGCGGGGTTAGTTTTCATTGTCCACCTGACATTCCCAAAATTATCTGGAAAGAGGGTCTTCACGGGAAATAGATTGCTCTGTAGGCTTGTCTGTTGGGGGTTGTTTTGATTATTGGTTGAGGTGAGAGGATCCAGCCTGAAATGTGGGCAGCACGACTTCATGGGCCCTGAACTGTGTGAGTGAAGAAAGCCACCTGAGCTAAGTACTGAATACTGTGAAGAAAGTCAGCTGAGTACTAAGTACTGTGAAGAAAGCCAGTTGAGCTCAGTACTAAGTACTAAGTACTGTGAAGAAAGCCAGCTGAGCTAAGTACTAAGTACTAAGTACTGTGAAGAAAGCCAGCTGAGCTAAGTACTAAGTACTGAGCAGGCAGGATGGATACACTCATTTCTCTCTGTTTTCGTGGACGTGGCTGTCATGTGATTAGCTGCCTCAAGCTCCTGCCTCCGTGACTTCTGCAGTGGTAGATTATAACCTGGAGTTTGTAAGACAAACAAATCCCTTTCTCTCCCAAGTTGCCTACTGGTCAGAATGTGTTGTGACACCAACAAATAAACCCAGGACAGTGGTTGCTTTCTGTATCTGGGCGGGTATCTAAGGCTCCCCATATATCTCTTACAGCATTGATGGTGAGGGGAGGAACTCATTGCCGCCTTCTTTACTTGGAGTTATGGGCATCCTGACCTTTGGTCCTGACCCTCCTATCAGTCTAGTTGGAAATATGTGTCCTGAAGCTCCTATGTGCCGTTCCTTTCACACACTGCAAAAGAGGAAGCTTTTGTTGAGGGCACTAACTCCTCTGGGGCTGCTGCTGCTGGGCCAGCTGCACTGGACACTGTTCAGTGGATACTGAACATCTGTCTCGCACACTTTCCTAAAGCTTTCCTATACTAAGCTACCGGCCATGCACTGGGGATGCTGAGGCAGTTGGATCTCTGTGAGTTAGAGGCTAGCTTATACATAGTGAGACACTGTCAGGAGGCAAAACTTAACAATGCTACCTAAGATGGGCAGGAATGAATCCAGAGGGTTTGGAGGAGGCATTGTCTGTTTGTAAAGGCAGGATATGCTGGCTAGCTTTACCTGACATAAGCGAAAGCCATCTCAGAGGAGGGAGCCGCAGCTGAGAAAATGCCTCCATAAGAACCAGCTGCACACAAGCCAGAAGGTCGTGTTCTTAATTAGCGGTTGGTGTCAGGAGGGCCCAGCCCCTTATGGGTGATGCCACCTCTGGAGAAGTAAAGTGGTCTAGGGTTCTATAAGAAAGCAGACTGAGCAAGTCATGGGGAGTAAGCCAGTGAGCAGCACTCCCTCATGGCCTCTTTTTTTTTTTTTTTTCTTTTTCTTTTTTTCAGAGCTGGGGACTGAAGCCAGGGCCTTGCGTTTGCTAGGCAAGCGCTCTACCACTGAGCTAAATCCCCAACCCCTCATGGCCTCTTTATTAGCTTCTGCCAACTTGAGTTCCTGTCCTGATGCCCTTTGATTGTAAACAGGGATGCGGAAATATAAGTAAAATAAACTCGTTCCTCCCATAGCTGCTTTGGTCACAGTATTTCATCACAGCCATAGAAACCCTAACTAAGACACAGACAGGGTCTCTCCATGAAACTTGCTGTGTAGCACAGGCTGGCCTTGAGCTGTCAGAGATGTGCCTGCCTCTGTCTCCCCTGTGCTGGGACTAAAGGCAGGCACCGCCACACCAACATAGAGATCTTTTTACTTATAACATCATGCTCTATCTTTAAAAAGGTACCTATTTACCTAAGTTATTTATTTATTTGTGTTCATGTGTGCATGTGACCTGGCAAGTGTATAGACATCATGAGATGCTTGTGGGATTGGCCATCTCCTTCCGCCATGGGGGCCCCAGGTATGGAACCCAGGTTGTCAGTGTGCACCTTTACTCACTGAGCCATCCCAGCAGCCCTTCATTAACTATTTTAATGCTATGAATATATGTTCTCTTGGATTTTAATCCAAATGAAGGTCACTATGTACCAAACACACAAAAGCCTGAGGATTATGCTGGGCATAAGAACTGGGTGGAGATCTGACGTAGGAACCCCAAGAGCTGTCTGTGCAGTGTTCACCTGCCAGGTACCTGGCAAACACCTCTGAGGGCAGCCTGCGTATCTCTCTGTCGGGTGGGATGTGTGTTCTCTTCAGAGGCCACTCCCCACGGCAAGCTCAAATTCCCGAAATCTATAAATAACCACAGATTTAAAAGTCATGTTTATTCTCCGGAGCAGGAATGAACAAACTGGTTTATTTGCGGGATTTTAATCCTCGAGGCACACATGCTTTATGGAGGATCAGGTTTCCAAACTGTTTTGTTTGCTTTTGATACACAAACGGTGGTATCCTGTGATCTGTTCAAATACCTGTGGGCACCGGCTGGAACGGGGAGGTGGTGAGGGATGTTCTAGTGAGAAATGCTAATGTAAAAGGGAACATTGCCAGGATCTAAAGGTGACCTTCACTGTAAGGACCCGAATTCTCGTGGTAACAAATCTCAAAGCCTCCTGGGATGGGGCAGAGAAACTGGATTCAAGAGTCCCCAGCCTTCCTCTAACTCATCTCTTGCTCTGAGTGAGAATGAGTGTACCGGATGAAGCACGCCGACCTCAGTTCAGGTTTTGATTCAAATCCTCTGCTGTAGGTGTTTGATCTTCCTTTGCTTTCTTCTCTATAAATGCATAGAGCGGGCCGGGTGGAATTAAAGACACAAAGGCTGGTGGTAAACAGAACCAAGGAGTTTCACAGTGGAGGTCACAAATGCGGCTCCTGTTCAATGTGTTTGCAGGTTCCAATTCTTATTTTCTAAAGTATAGGAGAGGAGAATTTAAAAAAAGGCCATGCTAGTGGCTGGGGAAGAAGGCTCAGTCAAAAAGGTGCCTGCTGCACAGACTGGAAGACCTGGGCTTGATCCTTAGACTCCTGAAGCTCCTAGCAGCTGGGCATGAGGTGATGCTCACTTCTAGGCACAGGCCTGGGAAGACAGAGGCAGGAGGACCCCTGGGGCTTGCTAGTGTCACCCCATTTGTGAACTCTAGGTTTGCCTTTAAAATCAAGGTTGGACACCAAAGTGTGAGGGGGAAGGGATGGCTTGCTTGGGTGACCTGCCCAAGAGAGCCATGGTTTGTACGCCTTCTCCCCTACAGTTAGAGACAAGCAGCTACACCTTAGTGTAGGTTTGTTCAGGGCAGATCTGTTCACTTTGTGTTATTGGGGCTTTTTATCAGAGAAATCGTTCTCAAAGATGGAACTCCCCCCTCCTCTTCCTCCTTGTCCTCCTCTTCCTCCTCCTCTTCTTCTTCTTTTTAAGACAGGGTCTCACTATGTAGCCCTGTCTGGTCTAGAACTCACAGAGACGCACCTGCCTGTCTCTTGAGTGCAGGGAATCTTTTTCTGCCATCTTTATATATTAAAAGAATTTGTCACGGGAGCATTTGTTGCCCAATAGGATCCCAAAGCAGAAGAAGCTGTTCAGAGAGTAGGGAATGTCTAACAAGCTTGTGAATGCATCAAGATGCCCTCTGTTAAAATCCATGGCCAAGGATTATCCGGAGTCAGTGGTGTTGAGTAGTTGGTACCCTGAGTAAAGAGTCCACCACACTGATGACTTCCTGTGCCTTCCTGGTTCCCCCACTGCAGTTGGTGTTGGTGATTCGGGCTCCCTAAAGGGTATGGGAAGCTAAGTGGGGCTATGAGCAGGGCCTCTTGGCCACTCCTCCCCCTTTTATCCATTAGAGTCTGGACAAATGGCTGGATTCATTTCAGAAGAAACATTCCGGGAGCAGCTGCAGTCTGCAAGCCACCCGAACAGAGCCCAGGCTTCCCCCATGCCTCTCTGAACCTTCTTTCCAACTGCAAAGTGAGGCACAGGGAGAGACGTGGCTGCCGGCTCAGACAGATGGTCTCAGTGACCTTCTCACACCAGGAATTGCCTGTTTGCTGTTTGAGTCCCAGGGTGGCCCCTGCTCACCAGGGCTTCTCTCTCTCACTTCCTGAGGGTATTTTCTGTGTGATTTAGAATAAAGATTGGGCTATGTAGATGTTTCCATGGCAACTGGTGGTTTAAATAAAAATAGTGCTACACCCCCGGTAGCCTGTCAGTGTGAAATGTGCCTATCTGCAGGAAGGGCTGGGGGTATCTTATTTCTCCAGCTCCCAGCATCCACCTCTGGCACTTCCCCAGGCCTCGGGGGCAGGACTGGCTGCTTTGACAGATGCCTGGCTCTGGGGCCCTGTCAGTGCAGGAGGAGGTTGGTTAAGGTCATTTTGTAAGAGTGATTGTGTGGACAAACAGAGGACAGTCTTGCCAAAACCAGGTTGCTGAGGTGTGTGTCCCCTGGGGCGAGAGAGCAGCGCTCCTCAACTGTCATTACTTGGTGTTCCTCTCCGAGGCATTGGCTCTGTCCATCCAGCTTGACTTTTCAAACAACCAAAGCAAAAACTTCTGAAAACACACAAAGCCCCCCCTGGGCAGAGAGTGGCTTAAGCAGCTGTGAGCCTGGGACAACATCGCTTGCAGGGGGCGTCCCCGTCCAGCTGTAACAGAGTGGTCTCCCTAGAGACTGGATCATTCTGTGTTGAGATGAGCAGCTGATCTGAAAATGTGGGGGGATCTGAAACAACCTTTAAGAGACCGGTCATCCCGGTTCTCTGAGTGAGTGTCTATTGGTGTCCCCAAGTCAGCTGCCGTACATCACAGCAACTGGGCAAGGGCTGAGTGCATTAGAGGGGGCAACCCAAACAGGTGTTTTCTGGTTTTGGAAGGTGACAGCCAGAGCCAGCCCAGGACACATCAACGCCAAGTTCTCAACACAAAGGAGATTTATTTGCCCCAGAGGGACAAAGAACTGCCTCTGGGTAGAGAGGAGACAGATGGGGCCAGTAGGCAAATGGCTGTTTATAACGGGAAAGGAAACCCTTCCCCATCCCTGTGTTAGGATGAATTGGTTTGCTTTGATTGGGTAGATCAATCAGGTGAGCCAAAAGGGATTTTGATTGCTGGACTTCAATACTTTGATAGCTGGACCTTGGTAGTCAGCCCAAGGAGGAGGAGGAGATAGCAAATAAGGAAATAGACCTTGGGGGCTAGCTTTAGGAATCTAATCTGACAGTTTTTAGCATTGGGGAAAAGGAATGGGGAAGGGCAAGGCCTGCAGGCCAGTCATGTTTGCCATGCTTGAGCCTACTAGAGCCTGTTGGTAGCGTTTGAAGCTGGGCATGGTGGCAATGCTGTTACTTGTGAGGCCAGGACAGGTGAGCCATGAGTTCAATATAAAATGAACATAAAATTAATCTAAAATGCACCATAGTGCACAATTTCAACTACATATCCCCTCTGGATAAGGACAACCAGGGCAGCAGAGAAAAGTAGTTGCCAGGTGTGTGTGTGTGTGTGTGTGTGTGTGTGTGTGTGTGTGTGTGTGTATGAGCATGTATGCATGTAAGTATGTGTGAGAACGTGTAGGTATGTGTGTGAGACTGTATGTTTGTATATATGAGTGTGTGTTTGTGTGTATAAGTGTGTGAGTCTGTGAGTGTGTGATTGTGTGTAAGTATATGTGTGGGTGTATGGATGTGTATGTGTGTGTGTGAGTGTAGGCGTGTGAATGTGTATGTGTGTGTGTGATATTGTGTGAATACGAGTATGAGCATGTTTGTGTGAGTGTATGTGTGTGTATGAGCATGTTTGTGTGAGAGTATGTATGACTGTGTGTATGTGTGTGAGTGTATATGTGTGAGTGTATATGTGTGTGTATATATATGTTGAGTGTGAGTGTGTAGGTATGTGTGTATGTGACTGTGTAAATGTGAGTATGTGTGTATGTGTGTGAGTCTGTGTTACTGTGTATGAGAGTGTGTGTGTGTGTGTGTGTGTGTAGGTGGAGGCAGTACTGCTACTGACACGGTAATGACAGACTCACCACAGAGTGCACATTGATGAACCCTGATGCGAACTACCGACTTCAGGTGATGATGAGCCTCTGTGTGGGCTCACAGTAATAATAATAAACATGTCACTCTGGTGGGGAATGTTGACAAAAGTGGAGGCAAGGGGTTGAGTGAATGTCTGTACCTTTCACTCAGTTTTGCTGTCAGCTCAAACTACTCTTAAAAAAAAAAAAACAACCAAAAATCAATGACTAAAACAAAACAACAACAACAAAAAAAACCACAGAAAATGACTAAAACAAAACAAAACAAACAAACAAACAAACAAAAAACAAAAAGAAGGAGCAGGTGGCCAATGAGTGGGCTCTGCTGCTAAAGGTGTTTTGTCGCCTGGCAACGTGAGGTCAGTCCGTGGGGCCCTGTGGTGGAAGGAGAGAACCAACAATTCGTCCTCTGACCTTCGCCCATGTGCCCTGGCCTGTGCTCACCCCACAAATAAATAAACATAAAATAAAGCAAAATGGAAAAAAAATACAGCAAAGCAAACAGGAATCTCCATAGCTGCCTTCCCTCTGTTGGGATTCCCTCAAAGCAGACCCTGAGGTTTATTTGAGAGAACATTCCAGAATCACAAGTCTGGGGCCAGAGAGAGAAGTGAGGGAGGAGCCGTACAAGAGGCGGCATGGGCAATGGGGCTCCATCTGTAGCAGAATGCCCAGGAGCTGTGCTGAATGGGGAGGTGATCTGCTGCCCTCTCCTCCAAGGCAGAGGGCAGCTGCAGTCTCAGGAGCAGAGGGAGCAGGAGGGGAGGCGTTAGCTCCCAGGCACTTCCTGATTGAGCCTACTAGAGCCCGTTGGTAGGGTTTGAAGCTGGGCATGGTGGCAATGCTGTTACTTGTGAGGCCAGGACAAGCTGTGCTGGGTTTGGGGTACGGGCACAGCTTAGGACGGCTGGGGTAATACTGAGGAACACGGCGTTGGGTGGAATGATGGCATACCATTTACCACACTTGCCGTGTGTGTATCTCAGGGTATGTGGCGCTGAGACTCAGGTTTTGGTGAGAGCAAGCAGCAGCCATGGGCTTCTTACTGCCCGTGGCTTTCCTAATCTAACCCACTTCAGGTTAGCTAAAGAAGCAGCAGCTGTGTCTTAGGGACCTCTTAATCTGCAGTCCGATGGTCCAGAGCCAGGGTATACGATGGTTTGGTTTCTTCCGGGGCCTCGCTCCTTCCTTGCAGACTGACACACGGTTGCTGAGTGCTCACAAGGCCTTTACTCTGAATCTGCCTTGGAGTCGCTTTTTATGAGGATACTGGTGGTATTGGATTAAGACCCTACCCTTATGGCCTCGTTTAGTATTAATTCTTTAAAGGTCCCATTCAAGACTCAGAGCTTCATCATATTCTCTTAGGCAGACACAACTCGGTCCGTGACATGACAGAGGAAAGAGGAGACATTATTAGTCTCCATTTCTCTCTACAGGTCTTAGAACACAGAGGTGAGAAGTCCAAAGATCACACAGCTTAAGGGGCAACATCATGCTAAGCTGGAATCAAAGCCGTTTCCCAGGTTGCCTAACAGACACCTTCAGACCTGTGGCCTAGCCCACATCATCCACTGTGTGTCCCAGGCTGAGAACCTGGGGCCAACCTTAGGTCCTGAGGCCTGTGCTCCAGGGCTAGCATTGCCTCATGCCTGTGCAGGTGACTCCTTCCCACCTCAGCTGGGCAATCAGGGAGCCAGGCTAGCTGGGCAACAGTTGTGTCTGCTTCCTCTGTCACCCATTTATCAGGTAGGAGAAAACTTTGGGGGTCATGGGCACTTCCACAAGGAAGGCAACTTGGCTGATATTTTAGAAGCTCCCGAAAGTATGGCCCCCAAGTCTCCTTTTCACCATATTCTCAGAAGGGAGTTTCTGGATCCAAGATTAGCTGTGAGGAGAAGCCCTGTAACCCCTCTCATTTTATCTTTACTAGCGTCAGAATGCTTAGTACCAAGGGATCAGACAAACAAATCCTGGAACCTTGTTCAAGGGAGTGTTCAGCCACAACGCACAGTTCAGCAAAGGACATTTAATGACCTGGATTTTTTTTATTATTATTATAATTCTCCATACTACCAGAAAAGTCGAAGTTCAGAGCACTCTACGTTGTGGTTCTATCCCTGTTAAGTATGGGAGTCAGATGAGTACGGCAGGAGAACTCAGGGCTTATCTGTGAAGGTGTGGAGGTTTTAGGTTCCTCCCCCACTCCCCGAGGCATGTCAGCCTAGCAGCTAAAATTTATTTACTTGTTTTTATTTTGTCTGTATGAATGAGTGCCTGTATGCCTGTATTTGTATCACATGCATGCAGTACCCATGGGAGCCAGAAGCAGGCGTTGTATCCCTTAGAACAGTTGAGATGGTTCTAAGATGCTGAGAATGAAAGGACCAGTGAGGGCATTTAGCTTTGAGGCACCTCCGGCCCCTCACATTTTTATGTCTTAACTGTAGTAGGAAGCCCCACAAAACAGTTGTTAACTTGTCGCCCATTTCTTCAGACACTGCTGGTTATTAGCAGTGAGGGCGCTCAGGAGCCGTCTTTCTTGCAGCTCCAGCTTTTTTATTCTCTACCGTGATGTAGAGGCGGGTCACGTGACTATAGCTGCCTGTCTAGGAACTCTTTGGATGGAGAATGAAGCACACACACACACACACACACACACACACACACACACACACACACACACAAGCTTACTTTTGAAATGCCTTGGCTACTCAAGGGTTTGCCAGTTCTAAGCCTCCCTTGGGTAGCTTGCTTTACCGTCCGGGACTCCTCGCTCAACAGCTTCTAGATCTACATTTAACTTTGCTGCCCTGTTAGCTTCTTTGCTGCCCAAGATGCTTCTGGGCAGCCCTTCTGGGGGCCACTTTTCCTCCCTTTACACCTACATTTCAGATGATCTTCCCTCTGTATCTCTAAATCTGATCATCTCTCTCTCCGGCCCTAAGTCACGTTGATTCCTCTCTCCTGTATCCTAGCCCACGAAACCCTAAGGGTCCCATTGGCTGCTGGCATCTTTATTGATCAATCAAAAACCAGTTGGTGACAAGGACCTTAGCATTTGGACACGCAGCTTCCAGATTGAATTAAGGCATTAGAACCAATCTCCAACACCATGACACTTTGGCTTTCCCCAGTGTTCCTAGCTCTGGGGTCCAGAGATGGAGTTCTGCCCAGGATTTCCAAGTCTGCTGGACTCCAGCTCTCCTTTCTTTCTCCTGGAACACACGGGGTTCTGAGTAGAAGGCCAGCATCCCTTTGTGATCACAGAGGGTGGTGGCATAGAAAGACAAGGTCAGAGCTTTGCATTAACTCCTTGTCTCCTGGCTTCTTGTTCCAGTTGACAATGCAGACAGAACAGCTGGGTTAGCTGTTACTTAAGATTTGGCTGTTGAGACCTCCCCTCTAGGCCCTAGGCCACACCATCTTACTTTCCTCTGTGCCTGAGTAGAGAGACACTGTGTTCTTGTTGTTGCTGTTGATGCTCTTTTCCCAAGCCGCCTGAAAGGGCATCCACTTGGCTGTTAGCACTGCCCGTGTTTGACATACTGAGGAACACAAGCAACCTTCCTGCTAACAGACCCAGCAGGACACTGTATGAGTGGCAAATCAGCGGTCCTGCAGACGTACCATACCGACTACCATGCCAACCTGATGGGGGAGCCAGCCCACGCTCTGCGTTCCAGAGGTTTATTCTTGTGCAGTGGTGGCTGTGTACCCTGTTAAAGGGCGTGGCACCATGTGAGCACATCAGAGGAGCCAGGTCGGCTTTGGAGCTCATGAAAGGCAGCATATGAATTGTTTCCTGTGTTTAATAAGGTCAGCAAGTTGCAACCAGTTACAAAGCTTGTCTGGGACAGCCACAGGTTCACTGCTAGAGGCCTCTGCTGAAGGCTTTAGTGCCCAGATTACCAATACGGGGTTCTGGGCCCAGAGGCCTTCCTTTTCTGCTGAGCTGAGCTAATATGCAGACAGCCTGAATCTCCCGTGAGAACCGTACACATTTGGCAGGCTGGGCTTCCAGCATTCCATTGTCAGTGGAGGAACCCATGGCCGTTCACAGCACAGTCTTGCACCAAACGCCAGCTGTCTCCTAAGCCCTACCGTGTGACCTTTGGGTACACCCATGCAACAAAATAGACAGTGAATCCTGCCCTAGGGACTCACGGTCCAGTGGGAGAAGACTGGATCACAGGTGACTTCTGTGGGTCCACATGACCTTTCTTCCCAAAAGGCATGGTTGATGGTTGTTTTAATTTGCATTTTTTCTCACTTTCAGCATGCTGGCCCCAAGCCCCAGGTTTTAAATTGGAGACAGTTAGGAACCTTTGAAATCAGTCAAGTCTACACAGCCTGGGGGTGCATGGCAGGGGTTGTTTACAGAGTATAAGTAGAATGTCCTTTAGGTAGTTGATTAGCCCACCTCCGAGGGTATGATAGCCCACTGCCCAGCTATGGGACCTGAACTGGTCCTCATATAAATCTGGGAAGAATCTGCTTGCCTTCTTAGGGGGCTCTGGGCTCTGAGATGACACACATGTTAGCACATGGTAAATTCAACCAGGGTCCTGGGGGCACTGTCTTTGTACTAGACGTGAAAAACTCTGGTTCTGGAAACAAAGGGTCAGGCCGCATGGCCCAGGGCAGGTTTCTTAGCGTTCCTCATCTACCTCTTGGCTCTGAGATGCTGCTGCTTAGCTGGTTACCTAGCGAGCTCCAGAGGTCTGCCAGTCTCTGCCTCTCAACTGCTGGGATTACAAGGACATGCTGCTCCAACCACCTTTTCTATGTGAATGCTGGGGACCAAACTCTGTTCCTAATGCTTGTACAGCAAGCACTTTACCAGCACCTTTCGTGCTAATGTCTTTAAAAATAGCATTTCCAACGCCATGGGACACCCCTTCAGGGGGTTTCTGTTTAGGGGATAGAGGGAACAGGAGGTCAGATTTTTTTTATTTTTCCACTGAAAATCAAACTTATGGTGAAGACCTTGGGACTTCAACTCTATCCCCAAGGCCCACATGCTCTTCTCTCACCATTAGCAATACGTGCAATTTCCTGGGTAGCGACAGGAAGTGGAATACAGTTTCCTCCTGGTCTGATCACAGTGCACATCATGGAAAAGGTCAGAACTCTTGGTCTGAATTACTCTGGTTTTCTTAGAGGAAAAAGTATTTGTCTGGGCCAGTATCAACGAAGAGGCTGTGTTTAGGGCTAGAAGGTCTTTGCCTCTGGTTTATCCAGAATGAATGAGACCATCCGCATGGTGAACATAAAGGTTACTGATAACTATCACCAAGGCAACATGGACGACAACAAACACATTCTGAGGTCAAAGAGGCACAGGATGTTCACATTTAACTGTCGCCACCACCTAATGTTTGGTTGTCAGCCCAGAGGCTGATTAGGAGTGATTTTTCTGGGATGCCATGGACATGGGGACTCTATGCTGGACACGCTGGCTTCTCTGTTTCATATGCGTTCATGGAAGAGGGGTCACATCAAAGGCAGGGCCTAGCAAAGCATTGGAGACAGCAGAAGGCTCATGACTCTGCAATGGTAAGCAGCCACTTCGATGCCCCCAGGGAGGTCATCGAACCTCTCAGTCTCAAGATCCCCTTCTTAAAAGGAGGCTGCTGCGGACTCCGTAGAGCATGTACGTCTTTGCGGCATGCGGAGTGTGAGACAAGCTAAGGCTTTCATCAGTACCTGCAGCCTCCCTGTGGCAGGAATCAGACATGCCTTGGGCATATTTGTTCAGAACATAAGAGGGGTCAGGACTCCACAGCCCAGGGTCCCTGGAGACTCACTGCTATGATTTGAAGAATGAGTTTCAGAAACTGCTACTCAGTATTCAGTGAAAGCCACAAGCATCTCACACAGCTGCAGACGGTAGGCTGGGAAGTTTCCCCGGTGTACAATGTTCAAACCATTTTCTTGGCTCATTCCTTTCCAACATGGTCCTGCTGGCTTGGTTTGGAGTGTGTGTGTGCGTGTGTGTGTGTGTGTGTGTGTGTGTGATCTCACTTTACCATGTCTCAACATTTCTTTTTCTTTCTATCAATGTGCTGTGGAACTCCATGGGGTGCTTGCCAACACTCAGCACAGCTGGGGTATGGCTGGTTAACTGCATGCCCAGTAAGTTCCCAGGGGTGCTGAGGTTGCAGGTTCCAGAAACAAATAAGGAAAACACTCTTCTATTTGGTATTCAGTGTTAGAAGGAAACTTCTTTTCTGAATCCAGTTTTTCCCAAAAGCACTGGCCAAGGCCAGCTGATGATAACCAGTCAGAAAGGACAAGACACTGGGTATTGAAGTGTGTGTGTGTGTGTGTGTGTGTGTGTGTGTGTGTATGTATGTATGTGTGAATGTGTGTGAGTGTGGATGTGTGTGAGTGTGTGGATATATGTTTGTATGTGTTTGAGTGTGTCTGTGAATGTGTCAGTGTTGATGTGTGTGAGTGTATGTGTCTGTGAGTGTGCATGTATGTGAGTGTGCATGTGTGAGTGTGTGAGTAGATGTGTGTGTCTGTGAGTGTGTGTGAATTTGGATGTGTGTGCATGAGTGTGTGTGTATATGTGTGTGTGAATGTGAGGGTGTGTGTATGTGTGTGTGTGAATATGAGGGTGTGTGTGTGTGTGCGTGTGTCCATATATGTACATGCCCATGTGACAAGCCTACTGTGCCCACACTTTTTTGTGGTCTGCACTGGACCACTTTAGAAAGTCTGCTTTTTTTGGAATTGGGCTGTAAACATAGGCCTCACAGAAGTTATGATACAGAAAATATCAACTTACCACTTCCTGGGGAGATCATATATAGGGAGAGCAGGGGGAAAAGAATGGGGGTCGGCTGGAGACAGGGGGGCAACTTCTAGGATATGCCAGAGAACTGGGATGGGGAGAGGCCCCAGAGGGTCTAAGGGGGCTGCTCTAGCTGAGACTCCTAGGAATGGGGAATATGGAACCTGAAATGGCCGCTTCCTGCAGCAGGGCAGGACCCCCAGTGGGAGGATAAGGACAGCAATCCACCCACAAACCTTCCACCTCAAACGTGTGCTGCTGCAGGGTGTGCAGGGACAAAGACAGAGCAGAGACGGAGGCTATAGCCGAGTAATGACTGCCCCAAATTGAGACCCACCCCACAGGCAAGAATCAATCCCCAACTCTGTTAATGATGCTCTGTTAGGCTTGCAGACAGGAACCCAGCATGACTGTCCTCTGAGAAGCTCCACCCAGCAGCCTATGGAAAGAGATGCAGAGACTCACAGCCAAGCAGTAGATGGAGCTCGGGAGTAAGAAGTAAGCAGAAGAGCTGGGAGAAAGACTGAGGGACACGGAGAGGACAGGGACTCCACGGGACGACCAATAGAGCCAACTAACCTGGACTGAACCACCAACCAGAGAGCAGGCACAGGCAGGCTGGACCCTAGGCCCCATGTAGCAGATGAGCAGCTTGGTCTTCACAGAGGTCCCCCAACGTAGCAGGGACTGACCCTGAGCCTGGTGCCTGCTTGTCTGTGGAGCCCGCTAACTGGACAGCCTTGTCTGGCCTCAGTGGGACAGAATGTGCCTAGTCCCACAGCCACTTGATGTGCAGGGGGTGGGGGTGTGGTTGACACTTGGAGGGTGGAATAGGGAGGACTTATATGAGGGGGAACTGGGAGAAGAGGAAAGGCTGATAAAGGATGTAAAGTGGATGAGTAAATGCAATTAAAAAAAAGCTTACCACTTCCTGCAGCACGGACTGCTAAGAAAGGCAGGGTTGTACCATCTTGATTCTTTCCCTTAGGCGTTATCCACCCAAGTGGAGGGTCTGGAATGTTCTGGGGCTGGGATTGATGATGCTTTCAGTGAGGCACAATGTACTTTGGAATGAAGGACACACTATGGGCAGACACGTGTGGCTTGGAGTGGTGCTCTGGTGGAGTTACGAACTGAGAAGAGAACCCCAAACTGTGCTCCCCCAAACACTGGGCTCCAAGTAGGCCTTTGCAGAATTTGCAGCTTCGGCCTTTGAAGGTCATATATAAACCTCAAAAGAACCTTCTGCTATCACGCCAAATCCAAATCGACTTTCTTCTAGGCCTTAAAAGATTCCCTCATTTTCTCAGGATGTGACCTCGTTCCATATTTTACAAGGTTTCGAATCACATTCCATTACGAAGCCCTTCAAACAAGGTTAAGGCCTCGTATAAAGGACTGTGTGTCGGTGCTGGGGGCACCTAGTTAGATTCTAGGGTAGACAATTCTGAGAATTTGGAGGGCTTTCCTGGGTCACTGGGAGTGACCAGCTTCTCCGCATCATGACACGGTGGCTCAGGGGACAGACTTCAGGGCCTAGGTTTGAACAGCAGGGACACTGGTGACCGATGGCACGGATGTTACCTTGGTGGCACTTTCTGTTAGCGTGGATCCACAGCTCACTTGATAGGAAAAACAGAGGAATGGGGCAGCGTCTGGCAGAAGACCCACTCTACCAGTAGCTATAGATACAACACCCCCAAAGGGGGATAAAAGATGCAGGATTAAATAAAACGCAAGGGAGGCTCATGGAGGATGCTCATGGCTTGGGCACACTCACCCATTCATTGAGCAGACATTGTCTTTTTCAGTGCCCATTGAGCCAGGAGAAGGCTGTAACAGTCAATGAGCAGAAGCCCTGCCCCCAGGCAAAGACAAACCCTTCAATGGAATGCAGAAGGGTGGAAGGCTCCAAAGGATAGGGACTGCTTCCTGCCACAGTCATGGACCAGCATCTACCTGTTCCTCTTGACTGGGAAACTAGATCTTTCTGAAGTATCTATGAGGACACCAATCAGGCATCACTCACGAGAGGGTGGGCTGGGCATCTAAAGCCAGGGCACAGGGAGGGCAGGAGGATCTCGGAAGAGAGTAGATGGGAACTTGGAGAGGATTAGGAGAGGAATTAAGGAGGTTTAGGAATGTTAGGGACAGGAGATTGTCGGAAGCAAGAAGCTCTTCTTTCCAACTCTAAGGTGACAGAGACCTAAGTGGCTCTGGTTCGCCCGGGATCTGTCTGGGTGACCTTCACACATGGCAGTGTTTGCAGAGGTTTTGTTCTGGCTTTTGTCCACTTCCTATGGGGCCCCAGCACAAGCCTTCGTGCAAACAGTTTGCAGCACAGGGATAAGGGTGTCCTTATCCTACGCAAACGCAGAGAGGGAGATCTTTATTTTTCCTTAGTATGTCAGAAAGGATACTATACAGCTCTTAAGAGTCTGCCTGGGCTCTGAAAAAAATAGTGCCACAAGTAATTTTGTTAGACACAAAAATATACAAGTTCAGGAGACCTTAGGTCTTCCGGTCTAAAGGGTCTCTGGCTATGACCTGGGGCTAGAAAACCACTAGCCAACACAAGTAACAGCATGTGTGTGACCTTACAGGGGCCTCTGACATCTCAGTGCCCTAGTGACACCAAGTGTGTGGCTTTGGTCAGTCTTTGTCACAGACAAGCTCATACGTATGTGTGCATGCGTGCATGTGCCCAGTGGAGAGCTGTGGAAATCTTGCTGTCAAAGGATGGAGTCAGCTGTGTAGGGAATCTGGGACCATTTGGGACACAAACACAAGCTGCCCCTAGGGGAGCCCTTAGCAGATTACAGTGGAGTCACTCTCTAAGACAATCACTCTGTAACCTCTTCTTCCTCCTCCACTGCCCAAGTCAAAGACACCATTGCTAATGAGGTGGAGAGTTGACTCAGTAAAGTGCTTTCAGGCGTGATGTGATGGCCTGCATATGCTTGGCCCCAGGAGTGGCGCTGATAGAAGGTGTGGCCTTGTTAGAGGAGGTGTGTCACTGTGAGGGTGGGCTTGGGGACCTCCTAGCTGCCTGAGGATGCTCAGTCTGTTCTTGGCTTCCTTCGGGTGAAGATGTAGAACTCAGCTCCTCCTGCACCAGGCCTGCCTGCATGCTGCCATGCTCCCGCCTTGATGATAATGAACTGAACCTCTGAACCTGTAAGCCAGCCCCAATTAGATGTTGTCCTTTATAAAACTTACATTGGTCGTGGTGTCTGTTCACAGCAATAAGACTCTAACTAAGACACGTGACAACCTGAATTAGGTCCCTAGCACCCACCTGAAAGCCAGGCATGGGGGCACACGTGCTGGAGAGGCAGAATCAAGAGGATCCCCAGGGCTTGCTCACTGGCCACCCTAGCTGAATTCATGAGCTCCAGGCTCAGTTAAGACTCTTATTGAGAGAACAAGCTGGATGGTTGGTGGGTTGGCTCAGTAGGTGAAGGTGCTTGTTGCCAAACCTAGGACCCACAGGATAGAAGGGGGAACCAACTCTTGCAAGTTGTTCTCTGACCTCTACATCAGCGCTCTCAACCTTCCCAATGCTGCAGCCCTCTAATGTACAGCTCCTCATGTGGTGGTGACCCCGACCACGAAACCATTTTTATTGCTACTTCATCACTGTGTTCTGATGGTTTTAGGTTGACCCCTAGGAGAGGGTCATTTGCTGGGTCAATGACCCCTGGGTGGAGAATCCATCACTCTACCCGTGTGTTGGCAGCACGAATACACAGAGACACTAAACAAGTGAATAGATATGGGTCTGAGGAGATGGTTATGAGGTTTAAGAACTTTTCTTTTTGCCCTTTCGGAGGTTCAGCTCGCAGAACTCATATGCCCATTCATAATCCCTTTATCTGTAGTTCCAGAAGATTCGATACCGGTCTTTGGAACTCCTAGGGCAACTGCATACACGGCACACATAAACTCACACAGGCACACACGCATACATGAATAATAAGTACAGTTTAAATTGAGGAAGATACCCCTGGCTTACGTACCCTTCCACCCCCACATACGCACGCACATCCACACCCACACATGTACACAATTTAAAGAAAAAGTAACAGAAAAGTAAAAAGGGAAGGAAACAAAGGGGGAAAGGGCCCAGTTCTATAATCTCCGTGCGTTTCCAGACCCTCTGAGGAGACATTCAATTAAGAGCCCTCAGCCTGTCTAAGGGCCTGGGAACATCTTCCCTCACCCTGGGAGACCTGTTTGTGCTGTTGCCTTTGTGGGAAGCTACTGCTGCCCAGAGTTGGTGCTCTCTTCTGAAGTTGAGCTATTTGTGTCACAATCAACATCAGCTCCAGTTACACCACCAGGGCAGGAGCTGGAGAGTGGCCACCTGTGGTCTGGAGACAGCTGGAGGAGTCCTGGGTGACCCTGGGTGGGGAGGTTGGCTCCCAGGCAGGTGCTCTTGCTGGTGTCCTGGTACTCAGGTGTCTGGATGCTTGCTGCTTGCTGCTGCCAGATGCCTGCAGTGCAGTGAGACCCTGGTGTTGTGAAGTAGCCGTTCTCTGATTGGCAACGGCCTGATTCACAACACCAGCTGTCCCACAACACCATGCCAGAGGTCTCTGAAGTGGCCAGTGTAGAACGTGCGTGCGTTGCTGCTGGGTGGTCCTAGGAGGGCAGATAGTTGATGATCCGTGGGCTGCTCTGCGTGCTGCTGCTGGAAGGAGGTGGAGACAGGATGACAGTGAGGAGTAAGACAGGACCAGGATGGTGCCAGATCTTCCTTTTATTTCCTATAGCAGAGGCCTGTGGAGTGTGTGTGTGTGTGTGTGTGTGTGTGTGTGTGTGTGCGCGCACAGATGTGTGAGTGAGGGTGAGAGAGTGCATATGTGTGAGTGTGTGCGAGTGTATTTGTGAGTGTGTAAATGTGTGTGAGTGTGTATGTGTATAATGTGTGTGTGAGTGAATGTGTGTGAATGTGTATGTGTGAGTGTGTGAATGTGTGTGAGAGTGTGTGCATGTGAGTGTGCGTGTATATATGTGTGTGTGGTCAATCTTTTTGTCATTCCTCAGGAGCCATCCACACATGACAAGGATAACAGCTGACTCAAACTGTCAGACAAACCAAAAAAAAAAAAAAAAAAAAGAAAGAAAAGAAAAACCAAACTGAGATAGTTATCAAGTAGCCCTCAGGAAACCCAGGGATTGGGGAGATGTCTGTTGATAAAATGCTTGCTGCAGGGACCTAAATTAGATTCCTAGAATTCACATATAAGCCTCACATAGTGGTGCACGTTTGTAATTCCAGCACTGGGAGGTGGAGACAGATGGATCCCTCAGCCTAACCTACTTGGTGAGTTCCACCAACCAGAGACCCTTCCTCAAAAGCTGAGGAGGATAGTGTCCTGGGAACCAACACCCAGGGTTGACTTCTGAACTACAGACACACACACACACACACACACACACACACACACACACACACACACACACACATAGACACACAGACATACACACACATTTACACATATACTCATATACTGTCACTCACATGCCCTCACACACACACACATATTTACACATTCACACACTCACATATATTCATACACACACACACACACACACACACACACAGATCACAGATGTGCATGTGAACGTCAGAGGTCAACCTAGGATTTCCTTCCTCAGAAGCTACCTACTTTGTCTGTTTGAGACAGGGTTAATTGCTGGCCCAAGCACTGACCCCATGAGGCAAGGCTGGCTGGCCAGGGAGTCCCAGGACAGTCTTGTCTCTACTTCTCGGTGCTGGGATTATGGGGCTTATGTTTTCATGGATGTGTAGTGAGCACTTCACTGATTGGGCCATCTCCCTAGCCCTCTGACCTTTAAAACTCTGTTCCTCTGTTGGGGCAAGCCTGACGATGTAGAACCTTAGAAATGGCGGCTGGCGGAGTGCAATCTAAGCGTTCCAGAGGCAGATGCAGAGGATCCTCAGAGCAAGCTGGCTAGCTGGACTAGTCCATTCTGGTGAGCTCTGGATTCGCTGAGAGGCCCTGTGTCAGTGAAAGAGGTAGAGATCTGTTTAGGAAGACTCCCTTTGTCCACCCTGCCTCCCTCAAACCACCCCCCCCCCCAGCCAGTTGGGAGGGAATATCCCTTTTGCCATAGCTACCTACAACGAAACAGACCACAAGAGAAAAACCCACTTCCAAATGCAAGGGAAGGCAGGTGCTGTGTAAATGGCCCATGATGCCTGGGGCCTGGGACTTTTGAATCTCAGACCTGTTCCAGCTCTGCGGCTCACTTTGTTTCGAGGGCTCTTTCTCTTCTTTTTATTTCTTATCTTTATTCTACATTCCTGGTCCAGTTCTTTGTTGAAGTACACAAGAAGCTGGTGTCATTCAGTGGGTATCATTCACACCCGGACTCACACCTTTTTATGCTCCACATGGCCTAGGCATTCTTGTACGAAGGCCGTGGCTCTGGGTTTCCTGGCTTCTGTCTGGTCTGCATGGTGGGGCATTACTCTCCATGGACAGCTTACCAGCCACACACAGTAAAGAGCTGGTGGGTAAATACCAGGCTCTTTTGCTCTTTGGTTGGAATGAGCTGAGATGTGTTTTATGGGACCCCCTCAGGGGTCCCCACCTGCCTACATTCTTCTCCTCCCCCACACTGCCCAGCATCCAGCTGTCTGTTGTAAGTGTATTGATTTGGAATGGGTATAGGTTACACCGTTCCTATGGTAACCTGCAGTAGGGCAGTCTGGGGCAATGCATGGATCTCTGGGTGCTCACTCACCCTGTTCTGAGAATGAGCCAGACTGAAATGTCACATCCCGGGAGTCTTGCAGGCTTACCCTAGTCCCACACAGACTTTCAAGGAATCAGAATATACAAGTCAGGCCAACAGCTGGGACAGGTAGGCATTTTCTTCTTAAATTATATATATTAACATATATAATTATATATTAATATAATTTTATATAATATATTATATATTTAATTATATATGTATATATATTATTTTATGTGTTTTGCATGTGTGTGTATGCATCATGTATGCACAGTGTCTGCAGATGTTTGAAGAGGGTTTCAGATCCCCCCCCAGAACTAGAGTTAAATGACTGTTAGCTGCCATGTGGATGCTACAAGTTGAACCCGGGTCCTCTGGAAGAGTAGCCAGAGCTCTTAATTTCTGAGCCATCCCTCCAGACCTGAGTGCGGAGTCAGTAAAGGGCCTGTGTGATAGCAGGCGCCAAGGACGAATGGTTATCTGGAGGCGGCCGGCTTGCACTCACACATCTTGGCAGATGCTGGAGATAGGATGTGCAGGAATGAAGTCCTGGTTCACACAGGCTCCTGGGCTGGAGGGGCTGGGCGTGGATTTTATTAGCACCGTTAATATTACATGCAAATTGATTTTTTTCACTTTGGCCACAGCGATCCATTAATTCAGGTCCTGTCTGCTGCATCTTTATCCCCAGCAGGTTAATCCTGCCAATGCCTTTTCTGGAGCTCGTGTCACGCTGCGCTTGTGTGTTAACAAAGCAACTGTCCTGATCCCTTCACATGGGCTCCGTGGCCCTGTCTGGTCACGGCAATGGTGGAAGGAAGGACACATAAGATTTTTGTCATGATCTCTCTGCTGCCTGTCCTACCTGATCTTGTTTTTCTTTCTTTCTTTTTGAATCAATACAGTTTTCATTAAATGGACCTAAGGTCACGTGTTGGACATCTGCCAAGGCTGATTGTGTTTTTGTGGGCAGGAAAGTCAAAGCTCTTGGTGATCTCAAAAACTTTTTCCAGCAGTCCCACATGGCCATCAGTTAAACGTGCCAAGGACAGCTTAAAACGGGAAGCTGGGCTCTCTGGCTTTCGCCATCAGTAGACAGGTTAGAAGCATGCCCAGATCCCATAGCATGTGTGTTGCTAAGTCCTTGGATTTGAACCTGGGTATATCCCCAGAGGAGGGTGTGGGGATGTGGCTCAGTTGGTAGCGTGCCTTCCTAGCATTCAGGAAGCCCTGGGTTCTTTTTGCAGCACCTCATGAGTTGGGCGTGGTGGTACATGCTTATAATCCCAGTATCCAGAGGTAGAGACACTAGAGAATCAAGTTCAAGGCTAGCCTCAGCTACACAGTTGAGTCCCAGGCCAGCTCAGGCTTCATGAGACCCTGTGTTGTAGAGAAGCAAACATTAAAACAGATCCTAGGGAAGCTATCTTCTGCTCTGACTTGGAGCACGTGGTTTCTTTTCCTGGCCTTCATGGGGGCTCATTTATAAAAAGGCCATACCACAAACCCTCTGCATATGACAGGTCCGGGGATTTGGTCACTGAGATATGTTAGCCATGCAGAATACATGTTAGCCATGCAGAACAGTATTGGCATATACTCAGCAAACATCAGGGGAAGGAGAGCTCACACTTGCATGGGTCTGGAAACTGATCGCACCTACACTGAGTAGGTGGTAAAGTGTCACACAGGCATGTCTTTGAGGATCTTCAGACGGGAACTCCACTCTCCTATCTGATCATTACAGAAACAAAGCAATGAGGAAACCTGTTTACCTCACTTCTTCCTGTGGCGTGGCCTTCTGCATCATCCTGGCAGACTTTGGTGGGCCTGAGGATGCACTGTAAGGAAAGTAAGCACAGGCCCAGTGATTCTATCCCAGCCCCTGGGTCGCTGCTGTGACTCTGGGCAAATTAGTTAACCTGAGGCAAGAGGGTCTTGAGTTCCAGGTTAGGCTGGGCTACATACCAAGACCCTGTCTCAAAAACAAAACCAAACAAAAAGGCAAACAAAATAACAACAAAACACCAAACACAACAACAACAACAACAACAACAACAACAACAACAAACACACCAAAGAATAAAATAAATGACCCAAAGCAATAGCCTCAACCCAAAAGGTAGAGCTGAAGAACCTGCCTGGCATACTTCTAAAAACACAGGAAATACCTCTTGTGGCTTTGTGGCTATGGAGTCCCCTGTAAGGGACCGGGGCTTTGTTTCTGATCCTCACCAGCTTTGTGCTTACTAGTCCATGACTCTACCAACTGAACTACATCCCTGGGTTCCTGCCTTCTAGTCTCTCCACAGCATTCATGGAGAGACCACTACACTGGAGGAGGTGAAAACCCACTAACATAGCACTGGGCTTCTGACTCAGGCTCAGGAAGTAAAGTGGCCATACCATTGTCTCATCATGGACGAGTTACCGAACGGCTTGTGTCTGAACAGCCTAAGCCCCACGCAGCCTGTCTGTTGACTTGAGCATATGGGATGTACTTTTAACTTGTGGCATCCATGTGTATATTTGAAACTGCCCCAAATGAGGCACGGCTGACCACGGACCTGCTGTGAATGTTCACATGTCTTCCTAATGGCCTTGACATAGAGCTTTAAAACAATCTGGGGTCAGATGTGTCATTTCAGGATTCTCCACCTTTGCCGTGAAGACAAACTTATTTTGGTAGAGGCAGGTACAGTACACTGCCTTCAGCAACCCAGCCACCCCCACTCCTTTCTTTTCCTCTCCCAGATCCTGATAGAGCTCCTCAGAACCCACACTATGCCCTTGTCATCAGATTCTGCACCATGTTGTTACCTTTTCTTAAAAAGAACAAAACCATTTGTTTGTTTGTTTGTTTATTATGTGGGGGGTGTGCAAACCAGGGAGCTTGTACAGAGGTTAGAGGACAACGTGTGGGATTTGTTTTTTTCCCACCCATCATATGGGTTTTGGAGAAGGTGCCTTTAACTACTCAGCTGTCAGGCCTTGCCCTGTCATTCTGAGTTTTGACCAGAAAGAGAGGCTATTGTTTTACCAGTTTCCCATCCAAGGAAACTGGGGCATAGGCATGACGATTGATCATGGTAGCTGCGGCTGTAGCTAGCAGATGCCACAGAGCCCGGGCTTGAACCCTGAGCTGCTGGTTCTCTAGACCACTGAGCTGCGACATACAGACATACATCTTTCATGTGATATAATGGCTTCTGGGGGCATGGATGGGTTTCCCAAGTCACCAATTCCAAGTTGGAGCTATGCCTCAATCTCATGTTTGCTCTTTCTTTTTTTTTTTTTATATTATGTATTTTAAAGACAGGGTGTCATACATCCCAGGCTTGTTTCCAACTTCTTATGTAGCTGAGAATGGTCTTGAACTTCTGATCCTTCGGCCTGTAACCCCTAAGTGCTGGGATTATAAGTATCCAGCACAAGGCTATGTTTATGCTGGGGACTGAACCCACAGCTTTGTGCTTACTCGGTTAGGACTCTATCAATAGAGCTACATCCTGGTCTTCTTCATTATTTTGATGAATATTGTATTTGAGGTGTTTTTGGGGGGAAGTAGGATGAGGGTACATGTAAAAATAGTCTTATGACAACCCCAGCACCTAGCATACCACAATGATTAGAACATTTACGAACACACACACACACACACACACACACACACACACACCCCTACCTTAACCCAGTTTTCACTTGCCAATCTGTTGAGTAGGATCACGCTAATTAAACACGGTGGAATCAGACTATTTGCAAAAATTAGCAGTTCTGACTGTCTGGCCTCAGTGGCCCAGGGGAGGCCCACCGAAGCCTGCCTCTGCATTGCTGAGAAGACAGTTTCTCCATCGTGGTCTGGAGCAAGTCTTGCCTACCTAGCGACTGCGAACATCTCTGAACGTTGTGCACCCGGATAAGAGACATTAGCTTCCCATTAGCAACCCTGAACATTTCCTCTGCAAAGATCAATCATGCTCCAAGCTAGACACATGGCCCTGGCTCGTAATTCATCTTGGGAGGTTGGGAGGCAGAGCTTTTTCTGTGATGGGTCTAGGAATGTGGGTGTAGCTTTCGTGGGGGGAGCAGAGGAAAATTAGGTTTGGTAGCAGAACAATAAGTAGGGCTTTGGGAAGACAATGTCTGTGTCATGTGAGCAAATCACAGTCAGCAAATTCGTTTTATACATGCTACTGGAGTTTTTTTCCACATCTCAAGTCCAGTGTCGCGTGTGCATGTGTGTGCGTGTGCGTGTGTGTGTGTGTTCGTGTGAGTGTGTGTATGAGTGTGTGTGTGTGCGTGTGTGTGCATGTGTGTGTGAGTGTGTGTGTATGTGTCTGTGTGTGTATAAGTGTGTGTGTGTGTCTGTGTGTGTGTCTGTGAGTGTGTGTGGGTCTGTGTGTGTCTGTGTGTGTGTATGTGTCTCTGTGTGTGTGTATTTGTCTGTGTGTGTATAAGTGTGTATGTGTCTGTGTGCGTGCGTGTGAGTGTGTTTGTGCGTGTGTGTATGTGTCTGTGTGTGTGTGTATTTGTGCACACGCGTGCATGGGTGTGATATATCCCTTTCTCTTTTTATCCAAATCAGTGTTAGCTATGCACCAGGTCTCCATGTCTTTGGGATCCTAGGGCCTGAGTTGAGGGACAGGTGCTTAGTGGTCTCTACTCAAATAATTCAAATATGGTGATTTTAAGACATCTTGACTTCCTTTTACTTTGCTGTTGAAATTCTGCTTTTCTGAATCTGAATCTGTGTCATCCTCCCACAATTCCCCCCCTCTCTCCTGAGCACTGTCCTCATCTCTGTCCTGGGCTAGTTAAGGGGGTTGGATAACAACAGGAAGTGAAGAGCCCTGTGGGAATCCATCAACCCTGAGGAACTGTGGAATGGGTTGTAGGTCCCTTGCCTTCCCCAATCATGTTACCCAATCATGCCTCCACATACCATAGAGGTGCGCACGTGCACACACACACACACACACACACACACACACACACACACACACACACAAAGCTACTTCCTTCAGAGCTCTAGTAAGGCTCTGCTGAAAGATACCTCCCTGCCCCCTGGAACTTCCTATAAGACACTCTATTTTAGGGACATGCCCCTGGGTAATAAGAGCTGCGGTCTGCACATATCTCCAGAAATCCACAACCCCTTCACCAGCCCGGGGAGGCAAATAAAAGGGGAGGACAAACACATACCACAAACAGTTCAAAGCTGCGATAATTCTTCTCAATCATGCTGGCTGCAAGGTCATTACCTACAGGACCCCGTCCCTGCCTGCTCCATCAGAACTTCCAGGGAAGTTCTAGACTTTCTGAAAGGCTCAAGGCCCAGAGCAAACGAGCTGTTGTCTCTTCCTCGGCGAGTGGGGGTTCTTGGCAATTCCATTTTCACAGCACCAAATGCTCCCTTGTCAGATAAAACACACAACTATGGAGCTGGAGGAGTAGTTTTTCTCATGGAGGAAAAGAAGTTAGGGTCTGGGGACCTGGCCCAGCATATGAGGCCCTGAACTGCCTGGTTGACTGCATCTGTCCTCAGCAGACCCACTTCCTTCCCACAATCCCGCTGTGAGGCCCTGCGATGATTCTCTTGAAAGGTCCCATGACTTTTGCCATGATAGGTTTGCCTTCTGTCCAGTATTTCTCCCAAGACATTCTCTTCTTAAAAGTGCAGCCATCAGTGAAGTCGTGGAGGATAATAAATCTTTAATGGAAGGAAGGAACATTCACAGATCTGCTCCAGGATAGAATAAGTTACGGATAGGCCAACCAGTGCTCAGGGATGGCTTCTGAGAATGAACGAGGGAGTCCCCACCTCTCGAAAGTGCAGCCCTAGCTGGGAAGACAGTGGAAACACAGCCTCACACCTGCATCACTTTCAGACCTGCAGGCACCCAGCACACTCCCCAGCCGCTGTGTGGCAAAATGACCAGCAAATCAAAGACCAAGCCGCAAGTCCCGACTGCTCCAGGCAGCTTAACGGCTACCTTGGCACAGGGACCACTGGCCTTGCAGACTGTGATTGGACTTTGTGGGGTTTACTGCAGCAGCTGATGATGCTGCCCTGTAGCTGGCACTGAGGTCGCCTGGAGTACTGGACTACACTTCAACAGTGTGTTTAAGGGGCTGGGAAAAACGGCTCAGTCTCAGGAAAGTGGTTCATGCAAGGCTATCAGGACTTGGGTTCAAGTCCTTGAACCTCAGTTAGATCTCCAGGAGTGGCACTTACCTGTATTGAAAATGTTGAGGGGTGGAAGGCGAAAGGATTCCTGGGGCTTTCTCAACAGCAACTCTAGCTCAGTCAGTGAGTTCCAGGTTCAATGAAAGACCCCGTTTCAAAAATAAGATGGATGACTCCTGGAAGAATGACAGCTGATATTGATCTTTGGTCTCTAACACACATGTGCACAGATGGGCATGTACACAGGAACACGCACACACACACATGCACATACACACACGCACACACACACGCTGTGGAATTCTAGGAACAGGAGGCAGCTTACTGCACACAGAGGCGCTCCATACATGAGTACTCATGGGAGAAATGGGAAGGTGAGAAACACAAGGTAAGATACCAGAGTGAAGGGAGCAACATGGCTTCCCTGATAACTCTCTGCATAATTAAGTATTGACATCACTAAATAGGAATACTTAAACAAAAATTCCTTAGGCTTTGCTCAAGGTAAAGTCTTTTTGCCACAGAGGGTGGAGGACATCAGGATACATCTCTATAATCCAGAGGTGATGTCTTACCTGGAAATGCTATATCCTATGCTGGCCTGTGACTCAGTTTCTCCATTGCTAAAACAGGATTAGCAACACCTCTGAGTCTCAAAACCAAACCACACGTGCTTGGTCTGAGGCTGTAGCTCTCACCAATTCAGACCTCACCAGCTGGCCCAGAATAAACCCACTGCCCTGTTGTCCCCCTGAGACAGCCTCAGTCTTCATTCTCCAAGGACGTCCACACTTCATCCTCAGCCAAAGCAGCTTTGGAACTCGGGTGAGCTTCATGGCCAATGGAGGGTTTCTGATCCTGCTGGCCTGACTAGAAGCTAGGTTATAAAACTGAGGGTCAGAATGGGGGGAGGTGAGGGGGCTCTGTCAGCCAGGGCTTCCATGCAGGGCTTTCTCCTGTGTGAACAAGTTCTTTGACAAAGAGCTAGGGCACAGCTATCACAGTCCCCTGGAGGTACCGCTCAGTTCCTGTTTGATTTAGTGCTTTCATAGGCCTTTCAAATACAGGCAGAGAGCATTGGAGTTCCTGTTGTAGGGCTGGCGCTGTCTCTGATTGTGCATCTCTGACACTGACCTTTCCAGACTTCCCCACCCCCGCCCCCAGTCTCGTCACACATTGCCAGAAAAAAAAGAGAGATGGTGTGTAATGCCGCAAATATACAACCAGCCAGTGCCATTCCTCGTCCCCTCCCGGCTCGAGGCTCCACACACAGTTACAGAGATTCTAAGAAAAGCCAGGGAGAAAGGAAAAGTAAAACCCTTACAACCGTGTCTTCTCAGCTGAAGAGACCTCAGACCTAGTGACACCAGGTGTCGGTTTTGTCTCCGTTTTATAAACAGAGAGACTGAGAAAGAAGAGCTTGAAGCAAGCTTTCCTGGAGGGAGCTTAGCAGTTTTTATGGAAAAAAAAAATCACAGGTTGTAAGGGCTTGTCCCTATATTGCAAATGTCTTCAGCGCTTCCTCAAAGCAGCCTCCGGTTCATGGCTGGCACTAATTCTTTACTGCTACAGTGGGCTCCCAACAGCAAAGGAAAGCAAAGTAGCTCCTTCCCGGAGTTAACTGACTAGGTTGGCAGGGGCTTTGGGCGGACATGCTGTACTCTCGAGGTTCTCATGGGGCACCCACAGAGACCTGAGTTCCTGAGGTGGTGGTCATCAAGACAGACTTTGTAATTAGCTGAGTCTCCCGCCTTTACTGCAGGAGAAATGGGGTGAATAAAGATTTATAGTCACCTTCATTTACCACAGTCACCATGGCTGAGAACTCACACAGGCTTCCTTGTCTCCACAGAGATGAGCCCCAACAACACAGTGAGGGGTTCCCAAGACAACTCCGGCAGGCGAGCCCCGAGGGGCGGTGTACACTCTAACAGCCAGTCTTAAGAATGCCTTTGGGAATGGGGCCCGTTATTTCCCAGGGTCCACCACATTCTTGGAAACGTTTTCTCCCCAATATCAAAGCTGGGTGTGATGGTGGATACCCGTAAATCTCAGGGTTCAGAAAGCAGCATCGGGAAGATGGCCTCAAGTTTGGGGATGCATAGATGAAGGTTCTCAGAGTAAAAGCAATGGGCAGTGTTATATAACCAAGGCTGCCAACATTAAGCACACATTTTGGAGCCCATTAGTCATCACGACTACCTTATACCCAGAGCTTGCTCATTGTGACCTTCTGAAACCAGAGAACCCAGCACCCAGCCACCACACGCTGTTCTTCCGGTTTCTTGCTCTTCTAAGGCACACATTACCTGGGACCTCGGTAAGAGATCATCTTCCAGGTCTGCTGTAGAGATGGGCTTAAGGAAGTGGACATATGGAATATTTATGGTACATACACTATACCATATGTATCTCTAGAATATTCCATACACCTTATGCCAAGAACTTTTGGAAGTAGAGCCTGAAGTCCTACTTCAGTCACCTAACCACTCCTGTGCCCTGTGGGGCAGACACCCTCTCTCTTCAGGGCTAAGGTCTGGGCTCTCAGACCCAAATTCTCCCGCCTTTCCAGGGACCTCTGACATTTCTGCCAGTGGTAACTGGCTCAGGAACTGAAATTCTCTGACAGAGATAATCGCTTCGATTTTAGTGTTTTGCCAGAGTGTAATCTTGAAACCGAAGGAGGGGTTGGGGAGGAAGGAGCCTGAAGCAGGCCCAGGAGTCTGAGGTAGCTCGCCAGTTCTGACTAGGCCTAGGAGTTTGAGGCTGTTCCCTGGTACTCTCTGGCCCAATGCAGTTGCTTTTCTGAATTAGTCTCCATGGGCTGGGGCCTGAGAAAAATGTTCACCTTCAGAGCACCTTGCTGTTCCAGACACCAGAGACTCAGCCTAAAAACTAAAAGTCAGCAGTAGCCTAGTTTAAGGCTGCTGAGGAGGGACAAGAGACACTTGGCAGGACTTGAAAGTTCCGGAAAACACCGAGACCTACTGTCTCATTCCATGTGCCTAAGCTCCCACCTGGTAGTCATCTTGTGTGCTGGCTAGTCCTAAGTCAACTTGACACAGCTAGAGATATCTGAAAGGAGGGAACCTTAACTGAGAAAATACCTCTATAAGACCCAACTGTGAGGCATTTTCTTAATAAGTGAATGGTGGGGGAGGGCCCAGCCCATTACGGGTGGTGCCATCCCTGGGCTGGTGGTCCTGGGTTCTCTTAGAAAGCAGGCTGAGCAAGCCATGGAGAGCAAGTCAGTAAGCTGCACCCCTCTATGTCCTCTGTATCAGCTCCTGCCTCCAGGTTCCTGCCCTGTTTGAGTTCCTGTCCTAACTTTCTTTATGATGAACAGTGTATCAAAATGTAAGCCCAATAAATGCTTTCCTTCCCAACTTGCTTTTTGGCTATGGTTTTTCATTGTAGCAATAGAAACCCTAATGAGGTCATCTACTGTGAGGGTATCGTTAACCCTGGTTTGGAAGTGAGAAAATGGATACATCCCTACCAGTTGCATGTGCTTCCAGTGAAAGGAGGGCCAAACAGGGTAAGCACCTTTGTAATCTCCAGATGATGAACCAGCAGCAGTGCAGGGTACCCCTAATCATGGAAGGGGGAGGGTGGGCAGGTTCTGGATGGGTAGGCTGCTGCAGAAGGTGGTGGACATATTCTCCATTTTCCTGTCTAAAAGCCCCTCCCTTCCGTAACGCTAGTTCTAAATGTACAAGGCAGCCCTCTGCTGTGAACTCAGCTCTTGGAAATCATCTTAGGGTTTGAGAATAATTATTGCCCAGAGTGTGCAAGACTAAAAGCTTTAAAAGCTCAGCACTGGTGTGCAAGTACAAGAGGTACTCTTCCCAGTTGGTAGTTAACTTATTTTTATTTTCATTTCTTTGGCAATGAGGATAAATAAGTTTCTAAGTCATAAAGGAATTCTCATAGGAAATCATGGGCCAGGTAGAAAATTTTCTTTTTGTGACCAGAACAGAGGTCCCAAAGGTAGGACTAAAACTGAAACACTCTGGGCTCCCTTGTTCTCTGCTGTGTCTTGTGATGGTACCTCCCCCATATCATCTGGAGTGATCCGCCTCCCCCTAAGGCACCTGTGGAGGTGAGTGGACACCTTTGGGTGCCATTCCTCAGGAACTGTCCTTGTTTATTGAGACAGAGTTTCATTAGGATCTAGGGCTTGCTCATTAAGTTAGCTTGGCTTGTCTGCCAGCCTCGGGGCTCTCCTGCCTTTTTCTCCCCAGAATTGGACTTGCAAGCAAGTGCCACCACACACAGCTTTTTCCTGTGTCTTCTGGGAACTGATTTTAAGTCTTTAGGCTGAAGGAGAAACATTTTACCAGCTGAGCTATGTCTCCTGCTACCACACCCAACCTCCCACTTTTTTTTGACTAAGTGTCCTGCTATATAGTCTCGGCTGGTCTCAAACTCATGGCCCTCCTGCCCCTGCTACCTCTGCTGCCTCTGTGTCCCACGTGCTGGGATTCCAGGTATGTGCCCTGGGTGCCTGTCTGATAGTTAAAATCCTTCTGAAAGATAAGCTTTTCAGAGAGCATTGTGACTTTGCTTAAGACTGATGCTCTGTAGTTCCCCTGACGCATGTATCTTATTCTCCTCTCGGGTAGAATGGGGACAGTGTGGGCTGCTGGGCAGATCACTCCTGGTGATGTGGAGGAGGAGGGAGAGGAGGAGGAGGGGAGGAGGAGGGGAGGAGGGGGGGAGGGGGAGGGGGGAGGAGCCATCTCACAGGGCACAAATGAGAACAGGGGAGCCCAGAGTGTTTTAGTTTTATTCTTGCCTTTGGGACCCCTGTTCTGCTCACAAGAAGAGAATTTTCCACCTGGATCTTGATTTCCTTCATGATTTAATGTCTAAGAAGCTGGGCACGGTGCTGTAGACTTTGGCGAGCAGCTATTCAAAACACAAACCATTCAAAAGCATGTAAGCACCGAAGGTAAGCCAGGGAGATGGCTACCGCCACTGTGTGCAGGACACCAAGGTAGCCTGTCAGCCTTTGTTCGTGAGGATTAACAGACCTAGGCATTAACTGTCAGCTACACAACCAGAAAATTAGTCAGCAATTTCCACTGACAGCGCTTCCTCCCAACAGTAAGAGAATAATCCAACGCTAAGTCCTCCCAGTCAAGCTCAAGAGGAAGGCCTGAGGAATGAGAGCATCCCACCTGCCAGTCACTGGAGAGGAGGGCTTTAAGTCTGCGAGTGACAGAGAGCTGTTGCAGCCTCAGCCTTTATTGAATTCCTCAGGTTTATCAGGGTCTGAAAGTCTGAATGCTACAATCACAAAGGGCTGGGCAGGCCAAGTCTTCCAGGTCTGGTTTGTGTCTGGATGGAGTAGGGAGGGGACAGAGTCAGAAGTGTTAACTACTGAGGAATAGCCGTAAGGTCCCAGGACATCAGTGGCTGCTCTTCCGCCGCCTCCACTGAGATCAGCCCTGCCTTGTGCTCTTCAAGCACAAATACCTCCTACCAGGGGACTTTTGGAAATTGTGCTCCAAGCTTTGGGCCTGATAACCCCGGCAGGCTCACCGGTCTTGACATCCTGATTTTGTTTCTGGTCCACCTTCGAGGTGGGTTATTAGGAATCCAGGAACAACCTTCCCTGCCTCCTCTCTGTACGGGCACTCCCCTCCCCCAGCCCCCAGCCCTGGCTGCCAGGGCTGATTTCAAGAGCGTGAGTGTCATTAACTGACATTCATCAAAACACTCCTCGGTGTTCCCAGACACGAGGGCCGAGAGGTGGACCTCGGTGGGCATTTCATGTTAATCTGTATGGAGGACCTGCCTGACAAAACACATTACTGTAAGAACTGCCGGCCTGAAAACGAAGCTATGTTTATGACTCACCCTGTTTTTCTTCCCTGAAGGAAATGACAGCTTCCCCTCTCTATCCTTCTGAGCCTTCCATGGCTCCCCCTCCCCTATCATCCACACAACCTTAACATTTAATTTTTCCTCCATGAGTAAAGCTTTTGTTGGCGGTGTCTGCAAAATTATAATAAACATCTTGGGCTTCTGCACTGGTGTCTGAGATTAAAAACGCGAAACAATGAACCTCGACATGCTGCCTTTAACGTGTGTGATGAGTGGCATTCCCCAGGGGACCATGTTGCGGGCATAACTGCAGCTACGTGGGCTGTGGGCTGGGGAGGGGAGTGCTGGATGCATCCCATAGAGGATCTAAGCCATGCTGAGTGATTCTCACCGCAGAGGGCTCTGAGGCTCCTGTGCCTGTGTGCCCATGGTGCAGGCTCACTGACATGGAGGACTGCTGGGACTCCTGGGTCTGTGTGCCCATAGCACAGGTTCACTGATGTAGAAGGCTGCCAGGACTCCTGTGTCTGTGTGTCAGGACTCCCATGTCTGTCTGTCCATAGCGTGGACTCCTCTTTGGAGCCTGAGACTTTCAGTTCTGTGCTCCAGGTTACTTTTGCCTGTAAATACTAAAGGTGCTCCTCTCCCACACGGAAGATCTTTTATTTACTTTATTGTGCTTTAGCGCCCCCACCCTTGGGTTCTCACCCTGGATGAGAACACTCCCTTTAGGGGGTAGGCACTCTGTAAAGGGACCTTATTTTCTGGCCCAGTTTAGAACATAGATTGAGACATGGTGGCAGAAGAGGCTATGAAAGTCACAGGAAACAGGGACACCCAGGCTTTACCGGTTGGTTTCTTCCCTTTCCTCCCACTTCCCTTCCTGTGGCTTAGGAAGTTTATGAGGTCACAAACTAACATGGCACACATGTCCTCTGAGGAATTCCTGGCCCTGCCTTGTGTTTTCACTGCTGTAGAACCCATTTGCCATTCAGGGGTCAGACTCCTTGAACTTTCTCCAAGACCATGAAGGCAGGAAGGCATGACCAGCTGGCCTTGCTCTGTTGACGTTAGTGAAGTTCTGCTGGCAGGAGTCTCTCCAGGAAGTCTACCTTAGTAAGAGCAGGAATTGTTCAGTTACGGTTCTGACAGGCAGCCTTGCCAGTTTCCCAGGATTTTGCCTTGGGAGACGAGTGCAGAGGAAAGACAGGCGGAAGGGCATCCTGGGAGGAGTGAGCCTCTAGGCCCTTCAGCTAGTGTTCTCTGGGAGTGGGTGGGCCAACCATATGTCATGGGAGCTTGTTCTTAGGACATGGAACGTGGAACAGGGGATCCAGAGCTTTGTGTGGGGAGGGGCCTGGTGGGGTTACTTTAGACTATGGAGAAGGCCAGCCCTGGGGCAGTCAGGGAACCAGGCTGAATACAGAGGTTCTGTCCAGGGCCACGGGGCCTGTGTGGCTCCCCGACTGCCAGGTGAGTGCCACAGATCAAGTTGTGGTAAAAGCATATCTTCTTTGGAGATAACCGGTTTTAAAACGGCTCACAGCTAAATTCATAATTCAAGTGTCCCAGGTAGATTCTAAAAGAATCCGTTTCAATGACATAGAAGATTATTTCTAATTAAACCCTGATGGATACAGTGTTCCCCTCTTCTGTACCCAAATCCATGCTATACAAGTGACTTTAAAAGATGTAATTGTTTTTTTTCATTGTTAATGCTCCACAAAACCAATTTCAGGAAGGAAGGATTTATTTCGGCTAGTGGTCCGTCATGCTGGGGAAGGCATGGCGGCAGGGGCCTACGTGTCCGGTCACAGCTCAGTGACTTTCTCTCCTTTCCCTTTTTATTCAGCCTGGTACCCCAGACTGTGGGAGAGTACTATTCACCTTTAGGGTGGGTCTTCCCTCCTCAGTTAAATGTCTCTGGAAACCTTCCAATAGACAGACACACCGGGAAGTGTATGTCCCAGGTGATTCTAAATCCAGTCAAATTGACGGTGAAGACGAGCTGCCGAGATGTGAGAAAATATTAGCTGAAGCAATAACTTAGTTCTTTACCTTCTGAATTTGGAAGGTAAATAACAGAAGAGAGCCTTACATGGCTTGGATTTTGGACGGATGCGATCAGAGTGATAAAAACTAACATTGACCAGCCACACAGTGTCTGGGAAGCAGGAACGAGGTGACATCTATTCTAAATCTCTCGCACCATTGTCTCAGTTAGGGTTTCTATTGCTGTGACAAAATGCTGTGACCAAAAGTAACTGGGGAGGAAAAACAAATTATCTAAGGTCTCATTTTGTCACCAAGGGAAGTCAGGGCATGAACTCAAGAGAGGAACCTGGAAGCAGGAACTGAAGCAGAAGCCACAAAGAAACTCTGCTTACTGACTTGCTGCCCAGTATCTGTTCAGTCTGCTTTATTATATACCCAAGGACCACCCACCTATGACTGGCACTGCCCCCAGAGAGCTGGACCTTTCCACTTCAGTCAACAATCAGGACACTACCCAACACACTTACCTATCGGCTAGTCTTACAGAGGGGAAGTGTTTTCCCAGTTATGATTCCCTCTTCCCAGATACGTCTAGGTTTGCATCGAGCTGACCGTAGTTCTGATGTGAGAATTAGGTTAAGTAAACATACTCTATTAACTTCTTGAACAGATTATTTAGATGGTTACCTTCAGATCCCTGACCCAGATTCAATCCAAAATGGCCACCTTGCCTTGCCTCTGAGAGCTAGCTATCACAGAGCTTGACACTTCCTCCCACAAACTGACTGCAAAGAGCTCCTAGACCGCGTCGGCTGCTCTCTGCAACCTCTCCTCATCCAGCCCGGTGGAAAAGAGGGAGCAGACAGGAGGCCTGAGCAGAGATGTGCCAGCTCAAATCCCACAGGTAGGTTATTCATCAGGGACCAGAGCCCAGGGCTTGCAGGACGTCTTGGTGCTGCTCCTGGGTTTCATGCTAACCCAGCTGATTCCGATCGTAGCGTTTATTCCCACCTCTTGTATTTTTCCCCACTAGGTACATCAAATACCTTTCCGTGGAAAAAGAAAATCCTTAAGGATGGGAAATCCTATGATCTGTTCAGCAGCGAATGCTGAGTACAGCGTCTACCTTGTGCATCCACAGCATGCATGAAACCCTTCCCTGATGGAACCTAGCGCTGAAAGGCCAGGTGTATGGTGGGGCCTCAGTTCAAGACTGGGCAATTATATCTTTATTTTGCTGGCTTGAATGTAAATCTCCATCCTGTCCAACCAGTGCTTCACCCACGTTAGCTTTCCACCACTGCGCTGGACCCCAGCATGCCTGAACTTAACGTTGAACTGTTATTTACTAATCTTCTGGCCTCGCCAGTGACCTTCACCCCTCATTCTTAGCCCTTCAACGTATCGGCCAACCTTTCTGTAAATGGTTAAGATTCTTATAAAAACTAAACTTACGGACAGAAGAACATTTAAATGGTTGGGTTCATTGCAAACGGAAGTGCATTTTCCCTGAGCTCTGTAGCTCCACACAGGAGTGGAGAAAAACAGGCTTCATGCTCAGCCAACTGACTGCTTTTCTATGTTGGAGCAAGTCCCTGCTTGTTAGGGAGTGTCTACCGAAGGCTGAGTGTTAGCATACGGGAGAGCTGAGACAGGAGGATGAGCACAGGGTACTAGGCTAGCAGGGTGGCTGGGCACTCAAAGCCAAGAGCCATGCCTAGGCTGGCCACACTCTGGAGTGACAGGAGTCATCTTTGCTAGCCATTTTGAACTTGATAACCCACCCAAAGGGCTTAGACTGCACCGAGGAACACTGTAAAACATGGTTTAACATGTGCCTTCAGGGGCAGTAGAGATGGTGATAAAACAGCCTGCCTCCACCTCATAGTAAGAACAAACAGGGTTCATTCCTATTTATGATTAAATCTGTTTCTCCAGGACTGGGCTATGCCCCACCTGTAACTTTAACTACAAACGGCTCTGCACTGGCCGTTCCAGGAAACGGCAGACACACCATTGCTTCTAAATGGTGTCATGATCACCTCGTTATGCCCACCTTACAGCCACGTCTTTGTCTCAGGAGCTATGACTGGCTCCTTAAGCTCATGTTCTGCTTCTGTGACTCCGCCCATTTTCCTGCCAAATCCTGTTAGGAAACTCCCTACTTCTGAGTAACAAAACCCCTATCTTCCCCATGTCCAGTGCTGATCTCTTGAATCCCACCTTTAGAGAGAGGCAGCCTGTGCACACAAATGAAAGCACTCGCTTTAATTAATCTGACCATGACGATTAGGGTTGGTGATCTTTCTCCTCACACCCATGGGATTAACAATGGCTCAGAGGTTAAGAGAAACTCTACTCTTCCAGAGGGTGCAGGGCCCAGCTCCAGGCACCACATGGGGCTCACAACCACAAGTTCCTCCAGTTCCAGGGACTCTGAAGCTCTCTTCTGGCCTCCTAGGGCACTCAGCACACGAAAGGTGCACATGCGTACACGCAGGTACTCACACACACAAAAATATTAAAATAAATAAATCTCTTAAAAATATTTTCAAAAGGAAAAAAAAAGGGCCTTCCATTTCATGAGGTAAGGGCAGAAGAATCTGAATGGAGGCACATTCTCAGTTCTCACATAAAAAACGTCAGTGTAGGAGCGGGGCTTGGTACTCAGCAGCAGAGACCTCCTGAGCAAATGCAGCCTTACTGCCTGGGCCGAGAGAAGAAGGAGACTTCCGTGAAGGACATCCCTGGGGAAAGGAGGAGAGTCAGAAGGCAGAGTCTGACGCTTTACCACCTCAGCCAACTCAATACAAGAAGCAGCTGAGCCAAGACACCGCCGCATTGTCACACTTTCCCAACTGTACAGTTTGCTGTGTTCTCAGGGAACAGACGCTGAAACCCTAAAAGACATATATGAACTCCCGAAGGGCTTAAGCTTTTTCTCGTGAGATGCATTTATTTCTATTTTATGTATCTTGCTGTTTAGCCGGCATGTATTGTGAGGCACTGGATCCCCTGGAACTGGAGTTACAGACGGCTGTGAAGACACCAGGGGGTGCTCTGGAAGAGCCAGTATGCTCCTGACCACTCAGACCTCGCCCCAATACCCTTGTTTTCCTTTCTGTTCTGAAACATGGCAGCCACAATCACACAGACTGCTCTCCAGGGAGGCCAAAGTCACACGGTAACAACCGGCATTACTATAATTTCTATTCATCGTGGTATTTCTGCAAACGCCAGCATCACGTGACCCGTGATTTCTTTTTTGTGTCGCATAAAAACTTAAACAAAGACGTTGTGGCGTCTTGGTTGGAAAACCTCTTGGGAAAGGAAATGCTGCTTTTATTTTATACAAAATTATGTAAGACAGATTTTTGCTTTTCCTTTCGTAGGACTGGAATCACCGAATGCCTTTTGGCTTTCTGATTATGACAGAAAAATAAATTCCAGAGTCACCAGTATCTTCTACTTGGGCTTCTGAGGGCCAGTGTGGCATCGACCTGGAAGCCAGACCATGTCTCACGAGTGCTCAACCAATGAGAAGAATTCACTTTTAGCAAGGAATAAGAACACATACTCTTAGACGCTGAAATATATTTTCTCCCATTCAAATTGCAGATAATCGGAAGGATGTAAAAGCAAGAATATTTTGCTTGGCACGTGGCCTAAAAGTTCTAAATTTATGTATTCTATTTTTTGCTTCTTTCTTAGACTGGATTAGTTACTAAGCAACTGAAGTATTTAATTTCATTTGCTAATAGTTCCATGGGCACAGTGGCAGCTAAGCATGTGGGACTGTGGATGCCAGCACAGACACAGTCCCTCACGCAGCCTCTGCTAAGTCCTCAATGAACCCCAACACAACCATTCCTTCCGGTCTGTGAATCTGACTTGTTGCGCTTATGGAGAAACTCACGTTTCTGGTGGAGATGTCTGTGGTAGTGCGGCTCTGGTGTCTATTATCCTCAGTCTAAGAGATCCTTGCCTGCAGCCTTCAGACCCATCTTTCAGACTCCTGGTTTAAGGCGGCAGACCAAGCACATATGTCTTCTTCCCTCCCTGAAGAAAGGAAATAAAATCCTTAGTAATATACTATGTTGGAAAAACAAACAGGTCACTGTGAAAAGAGCAAGAGAGTCCTTGGAAATTAAAAACACGTAAAAATGTGTTCAGGGTTTTGTCCTAAGGGGAGAGCAAATTGGGAATTTTGAATAAAACTGTGTCTTCCTATTAGTGGCAAAGATTAGACGCTCTGCTTTAAGTAAGAAAGGTAGAGCAGTAGGATGTAAAAATTCTAAATCACCTCCTCACACGCACACACACACACGCAGGCACACTCACACATACACACACATATACTCTCACACACATATATGCTGAGATGCTCACACACACACACTCACATATATACTCACACACATATACTGAGATGCTCACACACTCACACAGATACTGCACGCACTCATGTACTCACACACACACATATGCTCACATACACACATGCTCACACACATGCATATACTCACATACACTCACACACACATACACACACTGACATGTACACACACTTACACACACACACACACACACACACACACACACACAATCATTCAAACCCCACCGAATGCAGTGAGACAGAAGAGATCGGCGAGGAGATGATCACTGAGAATCATGTTAAGTAGGAAATGAAAATAAAGTAATGAAGGAACACAAGTATGCCAACGGGTATAATGTGAAGGGCTTAAGGTTCTATTTATAGTCAGACTTTTAGATGGGGAATGCATATAACCACCTGTGTGGTACCTTGAAAAGGACTTTAATTGGAATAATTGGAAATAAACAGTGTTATCAGAAAGGAAGGAAAGAAGGAAGGAAGGAAGGGCAAGAGGAAGGGAAGAAGGAACAAAGACCAAGTGAGTTGGTATATTTAGACCAACCAGAACCCAAGGACAAAAAATAAACCTTGTTATTGTGGGTTGAAAGAACCACACTGTGTAGGTTGGGTTAAAAACACGATGGGGCACCTGGGAAACCCAGGATTAGAGTCTGGGAACGTCCAGGCTTCTCTCTCAGAAACTGATTAACCAAGCACAGGAAAGGAGAGACCGTCTGAGCACACAGGCATGGAACTCGATGTTTCTCACATCTAAGCTCGGTGCTGAAACCGCACAAAACATTGGTGGTTAAATTTCTACAGGACGCTTCAAACATCTCACTGTTATTAGGCCACAAGTTTTATCCCAGTAAAACTTACTTGAAAAGAGAAACCTTCCGGGCCTCCTGAAGTTCTGACTCAAGAGTAATTTATGAAGAAAATAAAAGGTGACCTTAGAGACAGTGTTGGGAAGAGTGGCAAGGGAGACTCCGCTCAAAGTCTGCAGGGGGCATCAAAGAGACTCCAACTTTAAACACAAGCAGAGAAGACTGGAAGCCACTGTTGTCTCAAGAAGAATTAAAAGCTGAAGGGATCCAATGAAGGAGAAGATGATGAAGGGGAACAAGTTGGTTCGATCGTTAGACCCTAAAGATGTCACAATAATAAAAAGGAACCCCAAAGCAAAGCAACTCCCCCAGCCCCTCCAAAAAAAAAAAAAAAAAAAGGCCAGAAAATAAAACCTTAAAATGTTTGAACAATGCAGAATCAAGAATGAGCAGAGTGTAACAGGCGTGGATTTGATTTCAAAATAACAACACGCACGTATGTGCGAGTGCTAATGCGTCTGGAAGGGTAAACAAGAAAGTGGAAGCAACATTACGTGAACATGTAAGTCACTAAAACGAGCTAGCCAAGGGACCTAGGAAGCAAGGTGCAGGCAGAAGTCTCACGTGCAGACGGTTCTAGGACTTAGCACTTTCCTTTGACAATCTCTAAAGCACACACTTGCCTCTGTGCTGCTGGCCTGAAGAGGTACGAGGTTCCGGAAAGCTTTTCTGTCAGCTGCACAGAGCTCACGAAACATGTATTCCCCAAGCGTCTAGCAAACAGCAAAGCACAGACTACATGACAACTCAAAGCCAACCTACCATAGCCAAGCGGGGCATTAGTAGGAAGAAAAAATGCTATTAATTCTACAGAGCGCTGTAGAAGAAAGACGGCCCGTCTGAAAGCAGTCAGCCGTTTGGCAACAGCAAGGAACACAAGCAGTACAGTTTTCTCAACCCAAATTAAGACTGTCTTACTGGAGTAACACAGTCAAACCTAGGAGTAACAGGGCCGTCAGCACTGGAGACCCTTCAGCTCAGCAACAGAGCAAAATTACTCAGTCACCTTGACTCAGTGAAGACCTCAGACCACAGGGCACATCCATTCCAAAAGGCAGAGGAAAAACAACCTGCTAGGTCCTGAGATGTGAGAGGCAGGAGACAAACATGTGCTCATCCCCTGGGCCCCTGCCACACCTGGTCCTGGTCAGAGAAGGAACCGTGGCATAATTATTAGACAGGAAGAGGAAACAGCTGTATGCAAAGTCATTGTGTGTCATTTAACTATGAGGGCATGCTGGGAAAGGCCTCATGAGGCCAATTCATATATAAACAGAGTGTGCGTGAACAAAGGAAGGTGGACGTGACGTCACAGGTGGTATGATGTCATGGGAAGGACAAATGCCCGTATTCACACACAGTGTGAAGAGTGGCTAGGCAGTGTGGGAGGATACCTTTTTAAACTAATGTGCCATGCTGGAGACTGTCAGGTAAACTTGCTCAAACCTCCAGCAGCCACCCCATGCTGCCAGTGGGATCTTCTTAACTGAAACTGATCAGCCTCTTGCACACAACCATGCCTGAGTGTCCCAAAACAGGGCATCGGACCCCATTACAGATGGATGTGATCCACCACATAGTTATTGAGAATTGAACTCAGGATCTCTGGACGACCAAGTGCTCTTAACCTCTGAGCCATCTCTCTAGCCTGGCAAACACATTCTTAAAGCCATCGTGAATGACAGTCTGGTTTTGGCCAGTCAGTTGTTTTCTGTGGGCCAGGATGGAAATTCCTTTTTTTGCTCCCGGGAGAGCAACTATTATATTATTAATTTCCTTCTTAACCTCTGTGCTCCGGATAGATCGTCTCTCACATGCACATCATAGGACAGCCTGTGCCCTTCCCTGTGCAAAGTAGATAAGACAGCAAAGACTCCATAGAGGACATTTTAAGCTTATATTAGAGCATAACTCATGGTGTCTTCTGGGAACCTTTACCCACAAACCCTTTGGAAGCCTGTAATAACCCCGGGAGGCGGAGCTGAAGTGGTCTGAAGACTTGGATTACTGAACCTAACATTTCTTAGTCAGTGGGTGACTCAGAAACCAAATGAGGCTCTCTTGCTTCTTATTCTCAGAGGCGTAGTGGGGAGATAAACACCTCTTCTGTTACTGTCTACAAGATAGGAGTGTCTGCTGGCAGCCACAGCTGTCCTGCTCTTTGCTCTCGGACACACTGGCTTCCACCTTATACCTGTTCTGCTCAAACATAAACAAGTTTAAAAATTGGTATATATATATTTTAAGGATCCACTATAATAAAGGCCCAACATTTCCACTGTGAAAAGGCCTAACTTAATTTCTAAAGAAATAGTGGGAAAAGCAACCTAGAACAAAGAGGTCTTAACTTAAAAATGATGTATATTTGTATCTGTCTGTCTATTATCTAACTACCTGTCTGTCTGTCTATCCATCCATCTGCCTATTATCTTTCTCTCATCTGTGTCTTTCTGTCTGTCTATCTATCTATCTATCTATCTATCTATCTATCTATCTATCTATCTAATCAATCCATTCATTTGTAGCCATCTTTCCATACTTTGTGGGTTCTCTCTTTCACCCTTCCTCACCCCTTTTCTTCCACTCTTTCAACCTCTTAACACTAGCTAGGAGAGAAGAAAAGATAGAGAGGAAAGGAAAAGAGACCCCTGAATAAAGTTAGGGGTCAGAAAGAAGGCAATGTTACCATTAGACTGCTTCCTGATGATTAGGGGCATCAAGTTCCGTGGGACAAGTGGACCGTGTCACCAGACAGAAGAACTGGTAAGGTTGAACAGGCCCAAGTCCTGGGAAATATCAGAACCAAGAATGGTAGGCATGGGGCCAGCTCCCTGCCAAGCTCTACTTGTCCTGGAACATGTAACCACAACACCTCATTGAGAGAGCCATGAAAATCAGTCACGTAGGGACAACACCTGAAGTCCTTCCTCAAGCAAATAGAGCATCTCTAACATCTCAGACTGAGCCAATGAGAAGCATTTACCCCTGGATCTCATCCCACCCCAAAATGTTTATAAAGTCCCTGCCCACAGGGGATAAAGTGCATGAGTTATTTCACCAAGAATCCTCCGAGAGAGGCTGTTTTGTTGAGCCATAGCACTCTGGGGAAGAGTTTTCTTTCCTGAAGCATTCATCGCTGGACCTTGGGTCTGCCCAGCAGGCCGGACTCTCGCCCCTGCCACGGCTGTTCTTCATAGCCTCCTGCTTGCTCTGTTGCTCTCTGCTGCTTGCCTCGGGCCACCACCACTGCTACAGCTGGTGTTGGTGCTGTTACAGTGTCAGAGAGATCCCGGCTACCTGCCCCATCTGCATGGGCTTCCCTTCAGAGAACTGTAACACTTTGGAGGTTCCAGACAGACTGGTGCTCTAGAGAACCTTTCATCCTGACCAGACTTTAGCCCTTCTGGTTTCTCAGAGAATGATACCTGGAGACTCCTATCACCAACTTCCTTCTGTCTCTCCTGAGCAGCCATAACACCTCCATCAGCGAGGCAGACGGGCAGCCTGACAGAATTCCTTGGGATAAATTTGCCATCAGGATATCTAATTTTTTCTTTGCATACGACTACTTAACACACCTGGACAAACAGCAGCGAACAACCAATGGCCCACTAACAACCTCCCACTTCTTGGGGCCTAGCATTTATATACCCTCTGGAAAGTCCCTAGAATTCTAAACATCACACAATCATAGAAACTGTGCAGCTGGCAAAATCATGCCCCCCCGCTAGAGCATGAAGTAAATCATAGCTGCTGTGGGGAGTCTGAAGCAGCCCTACAGCCCCACACCTGGGGTTAAAATGAAAACACGTTCTTATGATATTTCTGTGTTTTTTAAATAAATCAAAATTTCAAATTTGTCACTACCTATTTTCATACACGCATATGGTTGGGCATACCCCCACAAGTACACATATGTGCATAGTGGCACATGCCTGAACTTCTAGCATACAGGAGGTTGAGGTAGGAGGGTCATAAATCTGAGGTCAGTCTGGATCACTTAGTGAATCTCTGTCTTGAAAAATTGTGTGTGTGTGTGTGTGTATGTGTGTATGTATGTATGTATGTATGTATGTGCATGTGTGTATGTGTGTACGTGTGTGTGTGCATGTGTGTACGTGTGGTGTGTGTGCATGTATGTATGTACGTGTGTGTGCATGTGTGTGTGTATGTGTGCATGTGTATGTATGTGTGTGCATGTGTGCGTGTATGTGTATATGTATGTATGTGTGTGTATGTGTGTGTGCATGTGTATATGTGTGTATGTGTATGTGTGTGTGCATGTGTATGTATGTGTGTGTGCATGTGTGTGTGTATGTGTGTATGTGTTTTTATGTGTGTGTGCATGTGTGTGTATGTGTGTATGTATGTATGTATGTGTGTGTATGTGTGTGTGCATGTGTGTGTATGTGTGTACGTGTGTGTGCGCGTGTGCATGTGTGTGTGCATGTGTGTATGTGTGCGTGTATGTGTGTATGTGTGTGTGGTGTGTGTATGTGTGTGTGGTGTGTGTGTGCATGTGTGTGTATCTGTGTGCATGTGTGTATGTGTGCGTGTATGTGTGTATGTGTGTGTGGTGTGTGTGTGCATGTGTGTGTATCTGTGTGCATGTGTGTGTATGTGTGTATGTGTGTGTGTGTGTGTGTGTGTGTGTGCGCACGCGCACACACACGTGCGCCAGTGGAGGCCGGGGCACTGGATCCTCAGGAGCTGGAGTTATAGGTGGTTGGTTGTGGGCCACCCAATGTGGGTCTTGAGAATTGAATTATGCTCTACAAAAGCAGTAAGTGCTCTTAACTAATGAGCCATCTCTCCAGCCCTGAAAATACATTTAGAAGACTCTGTTAAGCACAACAAAGCAACTGTGGGCCTTCTGAAGGCTTTGTTGCCATTGTTAAAAGAGGCAGACTTACTAAGTCGGACAAAGAGTGTGTGTGTGCTCACCTGCCACCTAAGCTTTAAACTCCTTCTTGGGGAGATACATGACCGGAAGCTGCGGGCCGTCTTCAGAGGGAGAACACAGCTGATGAATGCCACATGACACAGATACAATCAAATAAACAACAACAACAACAAACACTGGAAACAATATGGAGAACAGCCATCAGGAGAGCCGGCTCAGTAAGGAAGGAGCTGAGACACAGCAGGAAGGCTGGGTGGCTGAGAGACAGAGGAGAGCACTGGTTCAGAGGCTGTGAGGGAGGCTCTTTTAAGGAACCACTGAGAGAATATGGTTTGTGATGGATCATACAGCTCCCTTCAATCTGCGTTTTCAAAACATCCATCCCTTAGTGCTCCTTAAGCCAATATTAACTATAAGGTAGGTCTGGACTAAGGAAGTTCCACACGTCTAAGACTGTGTTTGCTCTCACACACAAGTGAGCAGTTGGACACACGGAAGCTATTAGATCAAGTTATATAACCATATCCTTCCCTATGTCTACCCATTCATTTTAGGGAAAGCTTGAAGGCTTTCTCTCTCTCTCTCTCTCTCTCTCTCTCTCTCTCTCTCTCTCTCGTCAGAAAGGGTCTTGTGTAGTTTAGGCTAGCCTTCAAGTCACTATGTAGTCCAGGCTGGCCTTGAACTCCTGATCTTCCTATCTCTACCTCCCAGGCATGGGGATTATAGGTGTGTGCCACTTTATCCAAAGGGGGCTGGGACTCTACCTCAGGGTTTGTCCACCTCACAAAGAGTAAGCAGGTACACTACACCTGTTGGCCCTAAACTCTTGGGTTCAAGCCATTCTCCTGCCTCAGCCTCCCGGCTAGCTAGGACCACAGTTACCACACCAGGCTAGAGAAAGCTTCTCAAAGAGAACACCCCTCACCCAGGTACTTAAGTTCTACAAGATGGCTGCAGCCTTTCCCCTACCCCTTTCCACTGTGTTCCTTGCCTGCAGTTACTGCAAACCTGGGGGATGATGGAGTGGAGAGCATGAAGTCAGAGCAACAGCCATTCGAGGAGGGACGTCCATCTTTCTGGGCAAAACCAGCTGCGAGACACCCTGGGAAGCCTCCATCCCCACCTTCACCTAAGGGATGTTGAGGCAAGGTAGAAGTGAGGCCTGGTGTTCTCTGCCTCACTCAGGGCTCAGCCTCAAGGGGCATAGGAAGGTGCTAAAAGTGTCCTTAATAGCTTCTCTTAAAATTTTCAGACACTTTCATTTTAAACCAGTGGAAAGGGTAAGCCATTTATCTCTGCCCAATCTATACTGGGAAAATCAACCTCAGAGTTCACCTGACAAGTCACATTTTCCCACACCAGCCTGGCAGGACTGTTCCTCTCCTCACACAGAAATCAGTTTGTTCCCTCTCCTCTCCCCTCCCCTCGCCTCTCCTCCCCTCCTTTCCCCCTTCCCTCTCTCCCTTTTGTTAGGCCTACTGACCACCCAGCTCCAGGACCCTGCTTGTCTCCACCTCCCCAGTGCCTGGATCACAAACCTGCTTCACCACACTAGCACACATATAGGTGCTGGAGAACTAAAAACTCAGGACCTCACACTTGAGTAGCAAACACTTCACTGAGCCATCTCCCCAGAAGTCTCTTGCAAAACAACGTGGGTCGTGATTAAAGGAGAAAATGTCTCTTCCTCCTACAGTTGCTGGGCTGAGCTCTGACCCATGGGTCCATGAAGAAGGATCTCTCACACCAAGAGATCGGTTTGCTTAAGACAAAGACACAAGAAATGTAGAGAGACATGAGAGGCACTAACAGCCACTTAGCTAAGCATGGAAGGCAGATGTTCAAGGCTGACCCTTCAGGAGTGGGAAGTGAGGCAGGGCCTCAGGGGTGGATGTAGAGCAACGTCAGCTGACTTAATTACTTAAGATGGAAAGCCAAGGCCTTCAATTAAGACCATCAAATAAAAAGGCAGAAATTATCAAAGCCTTCATGTCTCAAATGCTTTTCCCCTCCTGTCTTCTCCCACTGGTCTTTAAGGCAAACAGCAGCCAGGACAGCCCAGCTCTTGGCCAGTCTTGGTCAGGGCTGGGGACTTCCTCAGTCCCACTGGCTTCAGACCCACACAGACCCTGTACACCTGCCACAGTGGACATTATCCCCTCCACCAATTAAATGTTGCTGTTATCATCCTTCCCACTACTTATCCACCCAGCATTAATCCCTTAAAATTGGTCTTTGCTAGGGAATTCTGCTTTTTAAAAAAACAGTATGCATTTAATAAAGCCAGCCAGCCATGGCCTCAGCTTGGCTGAAGGGCAGGTGGCTTCCCTGCTTCTCCTTGCCTTTGAGGCCCACCCCGTCTTTACCACCTGGTCAAAGGCTTGCCTTTCCAGGCTAATAGACTGTCTTCGAAAATGGCACTTAATCCTGGGTTGACATAATGTTAAGTCACCCAAGGAAGAATTAAATATTTCAGAAGAGGAGGCGGTTAAAAAAATTGGCAAGTGCTATTTTGGATTCTTTGAAAAATTTAAGTAGAAAAGCAAAAAATAGAAAGTGGCTTGTCTTGGGTACAATGGAGCAAAGTTCACATATGAACTCTTAATATCACAGGGAGCAGAGATTCAGGGACAGTGGTGGCAGCAGCATGATGGAATACAAAGTGATGGGTCACGAGGTCCCAGAACAAGCCCTGGATGCTCTGGTTGGGAGGAGCAGTGCTTGAATTTTGGGTGCCTAGAGACTGCCGGAGTTCCTCGGGTATGGTACAGAAATATGATTCAAAAGCTGAAAATTGACCTAATTTCTTTCTCTTGAAGTGAAACGGCAAGTACCCCTTGCATTCTTGCAAGAGTGGGTTCTGGAGTTTGCTGCCTGGGTTGGGTCCTGGGCTTTGAACCTCGCCTTCATTGAGTTAAAAATCAGGAAGGCTGGGAGAGCATGTGGGTGGAGAGGGTAAAACACCAGGCGCATGCCTTGGGGTATCGAGCCATTAGTGCAAGCCAGGCTGTGATGATATAATGACCACACAGACTTAACCGGGTCACACTTTTACCTCGTACACAAAGTGAGAGAGAGGGGGAGAGCACTTTCCCCTCTGTAGACGGAGGGAAACCAGGTAATTGCGAAAACGCTGCAATCATTTTCCTACCCTGTACTTTTACAATCCAATTTATTGCTCAGCTCCTCACAGCTGCTTTCTAAAGCCTACAGACTCAGCAAGGTTCAAACCTATTAGCCAGGATCCAAACGGCGGGTTTGAGGATTTATGTATTTATGACTCACTTCAGAGAGGCACAAGTGATGTGACTTCAGTTGTTATAATTTGCTACATCCAGTCTCCAGCTGCCCTGGGGTACTTGGAAGGACTGGAATTTTCTGGTGTGCTGCTACAGGGTTCTGGGTAGTATGCATGGGCTGGACCCGGCACACTCTTGGCACAGTTTGGAAGGTGCACCTCAGGCCACCCAGAAAGGGCTCCTGAGGGCACTTCACTCATGTGAGGCTCCAAGACCCAAGAGTTTGTGGCTGGAAGAGGGACAGACCCCACCACTATTCATGCCCCAAGGATTCTGCAGGGTATGTGGCTTTTGGAGGTGGGGGACAACTCCAATGCGGCAGAAAGCCAGGTATGGGGTGGGCACAGGGGTGGGGACTTGGTCCCTGAGAGGACACTGTGTTTTTATTCTCAATCTCCAACTATGTGGCTTGGAGCCAGGCCTTGTCCTTTCCTGGACTCAGTCTCTCCATCTGTGAAATGGAGATTAAACCGACTACCAACGGCATGGTAGGATGGGGGAGAATTCAGTGAGAATGCTGTAGAGGAAAAGAAAGTAGCAGGAAGGTGGGGGGAGACAAAAAGAAAGCCTCAGTGTGTATACACTTATGTGCAAATGTCATTGTGAAGACAATCATTCGTATAATTTAATAAACATTAGTAAAACACCTTTGAGCACTCAGAGAGGAATGTGGGGCTCTAGGTGTTGGCTCTGGCTTAAGAGATTAGATGCCTGCTTCTCTTAGAGCATCCCTGGCCTTCACACACGAAGATCTCGAATGCTAGGCACATGAAGATCCAGAAGGCTCCACTTGTCCATTCCTTGCAGAGACCTCTCCTTACGTTGCACCACCCATTTGGGGTTTTGACAGAGACTTTTTGCCTTGTTCCAGTTTCCTCTCAGATGACACGTCCTTCACAGTGTCCCTGCTGGCAGCCGTCCTTCCCTCCCAGGCTTACTTCAGTACATTATAAATCCACTGTGTAGCATGCTCCATGCCACCACTGCCCATGTCCCCAAGGTCCAAGACACAGGGCTCATGTCTTTGATATTCCTTCTGGCCACTCTACTGAACCCCACGTAGGGCTTAAACTTTGCAGGGAGGTATGCATTTAAACTACGCATACATGGATCCATCTCATAACATCTCAGTCGAAGAAATAACCTGGCTTTCACAGCTCTCTGACTTAGAGGCCTGACACTTTCATAGCTAGACAGTCACCTCCATCAGACATGAGATGTGCTTTATACATAGCCTTCTAGAACCAAGACAAGGACTCAAGGCTGAGGCTACCAAGTACCCAGGAGAAATTGCTAACCCCACATCACATCTGGGAAAGTCCAAGGTGTTATTAGAGTGCCTGGTGGGACTCACTGAACGACTGAACCAAGACAAACACTCCGAGATGACACAGAACCTGCTTTTCCACCAAGACCTTGCCATTGTTGGATTGCAACACTTTAACTAAGAGGCTATTTTAATTCGAACATCTCAAATGGCTATGGCTTTGGGACTGATTCTTTGTTCAAATGTAAGCAGCTACTGGTTAGGGACTTAGGTGCTGGAGTCCGTGGTCCTGATACTAATTCTTTGCTGAAGATTCAGGCACAACTTCCAAACATCTCTGTGACATGTGACACGGTAACTGAATGTACTCTAATCCCAGGGGCATCTGACCCAGCAGAGGGCCATGCAGTGTGCAACTGTTGCCAATGTAAGGACTCAGCAGGGCTCTGCGATGCTACAGCAGCCTCCATCCCTGCAGGGTGGTTAAGATATGGAGGAGTAAGTCAGGAGTAAGTTAAGCCCCCACAATCTAGCATAAGTCAGAGATGATGTAGTTGACCTTGTTCTGCTTGGTAAGTTTAGCAGGGTGCATAGAACATAAATGGGAAAGAGAAGGACATGAAATGGAGTTCAGGTATGGCAAGACCTTAAAGCTGACAAAAGATACCACTCTGGTTTTAGAAAGTTTAGCATTCAGGAGGCGGAGATAGGAAGACTGCCATGAATTCAAGATTGTCATGGGCTACAGAGGGAGACCCTGTTTCCAAAACAAAATGAAGAAAGAAAGGCAAAAGCAAAGATAATTTAAGAGGCGACAGGAGACGTTATATATTTGTGGCTCAGCTCAGAGAGGCATGAGCGATGCAATGTCTGTTGTTTTAATTTGCTACACAAAGAAGGAAAAAGATAGATGGAAATTCAACAGTTTTCTTTCTCATAGACTTTGAGTTTTGAAAAATACCTGTTCTCCTGACATCGGCCACATCCCTAGCTTTCAGCTCATTGCTAAACAGCCACAGGAAACAACTAAATGGCAAATCTCAGCTTTTAACCCACACAGGTCACCCTTAGAAAGGAGGCTAACAGCCAGCGTCTGAGCGATCACCATCACCCAACCCCTTTGCTTTTTAAAACCGGAGAAGCCACAACAGCCTCTTCAGCTAAGGAGCACAATGGGCTCAGATTTGCTAGTGACAGTCAAGAGGGACTGTTAGGCCACCTGCCTCATGGTTAGTGGTATTAAGGAGGTGGTTAAGGGATGCTGTGAAGTATCTGCCCCCATTCTCAGACTCAAATTACCCCAAGGAGCTGGAGGAAACCACTTTCTGAGTGTGCACCAGGCAGCGGGAGAGGGTGGTGCTGGGGAAGCGTCTGGCTGTGAAGTAGAGCGCCATTTCAAGAAGTAAATCAGCAACCCACAGGCCAACCTATTTATGATGCCCCTGCTATTCACAGGTAATTTACTGTGATCTTGAGAGCCTGCCACCGGCATCAGTTTCAGCATTCATGAGTCTCAGTGTCCCAGCGGAGCCAGCTCCTGGAGCTGCGGGACTGTTTATTCTGAAGGGCAGGAGAAGGCCACGCAGGGCTGTGTTTCCTCCGGTAGATGTTCACTATCTAGTTTCCATCCTGTGTTCATCTCACCTTGTGTTTGATTTTTTTCTCTCTCTCTTAAATTCTAATCATCAGGGGGGAAAAGTCTCCTAGGGTCTTGCTTCCCATGGTGGTTCCAGAGACCGATATCATCTTCCTAGGAGATCTGGGGTACCTATCCTAGCCCTGCTGGGGGACAGTGTTTTGTTTTCTTTTCTTTTTTTTTTTTTTTTTTACAAGATCCTACATGTGCACTCACAGAGCAGCATGAACCCTATCTGATGGGCTGGGGAGGATGGAGCGCAAGGCTCGTTCCCTTGGGGTGATTTAAGTAATCTTGTGTTCAGTAAGTACTAGCTGGGTCAGGCCTTCAGAGAAACATTGTGGGTTCTTTTTAATCCCCTCTTTTCTACCCTCCCTCCCTTCCTTCTTCCCCCTTCCATCCTTCATTCCTTTTTCTTTGGATACATGTAGTCCAGGATACATTTTGGATACATTTTGTTCTTTGTAGTCCAGGATACATTTAGGATACATTTTGTTCTTTGTAGTCCAGGATACATTTAGGATACATTTGGTTCTATCAAGTACAGACTGGCTTTGAATTCAGTATGTAGCCAGGGATGGATCTTACCTTCTCACCCTCCGGCTTCCATCTCCTGAATGCTGGGATTCTAGTCAGGGCTTTTGGTCTTGCGCAATCAAGCAGTATCAATTGAGCTACATCCCTAACCCTGATTCTTGTTAATTTCATAAAAATCACACCATGGTGATAGAAAGCCTCCTCAGTGCCATCAAGGCCTGCTGGGACTCTTCACTGGTTACCTCGGCTACATGGGTTATGCAGATACATAATCCATTATGTATCTACCTATTATTATTCTGGAGAGAGGACTGGTCACACTGCCTGACTCAGGACTCAGACCCAACCCTTTCCATCTTGGCTGTCCTCTGGTGTTGACCTCTGATTTCTCTTCCATGTTTTCATTCCCGGCTTCCATTCACCATGGGCTGGGGTTGCCCAGCCCTCGCTTGCCTGCACTCTCCTATTAACCTGCCACCATGTCTCTCAGTCTGCTCAGCATCCCCTACTTTGCAGTTTGGATCTGATGTTTCCTGCTCCCACCTCTGCATACCTTCTTCTGCTGTCACCCTACTGTGGCTTTAGGAGTCTGACAGGAAAGAACTTCGTCAATGGCTTCCTCCCCTCCTGGCAGCAAGCGCAGGAAAGCCAGGTTTCAGGCTCCACATAGACCCATCAGCCCAGATCTGCTTGCAGCTCCCTCTGGTACCTGTGGAGCCACTATGGTTCCCAGACAGGGTCTCGTCTGTGCAGGCTTGTTCTCTTTGGTTTGTAATCTTTTTATCAAACTCTTCTTAATGCAACCCCATCTGTCATCTGTTGCCTCCTGGGCCCTTGACCAGGCACACACTAGGCTACTCTACACACCTCACATTCCTGGAGGCCCCATTGGCTATTTCTTTCCCCTTTGTTCTTTTCCTGTTACACCCAATAGTCAGTTCCCCTCATAATGGCATACTGAAGATGAGCCTGGTGGGCCAGCCTATTACTGCTAGCTGGCCACCACAGTGTCACCACTTGCCCTGTCCGGCTGTTACTGCTAGCTGGCCACAGTGTCACCACTTGCTCTGTCCAGGTTTTCCCCTCCTGTCACCACACGTCCTACCCTCGACAGCATCTCAAGAGTCAGATGGGGAGAGGCCTCAGACTTCTTGGTCTAACTTGGTCCTGGAGAAGGTTCCCAAACTCCCTACAGGTGCAGAATATAGTGCACACAGACCCTGCATGTCCCATCTCAAAGTTCCTGATCCCCTAAAGTGCTTTCCTGATGACCTCCCACCCTAATCAATCCATCCCTGCGACAGAGACACTTTGGAAGATGTCAGCCCTGCTTACACTCTGCCTCGGATCCCCAGAATTCTGTCTCCTGGCATACAGCCCAGGCGACCCACCATTTCCCTAAGCTAGCGCACAGCCGGCAGCCCTCCCTAGCCTGCTGCTGCCCACTGGAGGACCCCTGTCCTACTCCTCCTCATCCCTCTGAGTCTAGACTGCTTAGGAAAACCCCCAAGGGTTCTGCTTTTCTCTTATTTCCTACTTTCTGTCCTACTTACCATCAAACAATTAATCATGTCCTATTTCTGACTGGCTTGAACAACCCCAAAAGACACACACTTAACACTTTAGCAGCCTAGACCCAGTAGCCCCAGGCACACCTGACCTCTCTGGAGGTATAGCTATTCTACTTGAGCGCTTCTCCAAACTTATCATCGTCCAGGATCCAACAGGGTAGATTAGAAACCAAAGACGAGCATAGGTCCCTCCTCCCACGCTGTATGACATCACATTTATAGAGAGATTTGTAAAGGCCTTTTTGAGTCTCACAGCCCCTGTGAACCAAAGAAGGTGCACCGAAAGGCACCCCAGCGTCCACATTTCCCCCCAAATCCCCAACTTTCAATTGGCTCCTGCTTGCTCTATGAACCTGGCCTCACTACAGCTGAACAAACATGTCGCAATTTCTACTTGAATATAGGTTGCGATGCACAAATCTCCCTTTCCAAAGGCACCAGACGGCTTCCGTGTGGTGACCCTCGTGTAACGTTTTGCCGTGAAATAGTAACACTACCTCTGTCCTACAGTGCAAGATGCCTCGCTACAGTCTACCTTGGAGGTCACAACCATTTTTTAACAGGCTACCTCTCCCTTCTGCCTACCAGTCAATTCTACCATCTCCATGGCAGTAAGAGGGACTGAGCAAAGAGTTTATTTAGGTCATTCCCCTCTCCAATATCTTTGTTCCTTTAAGGCTGCCCTGCTGTGATCTCCTGCCCAGAGGCTCACCACTGCCTCAGTCTTCCTCAGTTCCTCATAGAGTGGCCTCAAGAATCCATCTGACAACCTAAGGTCACCTGGGAAGAGGAGCCAGGAACTAGTAGATTGATTACATAACACACTGTCATAGAAAGGCGGGACAGAAACATAGGAAATAAGGAGTGGGCCACAGCAGCCACTGACGCACAGACTCAGAGATTCCTGGAAGGCACCTCACAGAACAATGCTTTTTACAATCTAGTGTGGGCACACATCACCCCATGTGTTCAGTGTGTTACACCTGTGGGAGTCCCAGACTCTGATCTAAGAAGCTCCAAGGACCTCAGCAGGGCCTGTAACTCCCGTCCGCAGATCTTTTCAAGAGAACCATTAAAAAGGGTGCAGGTGAGTGCGTCCTCTACCCTCACGGTCAGCTTTGGGTAAGATGTCACTTGTAGGCTTCGCTCATTTTAGAGACCTAATAAGTGATTCAAAGAACTTGTCACCTCGAGAGGAATGGATTTACCTGCATGGACCTGAAAAAAAAAAACAAAAAACTAGGACTCTTAAAAACAGGACTCTCAGGACCATAGAAAGTGACTCTTTCCCCAGGACACACAGGCCCTGAATGCTGTTGGGATGAGAACCTCCGGCTTTGACTAGACATTTGCATAACACTCTGCAGTGCTGCACAGTCTTCCTGACCCAAAATGGAAGTTACTCACCTTGCTTCTGTGATAAAATACTTGACCGGAGCAGCTTAAGGGAAGAAGAGTCACTCCTTTTGGCTCGAAGCTGAAGGGGCACAGTTCACGGTGACAAGGAAGACAAGGCTTTGGGAACAGCCTTGGCTGTGGCAGTGGAAGTGTAGGGTGCTTGCTCACACCTAGGCAGATCAGGAAGCGGAACCCAGCAGTAAATCTCACAGCCTGCCTCCCTGACTTCTCCTCCCTCCAGCTAGGCTCCATCTCCTAACAGCAGCACTGGTTAGGGGACAGTTGTTTAAATTGTTTAAATGTGAGCCTGTTGGGGGACGGCTCACATCCAAATCATGTTGGGAAGGAGAATAGGCATCAGTTTCTGGAAAAGTTTAGTGTTCTCAGAGGGGATGGTCCAGCAGCTCGAGTAACTTGGCAGTCACTTGTTTCCAAAGGAGGTCACCCTTCAGCTCCACCCGTGAGCCTGGATGACAGAATCACAATGAGCGAAAACCCTATACTTACCATCACGTTGTCTTAGCCCTTCATTAACAACTCAGTAACCTGAGTTCTTGGATGAAGAACTGCCTGAGGCCAAGAATGTCGAATCTGTATTCAGCTCATAGCTCATTTTAATGCCCAACCAGGTTCAGGACCTACCAGGCTAGAGGACTGAATGCCAACCCCACTTCAACTGCATTTAGCCTGGGGTGTTGCCCGTGTGCCTCTCTGGTAGTCTGACTGTCTGAGTTGCTACATGAGGCAATGAGGGTGGCTGAGATCCTCTACCCTCTGACTCTGTTTGAGAAGGACCAACACTCACGATGAGAACAAGGAGCCGCCTCTGCTGTGGGAAACACAATCTAGATATTTCAGAATGTACTGAATATGGAAAAGGGATCAAAACCGAGTTGCCATCTCAAAGAGCAGAGGGAGTTGTTTCTAGAAGATGCTTTATTCCCCCCAAATGTTATTTGGAACTAAGTAAACATAATCAGATTTCCACCGCAAGAGTGAGCAGCTTGCCAGGGGGATTCTGAGCCATGTACAAAAGCACAGCTATTAGGAGAGTTCATAGAGGAGGGACTCTGTATCTCCCCCTGCTCTCACGGGAAGGCAGAGAAAGAAGACTCCACCAACTGAGTCTCCAGGGATGAGGAACTGAAGTAGGGGCTTTGGGAGCTCCCATTCTTATCCTATACCCTTCCTCTGTCTTGAGAACTTCCCCTCCCACTCACAGGGTAGGGAGCATCCTTGTTCTCCCTTGACTGTAGGTTGCCCAGGAAACTTAATTTGGCCAATAAAATGAGGCAAGTGGGTGATGTGCTGCACCCATCTATGTCTTAGGAAAACTCGTATATATTAGCTGGTTCCTTTGTTGTTGCTGTGAGCAGGAACTCTGCTTCCTGATGGTCCATGGAAGGAGAGCCAGATGAGTGGAGCTACTCAGTCAAGCGGAAGGGAACACAGACACAGCTGTGATACCTGAAGCGCTGGGACCCCAACCGAGTTAACCCAGAGTTGCTGAGCTGTAGCAGACCTGTGGGCCTGGGATTACACTTGTGGATTGTAGGAGCCGCCGAGTTCTGAGATGGTTCTTAACTCAGCCATTGATATCTGGTACAAGGGCCTGGAACAGATACAACTGGCACCAGCCTCTCTGAGGCTGCCAAGTCCGGGTTCTGCTCCAGGCAGCTCTTTCTCCCAGAGGGCATACTACTGAGCTGCTAATGGAGGGGCTAGGACAACTGGAGCAAGGGGCCATTAATGACTCTAATTTTGTTATCCCAGGGTCTTTGTTCTAAACGCTTTCCCCATATTTCCCCACAGTTCGCAAAGAGATGGGACTTTGTGTCCTGCCCATTGGCTGGAGAGAGGGACACTTTTGCTAATAACGGACTTGCCATCGTTAACACTTTGCCATACCCGAATGCCTTTTCTCAGGTCTCCTGGTGTCTCCTAAGCACCTCATCATCATCATCTGGTGGCCTACAACCCACTCCTGCCCTGTGGGATCTCTCTCAGGCTCTTAAGTCAACAATTTTCTGAGAGGGAAAGAGAAGGACGTACTCATGGCCTCACTAATTAAATGACTCCCAACCAGCTCAGCTGCTCTCCACAAGTTTGGCCGAGGTGTCCTCTACGACTGTCATGTCTTAGGAAATTCTCTGTGCCTCCCATTCCTCAACATAAAGGCTTAAAGGTTGCTGTCCTGGTTAGCATAGCACTAGGAAAAGCCCAGCTCTATGCATATGCGTGGAGGTGAGCCTGTGTGACAACTGCTTACCTCATAGCAAGAAAGAGAAATGAGCCGGAATTGTCCCCTTCAAAGATATTACCCCAGTGATCTAAGGGTCTCCCACAAGACCCTTTTCCTACATATTCTGCAATATTCAAGGGAGTCATTTGGTTTAAGGACACAGATTCCTCCTGGTCACAGAGGTAAATGGTGCTATTCGAGTTAGACCTCACTTCCCACAAAGCCTGGAGCTGCCCAGAAGGACACCTGCTTCTAGCCTGTACAGAGGCTTTGTGGCCAAGCACCCAGGGGAGTTGGCTTGGAGACATTTTTTTTTTTTTTGGTTCTTTTTTTCGGAGATGGGGACCGAACCCAGGGGCTTGGAGACATGTTTAAGCTCAAACTTTTTTCAGGCAAAATGAAGAATATCCCTTCGCCCAGTGGCCTGAAAAGAAAGACATGAAAAAGGACTAGAAAAAGAAACTTCACCTTTGCCCCAAAGAGTCTTACAGGGTGTGTGTGTGTGTGTGTGTGTGTGTGTGTGTGTGTGTGTGTGTGTGTGTGTGTGTGTGTGAATGAGTGTGTGTATGTCTGTGAGAATGTGTGTATCTCTGAGAGACAGATTTCTCTCTGTGTCTGCGTCTGTCTCTCTGTGTAAGTTAGAGTGTGTGTGAGAGTAGGTTAGTGTGTGTGTGTGTTACAGTGTATGTGAGTGTATGTGAGTATAAGTGTGTGTCTGTGAGAATGTGTGAGTGAATCTTTGTGACTGAGAGAAAGAGAGAGAGACAGAGAGAGAGACAGAGAGAGAGAGACAGAGAGAGACAGAGAGAGACAGAGAGAGAGAGAGAGAGAGAGAGAGAGAGAGAGGGAGAGAGAGGGAGAGAGAGAGAGAGAGCATGCCTGTACATGCACATTTGTGCACCGGTCCAACCTTAGATGTTATTTCTCAGAAACTGTTCAGCTTGGCTTTTGAATCACTTGGCACGGAACTTGCCAAGTAGGCTAGGCTAGCTGGCCAGTGAGTCCCAGGAACCTGTCTCTTCTACCTCCCCAGCGCTGGGATTACAAGTATGCAGTAGCACACTTGGCTTTTTAATTTTTTAAATTCTTTTATGTAGGTTCTGGGGCTGGTTGCTTAGATCTTCAGGCAAGTTCTTTATCTCCCCCGGCCTCCTTTGTTTTGTTTCTTTGCTTTTTAAGACAAGATCTCATTCAAGCAGGCCTTGAACTTGATACACATTACAGGCTGGGCCCTGTTTCCTAAAGGACTGGGATTTCAGGCATTCACCACTATACTCCACAGGCCTTGGGATGTCCTCATCAGCATCCTGGAAGCTGTGTGTGCACATCCTGGTTTAAGAAACGCTGCTATGTTTCTGGTCTCTTTGATCTAGGCTTAAACTCTCAGAAGCCAACAGCAGGTCAACCAAACAAACCAAAATAAATAAAAATAAATAAATCCAAAGTCATTTATGCAGTTTATGTTTAAATTCTAGGGTTAAAGCTCCAGTCATTTCCTTTGTGTCTTGTTAACAATGCCTTAGTAAATCAGAACCCTCCAGTGGTTGAGCCAGGGAAAAGGTCAGGCAGGGCTGGAAGGGAATGTTGGGCCAAGGGAACAGCTTGGGAGGTGGCCTGGTCCCCGCCAAGTGGCCTCTGATGGCACACTAATGATAGGAAAGAGCTCGGCCACCGAAGGCAATTAGGGAGGATGAGACACCGCACACGCCAGGCAGCCGGGGGAGCACAGGGGGATCTGATTATCCCTCTGTCTTGTTTAATAGGAGTTAATAGTTGGAAAGGAATAAAAGAATAGTGTGCGAAGTTCACTGCCAATACTGTCTAATATGCATGCTATGTTTTTATTTCAAAGAGGATAAAGGCCCAAATTTTATACTGAAAACAAATGTTAAAAATTAATTATAAAGAAGATACCAGAGGGCCTCCAGCCTGTTCCCTGGGTGACTGATTAAATGCCTACCTCATTTAGGCTGGTATAAACCCAATCTGTTGGAAGGAGGCCAAAATCATTTGCCAACGTCCACAGAGACTCTCCAAGAAAATGATCTTGGTGCCAGGAAAGAGAAAAACATGCTTACCACTGCTGCCCGGAGCCAGTCACTGCCACAGGGTGCCACCCAGGCACAGGCAGGACACAGAGCCATTCTGCAAAGTCACTGGGGAGCAGGAGTCTCCTTCATCAGTTGGTCACCAATGAGCCAAACAAATGGGGCTGCTCAAGTGGGAGAAAGGTAGCCTCCAACTCCCTTCTCCCCAAAGGCATGGGGCGGGGCGGGGTGGGCATGGATGGGGAATTTTTTTTTTTTTTGAGTTTTGTTTGGTTTCAGAAAATATCTGCCCAATTCTCAGAACGTGCAAGCTCCAACCAAAAAGCTAGAGCAAGCCAGAAACTGAGCCAATGATTCCATTTTTTTCCTTTGAATTTTAAAATCAATTTTAATGTCAAGATAACATTTTCCTTGTTCAAATAAAACTAGAGGAGTGCTCCAAAATGTTCACAGCCTCCATTGACACTCCCACTCGAACCCTAGTTCTCTTTTTTTCTGCCCCAAGGATAATCTCTGTGAACAGGCTGGTGCGGGTCCTTCCAGAGCGTCAGAAAACACAGAGAGTCGGTCTATGCTGTCGCTTTTTCACACAAATTTTTCTGCAACTTGCATTTTTTTCTATTTCTTTTGTAAAATAGCAGATCACAGAAATTGACATGCACCATTACCACCACTAAGTGTGGTGTGGACACCCAATATGTCGACCGGCCTGGCACGCTTAGCAGAAGGGGATGTATACGCCCCTGTGTGGTCTTTGGGTGGTGCCTACAGGAAGGTCCTCACCTATGTTTTCTTTGTCTGTCCTTCCCCCTCCACTACTCAGAGACCCTAAACACAACTGAATGACCCATCTGTTGTCCCTAACGAAGGAGGCCAGGCACTGCCAGAGAGTACAACGCACCTCATCCATTCCTTAAGACCTGTTCTCGGCGGTGGCCACTACTCACTTCTCTGGACTTCTGGTTCGTTGCCGTGTTCCCAACCCTTTCCTTTTCTGTGGCATTGCTGAGTCACTGTAGGAATTACTGCACAGCCTTCCCTCCCCACTCCTATTTTGAGACAAGATCTCATGGAGCCCAGGCTAACCTCAAACTTTCTGTGCAGCAGAAAATGAACCTGAGCTCTGGAGGCCGCCTCCATCTCCCGAGTCCTAGGATCACAGGGGCACAACACCATCTGACTTATTCACCTTCTCGTTATAGTGGGCAGCTCCGTAAGCCAAGAATACACAGAACAGATGGAACAGAACAGGTGTGAAAGAACTTTCTTCACACTCGCACACAGACACGCACACACATGCACAGTACATGCACACACACATGCACACACATGCACAGTACACACACACATGCACACACATGCACAGTACACGCACACATACACACACAGACACGCACACACATGCACAGTACATGCACACACAGACACGCACACACACATGCACAGTACATGCACCCAGACATGCACACACACACACACACACACACACACACACACACACACACACACACAGGGTCATGGTTACACAAGCCCTTAATCCCTGAGTGGTGGTGCTGAAGACAGAGGGATCACTGGAGCTTGCTGGGCTTCAGTTAAGACGAGAAAAAGCAGTTGGTGGGGCCACATAGGGGCTACAGAGAAGCAGACCACTGCTTGGAACTGGATGTGAGGTGCTGCCCTGGCCAGCTAAAGAAGCAGGTTTGACCAAATGGATGGGCAGTTAAGGGCAGGACTGCCATCCTATTCCCACCATCCTCTCCTCAATGAGCTGTCTAAAGCCCACGGTCCCTCCATTTCCAGAGCAGGTGCCTCTACCAGCCTGGCCAGGTCTCTGCAGAAGCATGTATCTAGCACCCCATTTCTGTTTGCTCCACATTTAGTCTAAAAGCACTGTCCTGCCAGCCATTAATCTGGCTGCTGCATCTTGCTTCATAAGTTTCAACTCTGTCTCCACCATTCAAGTGTGTGTGTGTGTGTGTGTGTGTGTGTGTGTGTGTGTGTGTGTGTATGTGCACCACGTATGTCTGGGTGCCTTGGGAGGTCAGAACATAGCATCAGATCCCCAGAAACTGGAGTTACAGGAAGGTGTGAGATGCTCAATGTGGGTGCTGGGAACCAAGCCTGGGTCATTTGCAAGAGTGTTCTTAACCTCCGAACCATCTTTCCGGGCCCTATAGCCATGCATTCGATTCTCCTGACACAGAGCCTCATCCTCTTCTTAAAACAGACCAGTGTTGATGTCCCTGTAGGTTGCCTGTGGGGACAGGGACAGTGATGACCTGGTGCCAGCATAGGCTGAGCTCTCTGACAGTTTCTGATCCTTGGTTCAGCAGCCAGGGATCCAGCTAGTGTGTTCTGGTGGGCACACCTTCAAGAACTGGCTTGGAATTACTGCGCGGTAAGCATGGGTTTAAAGCAGATACCAACATGAAGCACACACAATGCTTCTGCTGCTGATTGGCAGATGGGGGGAAAGCATAATTCCCATCAATCTTGCTCTTCCCAACAAAATGAATGAACACCAGGCACTGGCAAAGGCAGAAGAGCACTCATAATAATGGGGGAAGATTAAATCAATGAATTTAATTTCTAGCAGTCAAATGGATTTTGGATACACTTTTGTTTCAACGACTATGAGGTAAGTTAAAACCTAGGTGGCAACCTATAGTCATTTGTGGAGCTTTTCATGAGAAGTATTTTAAAAATAGATACATTAAAAAGTTCCAGCAGGATTAATTAACGATTCCCATTTTTATTTCAAAAGCTCGAGACAAAGAGTTACTCTGATATTGACATAAAGAATAAGATAAACGATTCCCAAGTGTGCTCTGTCTTTTAGATTGGTAAGCCCCTAAATCATTTATGGGGTGTCAAGGGACTACCTAACCCTTAGGAAATGTCCCACCGATGCTTTATTTTATTCTTCGTGAGGGAACTAAGACATTACGTACTTCTCAGTGAAGGAGAATATGCCAGCTGTTTTACCTGTGATGACCATTGTCCCTAAATGATCGTGTTTAGTGTCTTTCTCTGTCCATTGAACCAGAACTGTGATTCTTCCCGCAGAGAGATCAGGCATCTCTGAAATGTATCTGATGCTGGCCTCTTGAGACCAGCTGGGGAGAGGGATGTGGAGAGAATCAACCTGCTCCCTTCACAGTTGAGACCAAACCAGCTCTTCTTTTAAAACGACAATGGAGGGACTGGAGAAATGGTTCAGTTGGCAAAATGCATGGTATATGGCCCTGAGGACCTGAGTTTAAGTTTCCAGCTCCCATGAAGCAGTCTGGGCATGGTGGCATGTGCCCAGAGACAGGGAGACAAAGTGGTTCTAGTCTCACTGCCAGAGACTCCCCAGTATGAGCCCAGATCCTCCATGGCCCCGCTTTCCAGAGTATGGAAGCCAGAGCCAGCAGTGTGCTCACAAAGGGGCATCAGCATCACCCCTGCTATATTTATATTTATATCACCTCTGTTATATTTATTGCACAGGTCTAACGATGATGCTATCTTTGCTCCCAGGTCCAAGAGTCTGCAATTTAACTCGAGCACTTTTACACAAAGTCCGAGCCCTGGCTCGTTCACCAGCTCTCTCGACTCCCTTTGTGCTTCTAAATTAGAAAACTAAACGTCGTTTCTCTCAGATATAAAAACTCTCAAGGTCAAGGGAAAAGAATCAAAGCAATTAACTCTCTGGATAAATCACAAGGCAGTGGTAAAAGAACACACCCGGAAAGGTGTTTAAAAAGGAAACCCGTTCTTGAAAATGCCCTCTCTGGGGTGCCTTCCCTAGGCTCCCTTCACAGCAGCAGCCAGGTAGAGGCATCCCCAGATGGCTGCAGGGAAGGGCTGTTCTCACACCACAGGCGGGCCGTACTCCTGGATGTTAGGTGGGACACATCTGTGGCTGATTTCTTTGCTTTTTTTTTTCTTTTCTCTCCCGTCCCTTTGACACCTTCTTTTATCCCCCCAACCCCAATAACAGAAGTCTCATTTCTGAATTTCCGGGGGGCTCTGTGGTCTGTGCACACCGCCTTCTGTCACTGAGCCTGGTAATTAGGAAATACAGACTTTTCTAGAAACAAAAGGAGGAAGGCAGGATTCCAACTGGCTGGTCAGAGCTTCACCTTTTTTTGTTTCCTTTAGCCTTGATGAATGTGAGGTCTAAAACTTGCCTTCTTGTGTCTTTGTGAACGTGAAAATGCATTTGATTGGTGCGACTCTTTCCAACAGTCAACAAGGTGGCTCGGAGGGCTAAAGTTACCTGCTGATTACAGCTAATGGATTTTAAAGCCACAGCTTGAGTCGGGCACGGTGATGGGCAACTGCCATCCCAGAACTTGGGAGGCTGAGGCTGGAGGATTGTGAACCTGGGGTTAGCCCGGGGCACAGTGTAAGACCTTGACTTAAAACACAAACAGCCTAACCTGCCTTGAGATGTGTGCAGGGCCAAGTGCAAGATCTTGGAATTTTCATATTCCCATGATCCTGACTTGTGACTGAATCTCCTAAGACCCTAGTGTGTGGGCTGGAGACTGCATGCCTTCTATGCTTGAAGCCGGGGGTGAGGTGTGCCGGGGGGGGGGGGGGGTGTGTGTGGAATGTTATTATTGGCACAAACAATTGAGGTGTGGTGGCCATACTGTAATTTCGGTATTTGGGGAGTTCAAGGTTATCCTCAGCTACACAAAAACTCCAGGCCGGCCTGGCCTCCATGATGTGGAAAGAGTGCTGCAACATGCGACCTCCTGCACAGGATGCAACTGGTGAGCTGGTGAAGTCACATAGCTGGGACTACTTGACCAAGACTGGAGCTGCTCCTGAGAAGTCCCACACCTCCCTGAGCACCTATGGACCATTAATGGCTACCAGGGGTGAGAAAGTCATTTTCCTAAAAGTGGTACAGCCCCTGGTTAACTGCTCACATTCCAGTAAATATTCTCTCACCCGTGCCACGAAAGCAATCCTAATTAAAATGTAAAAAAAAAGGGTTGGGGATTTAGCTCAGTGGTAGAGCGCTTGCCTAGGAAGCGCAAGGCCCTGGGTTCGGTCCCCAGCTCCAAAAAAAAAAAAAAAAAAAAAACCAAAAAAAATGTAAAAAAAAAAAAAAAAAAAACCCAAAAACCCGTGAAAATAGGAGAGGAGCCTCTGAGAAGGGGTTCAGCAGGCACTGGAAAGGCAGAAGAGGGTGACCAGGGTGAGCATGATAAAAACACAATATCATGCATGAAATTGTCAAACGATAATTTTTAAAAGTAAGCTGGCTATGAACCAAATATACATAGAATTTTTTAAAAAATTAAATTACTGGAGAGAAAAAGAATTGTAATTATAAATTTGATTAATCAAGCAAAGAAAGAGTGAGAAAAAATAAATGTAGTAAAACCAAATGTAATCAGTAAAAAAAAAAAATGTTAAAAAGACAAGGGGAAAAAGGCACATAGAGGACTTTTGATCTGAGAATGCTAGACAGTGCAGAGAGAAGCTGTAACTGGCTCAACCACAGGTCCCACCTCAAGGGCTGTCTGGTCAAGACCTTGTCGTACCCTGTCATCTTCCTGCCAGAGCTAAGAGCAGCACACACCTGACACCAGGGGCTATGAAGTTCCTGTTCTGGTCTCCAAAGCCGTGACTCGTTCATAGCTTCTCAACAGACACCGGAGGAAGACAAGCCTTTCCCCACACAGCCTCAGCCGAAAGGTAGAGAAGCTACAGACAGGGGATTTGCTTGTAGTAAGCTAAGGTCCCCACTGCCAAGTCACCCACTCCTCTGACTTCCCAAAAACATCTCCCAGCAAAGGCCAGTCTCCTATTCTTCCAACCTCCCTGGTGGAATTCAGGTTTCTTTCTTTCTTTTTTTTTTTTTTTTTTTTTGGTTCTTTCTTTTTTGGTTCTTTTTTTCGGAGCTGGGGACCAAACCCAGGGCCTTGCGCTTCCTAGGTAAGCGCTCTACCACTGAGCTAAATCCCCAGACCCAGGAATTCAGGTTTCTAAAACCAGCTCTTAGCACCATGAAAAGACATTGCAAGCAGGCTCTGCAGAGATCCCACCTCAGTGCTCCTTCTGTCTCCCTCCCACCCGCAGACCACACCCTTGAGTCTCCTCATCCTGGATGTGGAAACACTCCATGCTGAAGTCCACAATGGGTGAGGTTACATGAGGCAACTCTCTGGTACCAGGGACCAGCAGGGTTGCATGGGGATAACAGTGAGGAGGGGAGCTGCTCTCAGAAAGCCCCCAAAGGCACTTCTCTCTCAGTTGGAGATGCTGGATGAGTATGTGGTTGTCACAAGCACCTCACAGCACTTCACGCTTTAGGGGGTTGGAACACAAACCCCTAGGAGCCTGGTGATCTCAGCGGACTATGCAGCGGCTAAGGCAGCTTGCCTGTGCCAAGAGGTGTGCAGGTGCAGGAAGCTTAAGGAAGAGGGCTGCTCACACCCACCCGAGCCCCTGCCTGGCGTGCTAAGGAGGCACGTTCCTTCTGTGACTCATCCAGCTTTTGCTCTTAGGACTTTTTAATGCCTTTTTATCTTCCACAAACGATCTTGTCAGGCGGCTGGGATGTGTTAGATGTTCAAGAAGGCTCTGGGGGGTAAGCATGCACATACAGCACCCTTTGAACAGCACAGTTGTCTCACTTGGAAAGAAAAACAATAAAAACAACACACCTGCTTGCCTCAGACCACTCAGGGAATGAACAGTCTGAGGACACGTGAGCTCCCGCTTCTTCCCACAAAAGAGAGCAGGCAGCTAGGTGTACAGTCAGTGGAAGGATGGGTGCAAGCCAGAGATGCCCTGGGTGTCATTCCCAACGTAGAAGCAAGAATAATTGGGCCACCTCAGAAGTCTGGTGGGTGGAATGGAAGCAAGGAGTGGACAGGAACTAAGATGGGTTCCGACAATCAGCTTGAGCACAAACACTGCTGATTTTGGTCCACCTATTGCCCTGGGCATTGGGCAGTGGAGATGGATCCAAAGTGGGGTTAATGGGACCGAAGAATGTTAGTGAAAGAATGACATAATTTTAAAAAGTTACTCTCTCAGCCGGGTGTGGTGGCTAATACCTTTGGTCCCAGCACTTGGGAGGCAGGTGGATCTCTGAGTTGGAGGCCAGCCTGGTCTACAAAGTGAGTTCCAGGACAGACAGGGGCTACACAGAGAAACCCTGTCTCAAAAAACAAGAGCAACAAAAAAAAAATAAATTATTCTCTCTTTATTCCTTATTTAATAACTGGCAATGGGTTTGATACTGGCAATTTGGTGGCGGGGTGGTAGTGGTGGGAAAGATAGACAAATGTATTTCCCAAATCTTTGAGTCACATAAAATTGATTCAAGGAACCTGAAGCCACCCAGGATGCAGATGAGAATCCCATTGGGTGGAGAAGACCAGCTCCACTCCAGAGGAGTCTGGGGAACAGCACGGTTCTCCTAAGAAACAGAGAGCATCCAGGGTGAGGAGGGTATGCAGGCCAAACAAACAGCGGGTAATCACGGTGATTGATCTTAACTTTCCACTCGACTGGACTTGTTATCAGCAATGGAAACGCACCCCAGGTGCTTCTGTGATGTGAGGGTATTTCCAGAAATGTTTAACTGAAGAGGGAAGGCACCCCCAGGATGGGGGCACCATTCCATAGGCCAGGGTCCTGACCCGAATAAAAGGGGGTGATCCCTCTGAGCTTATCTCTCTCTGCCTCTTGAATGAGGACAGGATGTAGCCATCTGCCTCGTACCCCTTACACTTTCCCCATCATCATGCCCTCCCCATACACACTGTGAACAAAATACCCCCTCCCTTTCTCAGCTGCTTCTTGTCAGTAGTAAAGTACCCGCTACAGTAACTGATGCAAAGGTGGCCCTGGGAAATACATTGTGCAGGGGGAGGGGGAGCCTGTACATAGGGTACTCAGAAAGACCCCAGAAAAGATGGGCCACCTGGTCCTTGCAGTGCAGTGAGGAAGCCGCAGAAAGAAGAGAGTGCTCTTAGGGTAGCAGGGATCTGGAAGGCTAATGTTGGACCACAAGTGGCAGGCACATGACACAGTTCAGAACTGCTAGCTTCTGAATGGGGTGGTGGACAGCAGGTGGAAAGAGAGTTGGCCGCACATTAAATGCTTCTTGGGGGCATACAGAGCAATAGGGGACCAGTCTCGATGTGAGGGTCTGCCTGGGAAGCTGTTGGTGAAGGAAGAGGGACCCGAGGATGGGTGGGTCCCTGAAATTGTACAGGTAGTGTTGAGGGAGATTCGGCGAGGAAGCAGAAGTCACAGGGTGAGCTGGGGAATCAGGAAGTTGGTAGGAGAAATGAAGCTGTCAGTGAGAAGCTATGAGCAGTGCTGGGGGTGAATATGCCCACGGTGGGGCAGAGGAAACAGAACAGAAAGGGGCAGCTTGGTGCAGACTGTCACTACCTCAGGGCCCCTGGGTAGCATGGAAATCGATTTCTTCGCTAGGCCTTGACACATCAGCAGAAAAGAGGGTCCACTTTGCTGCCAGAGGCCAGCGACCTGTGGCAGAGCATCACCGTGAGCCTAAAAACACAGATCGTAAGAACTTGGCCAAGGACACACGTAGGGTCAGACGAGAACAGGGAAAAGACAAGGAGGCAGTTTTCAAACTAGGACACAATTTTTAAGGCAAAAGGGAGCTGGGGTTTGTTGAGAATCTTGCTCAGAGGCCACGGACGCTCACAGACTGGCCAGGAGGGTGAGAAAGAGCTACTGGGCTGCTCTAATTCCTAGAAAAATCCTTTCAGGATTTAGGAAATGGGGTCTGTCTTGAGGGAGTACCAAACACTTTACAGACCTTATTTTTAGATTAATCTGATAAGGCTTTTAATAACACTGGGTTTCTGGCAAGAAATGGGCTACAGAAATGAGGTGTGTTTAGTCTCTGTCCTCATTTCCGGCATATGTCTCTCCCTTCTTCCCTCCCACAGTGGTCCTGTCTCTGACTGAGAGAGATCCTGCCACTGGGGAAGCTGAGGCAGGAAAACTGTTGCCCTCCTGGGACTACACTGTGAGACTTTGTCTCAGAAAACCAGAGAAACAAAATCCCATGGTTACCGGTACCACGTCCTGTTAACGCCACTGACTGCACAGCTTGTCAGGAGCAATCAGCTACCACACTGAGTAGATGGCACAGACTTCTCAACCTCTCCAGGATAGACCACGCTTACACAAGAGAGAAATGCCAGGCGTTTACCAAACATGCTCTTCTTGGAGCTGGTGGGGGTCTTGGCAGACATTAATAATCAATTATAGGAGCAGAAGACATGATTTCAGCTCACTGAGAAATTTGGTTTTCTTAAGTAAGCAGATAACACCGAGTGGAAGGTTCATCTCCCTGTCCCCATCCTACAGCTGTGAGGTTAGTGCCACAGGGTAAATGTGGTGTCCGTGTGTGTGTGTGTGTGTGTGTGTGTTGTGTGTGTTGTGTGTGTGTTGTGTGTGTTGTGTGTGTTGTGTGTGTGTGTGTTGTGTGTGTGTTGTGTGTGTTGTGTGTGTGTGTTGTGTGTGTGTTGTGTGTGTTGTGTGTGTGTGTTGTGTGTGTTGTGTGTGTGTGTATTGTGTGTGTGTTGTGTGTGTGTATTGTGTGGTGTGTGTGTGTGTGTTGTGTGTGTTGTGTGTGTGTTGTGTGTGTGTGTATTGTGTGTGTGTTGTGTGTGTGTTGTGTGTGTGTGTATTGTGTGTGTGTTGTGTGTGTGTTGTGTGTGTGTGTATTGTGTGTGTGTATTGTGTGTGTGTTGTGTGTGTGTTGTGTGTGTGTGTTGTGTGTGTGTTGTGTGTGTTGTGTGTGTGTGTTGTGTGTGTTGTGTGTGTGTGTATTGTGTGTGTGTTGTGTGTGTGTATTGTGTGGTGTGTGTGTGTGTGTTGTGTGTGTTGTGTGTGTGTTGTGTGTGTGTGTATTGTGTGTGTGTTGTGTGTGTGTTGTGTGTGTGTGTATTGTGTGTGTGTTGTGTGTGTGTTGTGTGTGTGTGTATTGTGTGTGTGTGTTGTGTGTGTGTGTATTGTGTGTGTGTTGTGTGTGTGTGTTGTGTGTGTGTTGTGTGTGTGTGTTGTGTGTGTGCTGTGTGTGTGTATTGTGTGTGTATTGTGTGTGTTGTGTGTGTTGTGTGTGTGTGTTGTGTGTGTGTGTGTCTGCGTGTGTCTGTGTGTTGGGGCATGTCAGAGTCTTTCTTTGTACCCCAGACTGGCCTGGAACTCTTCCTGCCTTGGTATCATAAGCCCTAGGATTATTGGCATAAGCCGCTGACCCAGCACTACATTGTTTGAAGAAATGAATTGACTGAGAGAACGAAGGGTTCTGTCTTCAACATTCCCGTTCACAGAGCACTGATGTCCCCAAACAACCTAGTCGCTTCAGAATAAAAACTTGTGGGTCAAAAATGAGACTCAAGTGCTGATTTTGAGAGAAAAGCATCCATTCTAGGGGTTGCTTCCCACCTCAGTCGCAGGTCTATGTCGTTTCGCTTCATTTCCTTGTCTCTTGGAGGTCCTCAAACTTTATTTTTATCCCTTTAAAATTTCTTTTCTGGGACATGGCCTTGTGTTGCTCAGGATGACCTCAAAATCACCATGTCAAGGGTAACCTTGAACTCCTGATCCTCCTGCCTGTATCTGGCAAGTGCTGTGACCACAGGCAAACGCCACAGCAATGCTGGACTCACGGCATTTGAGGGTGAGTCTGGCTGCTTTCAAAACGTTCAATCCATCAGCAAGCAAGACGTGCTGCTCACTAAACACCATAAATGAGCCACAGCCAAGACGCAGCACTGTGTGCTGACCCAGTGGTTCACACTCTAGGTTAGATCAGCATGTGAATCTTCTCATTATTCTCCAAAACACTCTGGGGGCTTTGTAAAGTCAGCAGACACTAACTTTTATTCATGTTTAAAATTAAAAAATAAAGCTCTCTGTGGGGTGTGTGTGGGGGTGTGGTGGAGTTACAACCATGTGGGTGCAGTACCTGTGGGGGCCAGAAGAGGGAGTCAGCTCCTCTGGAGTTACTGATGGTCCTGAGCTGCCCCACATGGGTGTTGGAAAGCAGCTGGTCCTTTAGAAGAGCAGCAATCGCTTAGTTCCTTGGCCACCTCTCTGGCCCCCAAACAGCTTTTAGAAAGAACAATTAGTGAGTGGCCAGACTACTTTACTCCAACTTCAGTAGGACCGGCTATGCCGGCCCCTTTCAGTTTAGTGCAGATATTTTGGGGGTGGAATGAATGGACAGGAGGGTTTGGAAAAGAAATTAAAAAAAAATGGCAGACACATGGTGTCTGGGCTTTCTCCTTCTTACGCCCTTGGCAGACATTAATAATCAATTATAGGACCCTTGCTGAGTGTTGATTAGATCTCAGATTTCATCTCAGATGCCAAGCTCAGTCAGTCCCAGAAGCTGTATACAAGGACCCACGTCTTCTGTTAGATCTAGAATTCCAAAAGCAATATCACTGAGAAAAGGACACAGGGTAACTCCGCTTTTACTGCCACGTTTTTATTTTAAGCCTGTCTCCCTTCTGGTACTGATTTCCGTGGCCCTCTTGATAGTCTCTGCCACCCTGTTGGAACAGAACCACACCCTGATCTAGCTGATGTCCCTTGAGGAGGCTCTTGGTTCCTGCCTGGCAGCTGGGTGCCTCTCCACACAGGGTCTCCCACACCTCTCAGACCTCTAGCCGCAGAGCTGGATACTAGAGAAGCACGTTGTTCTTACTGGTTCTCTCCACGGTTCTCACCCACAGATGCTCAGGCAAACCTGACTCTTTCGGGCTTCCAGGGCACGGCACAGGAGTGGCTCCCAGGTGACCCATGGCCTGGCCACATCGGAAACCATTCCCATCCAGTCATCAGCCATCTGTTTCTCCCAGGGATTTGAGGCTTCTCTGGACTACTGTGTTCATACAGTGGTGGGTGCAGATGTGGAGACTTGTCCGTTAGGGATGCTTTGAGGCCTCTCCACAGAGGCAAGATGAATTGATAGGAGAAAAGAAAAATACATCCTTGTCTCCAGCCCTCAAATATCACAGAGACAGGAGAAAACCCAGAAGCCAAAACTAGCCTACCTGCTCTATGCAGCTGGAAGACACTAAGGGCTGGACAGAACTTTCCTTGTCCCCTTTCCCTGGGGTCAAGCCAAGAAACAGAAGGACGGTAGTTTTCCAGAATAGAGGAAGTTAAAAGGGTTTTTTTTTTTCAACTCAGGATTTACAGCGCAGGCTGCCCTTGACCTCCTGATCCTTCTTTGAGTGCCAGAGTCCCAGAGAGGAGGCATTAGGAGTCCACTTTTATGGAGAAGAAAATGGGCTAGAAAATCTTGACCACTTTCCCAAGGCTCAAAACCAGGAAGACCTGGAATGAGAGAGAGGCTTCAAGCTCCCTCTGCTCGGCCTTTGGGTATCAGTTATAGCAAACATCTCCCTATGTCTTCTCTGTGATTCTTAATGACCTCCAGGTGGGACCGGTAGAGGGAAAATCAGGACGATTTTTCTTAGCTTAAAAAACACCAGTCTAGGGCTAGAGAGATGGCTCAGTGGTTAAGAGCACTGCCTGCTCTCCCAAAGGTCCTGAGTTCAATTCCCAGCAACCATATGGTGGCTCATAACCATCTATAATAAGATCTGGTGCCCTCTTCTAGCCCTCAGGCATACATCCAGCCAGATCGCTATATAGTAAATACATAAATAAATAAATAAGTAAATAAATAACTTCAAAAAAGTAACAAAACCAAGACTATCAGTCTAGCCACAGAAGGGTCTCGTCTAGGTCATTAATGCCTGGGCCTCAGACCTGACTTTATGTCCTCACTGGGGGTGGCCTAAAAAGGAAGAAGGGGGAGCTACCATCTCCTGATGTTTCCTGGTGTCCTCAGACATGAATGGTCCCAGCTCCACCTCTTGCTGCTGTGAACTCTGCCTTTGCCTTCCCTACCAGGATCTACTGTGCCCTCCTAAATACAAGCCTTTCTTCCACTTAAGCTGCCAGGTATCTGACTGCACCTGAACCCCAAGTTATCCTTAAAGATAAATACTGGAGAGTGAGGGGCGCTGAGGCTGATGGGAGACCGTGGTGTCAAAAGTCCTTTATGTGTCGAACTGTAGTAAGCTGGAGACACTATTCCGGTGAGGTGAGGATGATAAAAGTTTGCTTCTTGTGAGGAGTGGGGTGTTTCTCGGAGAAAGTACACTGTGTGCAGAGTGTAAGGACTGGAAGGCAGCCTTTGGGTAGGGAGCCCATGATTTAAGGCCAGCCCATCTGTCTAAATGATAGGTGAACATTTTTTTGCCTCTGAGGTCAAGATCTGTGCAGACATGCACTGTGGATGTTGTCTGTGAACGGTCAGAGCGTGTGTCCTATATTTCTGTTTCAGTTCCTGTTCCCTGTTCTCTCACAGTGTGTCTGCATCCAGAAATGCCATCCAGGCTGCTCTCACTGTGCTGAGGATCTGAAGACTGTGCCCAGCAGTTCTGGGCCTGCAGGGTGCTGAGCTGGTGATGGTAGGGACTCCCTGTCAAGCACGTGTTGGGGCAGAGAACCCAGCACTCAGGATTGCTCATCTCCAAGAATCAGGGGCAGACTTTGCTCTGGAGATGGGAACGTAAGTCCAAGGGACAGACAAGGAGGCCAGCTGTTGAAGTCCACTTTTACTGGGCTGCTTTTACTGCCACAGCTGCCTTTTCAGTCACATTTAGACCAACAAAAGCCTTCAGTTCCTCCTGGGTGGGTGTTCAGCGGCCTCTGGGGGTGGGAGAAATTAGAATGCCCGATGTGTCAGCCCAGGAACTCCCACTAGTGCCACCAGAGCTGGGGTCCAGGGCAGGGAGACCAGGCTATTCACCTATAGGCCTTTTACAGCCTTTACCCTCCCCACTTGTCCACCAATGCCTCAGCCTGGGTCTGGGCAGAGATCCAAGACACTGGCTCCTTTGCCTTTGCCATGGGCTTCCCTCTTCAAGCCTACAGTTACCCCATATCCTTCAGGGAAGGAAGGATCTGAAAACACACACCACACACACACACACACACACACACACACACACACACACACACCACACACACACACACTCCCACAAATACATACAGCCTGTCCCCTTACTGCCCATCTTCCTTTGTCCTGTCCCTCCCCTCCCCTTCCCCCAAATAGCTTAGCTTCTTCCCTCAAACGTACATGACCTTATGTAACCATAGATATCTAGGAACCACAAGGGAAAGGTAACATGATACTTGTCTTTCTGAAACTAGCTTAATTCACGTACTACGAATTTCTCTGTATGTACTAATTTCCCTCAAACAAAATAACACTATTGTTCCTAATGGCTAAGAAAATACCATCATGTGTGTACATTTTCTTTTAAGCCCATGCCTCTGATGTGGGGCACTGAGGCTAGTTCCGTAATGCATCAGCACCAGGGCTGTGGGCAGTGCTGATGGCGAGGATCTCTGTGCTGAGCACAAACCATTTTAACAGTCCTCTGAAGCGGATTTCATGTCCTTCCTGCTCCACAGACTTAGTGGAAACAAAAAGTTTGAGACCAAACTCAGCTCCCAAGTGGCAGGTGTGGGGCTTGCCGCTCCAAGGGCTGTGCGTGACAGTAAGGGTGTGTTGGAGAACATTATACCAGACTGTGCTCTGTGTCAGCAACAGGGCAGCTGTGCAGCCTGGGCCGGGGTGGGCTAGCAGCCACATCAATGCTGGAGATGTCAGAGGGCTCCTGCTGTCTGATTCAGCACCACCATGGCTCAGTGGGAAGCCATTTATGATAGCCTTGTGCTGTGGGCAAAGACATAAGGCACAGGGAAGAAGGACCCTTTTCAATTCAACAAAAACTTATTGAGATCCCAGGTGCTGGCATCGTGCTCATCGTGGGGGGAGGCCAGCCGAGGGGGAGAGAGGACAGTTGTGTGACGGCTGCAGTACAAGCACATCTAAGTCAGCGGAGACCCTGGCATTGCACTGCACAGACTGGACAGAGGGCTCCTCACATACCATTGTCTTCACTGGGCGGGCCACTCATTCTAGAGTGGGGGCACTGTGCCCTTTGAACGAATGGATACACATCACTTGCTTTCTGCTCAGGACACTGCTTCACAGAAGCTAGCACTGGCCCCTGAGAGGCAGCAGTGTGGATGCCACAGAAGTGTCCAGATGCTGGCAGGCGGGGGAGCAGTCCCGGCTTCTCTGCCAATCACTCTCTTTTTATACTCTGTGCTCCACAGTACACCATGGGTGGTGGTTAGTCTTTAACCCCATTGGATTGAGATAACCAAGGAAACACACCTCTTAGTGTGACTTTAAGGGTGTTTCCTCTGAGAAAGGAAGAACCATTCCCCACGTGGGTGGTGCCATGCTACGGTCCTGGGTCCCCGTGAACAAAACGTAGAAAGCAAGCTGAGCCCCAGCATCTGCCTTTCTTTACTTCCTGACTGAGGATGAAACAGGGTCGGTCTCCTCACCACAACGGACTGTGCTTCCAACTGTAAGCTGAAGTCATTGCTTCCTCCCTTGAGTTTTGTTTGTCAGTCAATTTGTCCCAACAAGGGAAATGACACAGGACGCAGGCACACCTTGGCTGTTGCTTCCTGGCTCTGAGTCTCAGCCGCTTAACACACCAACCTCTGCCTAGACCCGAAGTGGACTTCAAATTGGATGAAGCACTTCAAATCTTGAAAATTAAGCTATCCTTAAAATGCGAAGACCAAAAATTCTCTAATGAATTTGTAGATAAAATTCCTTTAAACGTAGGAGAGATTTTTCTTGCTTGAGCCAAAGGAGCAGTCATATAAAGGTATGTTTAAAAAAAAAAAACACATCAAAGAAAAGAAACAGAGATAAATCTATTCATTTACTCTGATTTTAAAGGATTTTATACGAAGTGTAAGTGGGCCAAGATCATAAATGAAATTCTATCCCCAAATCATCCTCCTATGAAAACCACCATAAGGTTCCCCCCTAACATCCCTGAGCCCCAGTCCATATTGTCCTAAGACAAGCGAGACCACCGGAGAGCTCCTGCAGAGGAGGCTGTAGGGCTCAATCTATATAAAAGTTCTTATTTCCTAAGGAAGAAGCTCTGATCACATGTGACGCTTTGCCCACAGAAGCGAAATCGACACGTGCAGATGTGGAACAGACACCATGGAACCATGTGGTTCTTGTGTTACTGAGAAAAGGATGATAGCTCTGTGGTGCCAGAATAACCCTTCCCTCAGGAAAACAGATGCTTTGATCAGACATTGATCAGTACCCAGAGGCTGATGCTCGATAATCTCCTGTTAGTCCTTCACTAACACAACCCTTCACCAAGGCACTGTGAAACCCCAGCACTGCCTGGCAGTGGAGCAGGACCTTATACAAGAAGGTTGGCCCTGAGATGGCAGACAGATAGCAGGCTTTCACTCCCTAGTTAGACCCAGAGACAGCGCGAACCAAGGGAATGCAACCTTATACTTACCAACACTTAAGCAGCAACTCACTTCTACATACCACAGTACCCCTGGCCCAACTAGGACAAGAGTGTCTTCTCATTAAAGCCAGAGGGAAATGTCCTTACCTATAGAGTATGGGCCCTAAGCCCAGGGTCCCTGCTAGAGAAATGGATTGTGGAAATTTCGTACCTATGGTTGTCAGATGTCAACCATCAGTCATGCTCAGAACTGCACGGATGGACTGTCTGAAGAAAGCTGGTTCAAAGAACTCAGAAGAAACACCAACCAAGCCTGCACACTGCACCCTTTGTTTATCTGGGCTCTTCATAGAAAACAGTCCCATTCACAAGTATTTACAAAGAGATGAAATGACCATTCACCAAAGACTTTCTTGGGTTGTTGTGAATTGGTTAGTGATGGAAGGTTCGGCCACTAGAGAAGACTGATAGAATTTGGAATGGTCCAGGAGCCAAAACAGTGCTGTCCTAGTGCATTTCCAAGATAAGGAGGCAGTCACACAGGACTACAATAGCGTCTGTGTTGGCTGGCTTGCTGCCTCTCCTCTATCTCAAGCCTTGCTGGTTGCCTTGCCAACCCTGGAGGCTGCTGAGGGCCTCTACCCTTCCACCCTAAACCTTTCAGCCAGGATGAACTGAGACCCTTGGCTTCCACAAACATGTGATGCCGCTAACTGAATGGTCTGTAAGAAATGTAGGTGCTGGTGATACTTTCGGACTGTTGGATGAATTTGACAAGGTTCTTCTAGCTCCCGTGTCTCTCCCTGTGTGGATAAAGCATCACTCCCTGTGTTTTCATGTGTGTACATCCATCCCTACATGTGGAGGACCAAGGTCGATGTTGGGAATTATTATCCTTGACAACTCTCCCACCTTAGTTTTTGAAGCTGGGCCTCTCTACCAAGCCCAGACTGAGCTTGTTCATATGGTTACTTTTATTTTTTTCAACTTGACACAAACTAAAGTCATCTGAAAGGAGGGAACCTCAACTGAGAAAATGCCTCCATAAGATTAGCCTCTATGCAAGCCTATGGGGGCATTGTCTTGATTAATGATTGATGGGGAGAGCCAGCCCAATGTGGGAGGTGCTACCCCTGGGCTGGTGGCTCTAGACTGAATAGGTAACAAATTGAGCAAGCCGAGAGGAGCAAGCCAGTAAGCAGCATCCCTCCACGGCTTTCGCTTCCGTTCCTGCCTTTGCTTCCCTCAGTGGACTATGACAGGACATACATAAGGACCCTTCCCTCCACAGATTGCTTTCAGGGCAACAGAAACATAGCCAAGACACCTTGGCTTCCAAAGTCTCAGGATGCATTGACAGCCAGGGTGTTCACCTTGATTTACTCGGGTTTCTGAACTCTGATCCTCACAGCTGTGTGGGTGACAAAGGGCTCTTTAACCACTGCTCCGTCTCTCCAAGCCTGAAGAGAGTTTTGTTGCTAAGAGGTCAGCAAATAATCGGAAGGTGGTAAGTCACACTCTGGCTTTGAGCTGTGCTGCTGCTGTGTCACGCTGTAACTTAAAGCCAGTTAAGAGTGAACGAGGTGTTAAAAATCTAAGACTCTGGTTGACTTTTAAAAATAGCAGTTGTCAGGCCTATCCGTATAATCATATCCCTTGTATTCTGATGAACCTGCTGCAGAGGGACGGGGTGACTGTCAGTGACTCCCATGGAACCGCTCGTAGTGGCACCCTCCTTTGCTGGCCCTTGGGTAGTAACTAGTAACCTCGTCCTGCCCTGGTGAAGGAAATTTGTAGGTACCTTTGCACTTTGCTCCCTGGTAGGAGATTTCAGTTGTTTCTGGAATCTAAGGATACTCAAGGCACTGTACCTGTACCTCACATGTCAGTGTTACCTAATGCCTGCGTCTGGGGCGGGGGTGGAGGAACAGGTTTCTCTGAAGCAATCAGAATTCCTTTGATGGAGAACTTGGCGCTGGGAAAAGTAGGCCAATACTTGGAGCAGCCGGTTACAGCTCAGCCAGGGAGCCCAAGGCCCTGTGTGGCTGGGATGATGTCAGGTTCAGATTAAGTCTGGGATGTTCCAGAGCCTCATCTCAGTGTGGTTTTTGATACTGGGAACAGAAAATATTCCTGGGTCTATCAGAACTGTGGCTGTTCTTACTGAAGGCTACTGGGGCATTTAGATTTAAAAAAAAAAGTGCGAGGAAAAAGGCTGGCTTTCTCAAGTCTTCCTTAGGAGCTAAGAAGTTACCACCTTTACAAACAATCTCATACTGTTTCTCATGTTTAGATGAAGAAATGCACACACACACACACACACACACACACACAGACACACACACAGACACATAGACACACATACACAGACACACACACATATACACACAGACATAGACACAGACACAGACACACACACACAGACACAGACACAGACACACACATACACACACACACACACACACACACACTGAATAAACTGGAAAATAAGGGTTGTGGAACACTGCTCAGGAGATAACTCGGGTGGTGAGGTGTTTGCCGTGCATGCGTGAGGGCCTGAGTTTGGACCTCTAATCCATGTGATGGCTCATAATCCTTGTGTTGAGGAGGCAGAAATGGGAGGATCCTTGGCTCCTGTTGGCTACAGAATCCTACTGAACTTATGAACTCCAGGCTCACTGAGGGACCCTGACTCGAAAAAATAAGGCAAAGAGTGACTGAAGAAGACATCCAACATTGACTGACGGCCTTTGTACAAATGCACACACCTGTGCACATGCCCCTCTTCATGTGCACAGATACATACATGCATGCAGCATGCTGCATACCCACATACTTCTTAACACAATAATGTGATAAGCCAAAAAGGTATATGTATAAAGAAAGGTATTTGAAATGGAAACAACATTTTGATAATGGCCTTCCTCGACTGCGTGCCCAGTCCTTTTCTCAGACAGAATGATGCTGATGACATTATGTCTCTTCAGTAGGTTCTTTAGTCCATGAGACAGAGCTAACAATAGACATCGAATGCGGCATCTTACAACCCAGACTTCTGCAGGAAGTAATTCAAGTCTGTACCACGTAAGCACACAAGGCTTAGAGGAAAATTACCACACACACACACACACACACACACACCTACGACTGAGGGCTCTTGGTGTTTTTATCCATTCACCTTTCCTAGATTAATAATGACTGGCTAAGGAAGCATTTGTAGTTGTGTAGTTGTCTGTTTTGTTGTTGTTTTCTCTTTTATCTCAACAGGGGAGACAGACAGACAGACAGACAGACAGACAGACAGACAGCAGAGGGGGAGAACTGTTGCTCTCCCCAGATATCCACACATGTGTATGCTCTACTGGGCACACATACCAACATACTAACAGACTAAGTCTATTATCAGTTACATGAGCAGAGCTGTTTAAACAGCCAGGAGAGGAAACTGTCCAACACAATATGGCTGGTGCTAACTTGCTACCTGGGAAGTTTCTGAGACAGGGGCTCCAAGAGCCCCAAATGCTCACTCCTTCCACTGGCATAAAGAATTTATCAGCCACTGCCTTGAAAACCTGCAACCAGATGTCACCAACAGGACCAAATTCTACCTTAGGCTAAAAGTCTCTCCCACAGGTCTCAGGGCAGCTGAAACATGGGGCCTTAGCATGGTACGAGATCAAGAATCGAAGCATTTCCCACTATTTGGGGGTTTTTATCTACAAGGTGGTTAAATAGACAGGCTTTAAGGTTCATTTTCTGTTAGAAATATACAACTGTGAATAGAAGAGTGCCGTTAATAATAGCAAAGGATTTCAATGTTCCCATGTAAGTCTGATACCAATCAAGACATCAGGAAAGTCAAAATATCTCACAGTCAATAAGAAGAGTGCAGAATCTGTGTGGTTTTCGGTTTCATTCAAACAGGTTCTAAGTGGCCTGAAGAACCCCTTCAAGTTCAAATCTAGTAAACGTTAATATATCATTAACCTCGAATTAATGCAAACCCAACACAAAGTCTCACAAAAAAATGTTTCTTAACTCCATTTCCATATGCACCAGGTAGAGACTCTAAAATGTCAAAAGATTCTCCAGCTCAAATGTAACACCCAAGTGCTAGCAAACCGCAGGACAACAGTTATCCCACCTAGGATGAAGGGGTGAGCGGCCACCACAGAGGACAGAGGTCCAGGTGTAAGTCCGTATGCCCAGCGATCTATGTTATAGATAAATCTGGTTTACAGAAGCTCCCTTTAAAATATTCTCTGCTAGAAATGAAGGTTCTGACCTCACTGTGCCAGCAAAGTGGAGAGAAGACCAGGAGGTCACTTCAGGGTGCTCTCCTTAGTAAGCTGCTGAGCCTGGGGAAGAACCCTAACCCCACCAGGCAGAAAGTTCCACGAGGAGCCAGGAGGAGAAGGGAGGAAGGGGGGACCTTTAGCAGGGCCACTAGCTATTTGCTGCATGTGTCCCCCTCTGCTAAACACTGTCCCCTTCTGGGTACTAAGAAGTATGGACTATATCTTAAACCCTCTTCATATCCCAAGCTGACTTTCACTGCTGTCTTTTTGCCCCTCCAGATGTGCTAAGGAGAGTGTGTGGACCCATTACAGCCCTGTAACAACAATGGGCTTTTCCTGAGTGTGTAGACAAGTTTGTTAATTTGCTGCGTGGACATTAAATGCTAGCCTGTGAGTCAGCTTTATACAGGTGGTTTGGAGGGAAGTGATGGTCTAACCCTAGGGCCACACTGTCCCAGCCGAAGTCTCCAGGGAGCAAATGGGAAACAGAAAGGATGAAATAGGCAGAGCTTTGTCCCTCTCAACTAATGAATACAAGAGGAGCCCAACCTCAGCAGGTGGGATGGGGATTCAAATCCCAGCAGGAATGTGGGCTGTGATTGCAGGATGGCCTTGACCAGCTACACAAAGTCCTGCTTCCTAGGTACAATAGGCCCTACTTCAGAGCTGACAGTCAACCTTCCAGCTCTCCAGCTCAGGGGTAGGCTGCAACTCTGCTGCCTTTCAAGGTTTTAGTGTCCATCTCCTCAATACCAGTTGAATCTTTTCCCTCATGCTTACACACTACTAATCCCTTCCCTCTGAGGAACAGCTCAGGCCTCCCCTTTCAGCTTCTCCGTAGTCTGGATTGACTTCTAGGACCCCATAGGAAAGCCTCCCACCCCTTCATCAGGGTTACTACTGCACATGTCAGACCTTTCCTTAAATCATCAGTGTTTGGGGGTCTCCTTTAAGACACCTTTTTCCCCCTGAGGTCTCAAAGACATGAGGGTTTTTCTTCTAAACATTTTAAAACATGTCTTACATTTAGTCTGGTATGTAGCCTGGAATTTTTTTTTTTAATGTCACATTTGAGAAAGCTATCCAAATTTATAGTTAGCTCCCTGTATGAAAGGTAAAACAAAAAAACAGCAAAACAACCAAAAACAAAATAACAATAAAACCCATCCAGCAGGGCATTCTGAGCTGGCTCCCTTTGCCAACCATTCGATGGTGCCCGCACAAGCTTCAGAGGCTCTTCTCCGAAAATGCTTTCTTTTAACACAAGGTAGCTCAGAGTGTTTTTGTTTTGTCTTTTTAAACCAGGTTTTATGTAGCTCAAGCTGGCCTTCAGCTCCTGGTGATCCCCCTGCCTCTGTCTCATCAGTGCTCAGACTACAAGTGCACCTACCAGAACCGTGTATGCTGAGCTAGACTCTCTGCAGGCTGGGCAAGCACTTCACACCGGAGCCACACCAAGTTTGTGAGTACCGTCATTGGAACCGTGTGGAAGTGATATGCTAATCTGGGGGAAACTGCACCCCCATTTACAGTATTTGTTTTTATTTAAATATTCTTTCTTCGGTGAAAACTTCATAGCTCCTCTTCGCTCTTGTTCCTGCACTATTAGATCTATTTCTGTTTCTCACTTCCCAGCTAATGGGATCCTTCAAACTTCGTTTTCTACTTAGAAGTCGATAGTGCTTAAGAATGTTACCAAACTCGTCTCTGTCAAAATTCCCAGATGCGCGGACTGCTTTTAATTATGCGGATTATCTGGGATTTTCTAGATAGACTGCCATATGGGTTTCGGAAAACTGAAATTTCTCTCCTTTTCAACCCTTTTTATTTCTCCATTAAGTTATAGACCCCAGCCCTTCAGGATCCAGGAATTGGTGTCTTTGCTGCATTTCTTATATATTACTTACTGGCCAAGATGTTTGTCCTAATTTCTTGGTAAATGTCCTTTTTTTTTTCCACGTTGGTTGGTAATTTTTTTCCCCTAAAACTGAGAATGAGTGTAAATCTCTGTAAGAAATTGTTTTACTCATTCATCGAAACACTGGAGCATGTTAGCATGTGACTGAGGTCAATTTACATTAGATTTTTATTTAAAGCTACTCACATGTTTCTTAGGCTTCTTCTAGGCTTCACTAATAGATTTCTGTACTCAGCTGACTGGTAAGCCATTTAGAACTTCACTGTCAACTTCTGTGTTAGAGCCCTCACATGCGTATGTGTATATGTGTCTGTGTGTGTAGGTGTGAGTATATGTGAGTGTATGATACATGCATGCATATAGTCGGACATTTTCAGAAGTTCTTAGTTACATGATAGAAAGTTAAAAAAAAAACCCACTTTCATGAGAGTTTTATAAAGTTACCCTGGCATTGTGTAGTTATCTGATTTTGTTTGCAACTTCTGTCTACATCTTAGGACCTGCCATCAATGAGCACTGAAATCAAATGTAGACGGGCAACAATAAGGTCATTTCTCGAGTTGCCTGCTTGCCCCTGCAGGGTCAACAGGCAGGTGAGCCGGTTTGAGTTTGTGGGAGCTCAGGAAGGCCAGGTTCACTTGGGCCTCATGGCATCCTGGTGCTTTATTTAACACCAATAATAAGAAGTTGGCTATTCTACCCACTCCTCAGAGGTGCCACACAGTTCCCAGGGAAACAAAATCCTTCTTGGTTTCTTGCCTCCTCCCAGCCCCAGCCAGCATGGACCCTGTCCCAGCCTTCATTGATGGCTTGCTCCTGGTATCACAGGAGACATAGAAGGAGCAGCAGAATGAAGTCTCTTAATCTACAGGGAGGACACGGGAGTAAGAGAATCTGGGCAGAGAAGCTAGCAGCTACTGGAGCCAGGAACATGACACTGACCATGGAGAAAGGCTCTCGGTATATCACCAGGGACAGCCATAGTCCTCTGACCCTGCCTTTCTTAGAGCTCTGTGCAAGGAAGGTTACCCACCAGCTCAGACAGCATTTGCTAGCATCACACATGCTCTGGCCAAGCCTAGGATCCAGCAGCTCCTTCCTTCTAGGAAATCCCACCATTTCAGTCAAGGCTTCTAGCCTCAGAAGACAGATGTAGACTGCTAGACACACACACACACACACACACACACACACACACACACACACACACACCCCAGAGGGAGGAGACCGATCTTGAAATAAAGTAATGCCGTATGAATTTCACAGAGCTGTGTGATTTGAGTCTCATGTCAAGTGTGAGGAGTAAACCTAGTAGTTAGTCCTTACCGTGGAAGGCGGTGCCATCTTAAATGTTAGGCATCTATGAATTTGTTTGGTTCTTATTCCCTTCCAACATGGTACAGCCGGCCATTATCCTCACTAACACCACTAACACCTCAGAAAGGGTTGCCAGCCCAGAGGCACTGGGTTCCTGTGACCAGCGTTTTAAATACTGGCTGTATTCCCCCAGAGAGTGCAAAAACACCCTGAAGAAATGGCCTTGGGGTGGCATGTGGTGTGACCTAATGAGGGGCACCTCACATAGAGGCAAGGACAGAATTTGAGGCTTGTAACCCAGTAACACTCTGGGTGTAGGCAGCCTCAAACCACAAGCCTGAGCAGCCACCCTGATGTACCATGGACAGCGGCTAAGAGAGGTTGTCTAGCTGGTTCTTTGAGGAGTTGTGGGAGTGTCTTTACCCCATCTCACACCAGGTGATTATTTTAGAATTCTATGTGATACATATAGAGGTTTTCTGGGAAAGACAATTTTCCCATGCCGGGGAAGTGTCCCAACAGTGGGAGTGCGTCAGGGAGTGACACTAATATGACTACCTTTCATCAGCTGTCTCCTTAGAAAGCAGTGGGGTAGGTTGGTAGGCTCTCAGTTTTCTTGTGGCCAGCATCCACTGGCTGGATGAGATGCCCCAGGCAGAGGCCATCCCGTTCAGTGTAAGTCCATCTCCCCAGGCAGACTCTCGGTGTCATGTGAACTGAACGGGCTCTGTAAAACAGCCCCAGAGTTCTGCACAATCCACAGCCCTACACCGCACCTGAACAGAGGCCATCTCTTTCTTGGTGCCTTGGCAACCAAGCCCGAGACAACTTGTTAACTGGTTGTCATCAGGTTCTGTGCTCAGAAGCGCCTGTCTTCTCAGTAACGGAACTGGGAAAGCCTGAGAGTGGGCGGGTTGCGTGTGGGCTGGGTAGGTCTGCAGCAGACGGTGCCTTCCAGCCTTGAGCACAATGTGCAAAGCACCACCCAGATCCGCAAGATGTCACCCAGGCCCAAAGTAGAGGGGCCAATCCTCCATGAGATCAGGACAGCGATACTGGTCAACTACTGGCCTCCATCGGTGCTGTGCGTGGGGATGTCTACACGTGAGTGCACACACATACATATGTACACTCAGCCAGAGGACAACCTCTGCTGTGGCTTCTCATGTGCATCCACTCCCTTTTCTCCTCAGACAGGTTTCCTCTCTGGGACCTGGAGCTTCTCAACTAGACTAGGCTGGCTGGTCAGCACAAGGATTACAGATGAACAGCTGACTTGCTTTCCCTTTCTTTTCCTTTCCTTTCTTTTCCTTTCCTTTCCTCTCCTCTCCTCTCCTCTCCTTTCCTTTTTTTTTTTTAATGTGGGTTCTGGGATAGAACATAGTTTCTTGTGCTTGCCTAGAAAGTACTTTATCAATCAAATTATCTCCCCAGCCAGCACCCTTCAAACTGTGATTTAAAGAGGTGGTGGAAGGGACCCAAACAAGATGAAACCAGTGCTTTTCTGTTCTATCGGAGGATGCTGGTACTTACACTTCACATATTTCTCAAAGAAAGCATTGCCAAACTCTGCATACAGGTGGCAGGGGATCGATCTGGCTCTAACTTAATGACCCTTGCCCTGTGACCTCAGGCACTCAGTTTTCTCTGCTTCAAAACTTCAGTATCCCCACTGCAGGGCACCTTTCTGGACAGAATTATATGTGGTGGTCCAAGGGGGTCGGTAGCAAATGACTGAGCACAAATTTGTTTTTTAGAGAAATGGAAAAGTATCCTTAAGTGTTGGATATATGTGGTGAATCCATGTGCAGAGGTCCTGTGTGCCATACTCCGTGCATGACAGACCTCGTGTTTTAAAGTGCAGGGCTCGAGACACAATTATGGGTTTATTAACAATGAACAATAACTGTTGACAAAACTCAGAAAGGAAACATTTGTTAGTAGGGCAACAATTAAACATATGTAGCTTACACCCTGTCTTCAGAGATCACTCAATATCATGAGAACATGCTCAACAGAGGACAGAGAACAGCATGTATACCCCAGCTTCGACCCTGCATTAGCAGAGACCACGGCAGAGGGACTGGACTGGACTGGAGGTGGTCTCTTGTTGTCCCAGGGTATGGCTGTGGGTGGTATTTATTTTTCCTATGTGCTTTGCTGTACTTTCCAAATTGTCTAAAATGAACATATCTTACTTTTAGAATCAGAGAAAAAAATGGATAGTAAAAAATAAATGTGTGTGCCATGCAGCGCTTGGAGCAGCGGCGCTATTATGGAAATGAGGTACACTCTGCAGTACTGTACTCCTAAAAGGGCGTGGGTGTGGGTGGGTGCGAGATAGAAAACCTGCTCACTACTCATCGCCACAGAAAACAGAGGCTCTGGCTCCAACCTGAAGATAGAAAGGCTGAAAAATGGGCTTCAGTATAAACCTCACTGGTGCAAAAACCCAAGGACTTATTTGAGCTATCTAATTGGAGAGTGAGAAACCAGGGGTGGGCAGAGGAGTCACAAAGTAGTTTCTCAATGCAAAACTGTTTTCAAACAATTGTTTTACATAACTGAATATTCAGGAATCACATTATTATTATTAATTTATCATCATCATCATCATCATCATCATCATCATTATTTTGAAAAAACATAGGCTAAGGTGACAGCTCAGTCTGTAAGGTGTCTGTCTTGTAAGCAAACATGAGAATCCCAGAGTCTTTGTTAGAACAAGTCGGGGGGAGTGGAAAGAGATGGGGCAGTAGTTAATGGTGATTGCTGCTCTTCCAGAACAGCTGAATCTGGTTCCTAGCACCTAACTGGCTATAACTCCAGTAACAGGGGATTCAAGAACCTCTTCTGGTTTCCAAGGGCACATACACACACACACTCCCACACACCAAATACATGTGCATGCACACACACAGAAATGGTAAATTTAAAATTTCATTTTCTGGGGTAAGATGGCTTTAGATGTCTGAACTTAAATGATGGGTAATGGAATTTATCCCCAAATGGAAAGAATATAAAATCCCTATAGCTATATGTACTTACACTGGGTGGAAGTTTTCACTTATAACTCTCCTCTTTTCAAAAAGATCTGAAGTAGAGTATTATCTTTGATTGTAAGTTTTTTTTTATCAAAATGTCTACAGGGACAACATTAAAGAGGGCCAAAAAATGTGAATTCTGTCATCCCAGCAACTTTGTCATGGCTGTGTGGGGGGTGCTTAATTAGTGAGGCAGAGTACATGGGGCTGCTGTCACAGAGGGGCTTCAATGCCCCATAGCATTCTTAATCCAACTGCAACTTCAGTTTAGGGCTGCTTGTTTATCCACTGTCCTCAGAGGGCACCTCTGTGTACTCTGTGTTGGCTAGCCCTTGCTTCCATGGCACCACAAACTGAATCCCAGCTAGACCCAAGAGGTACCATGGACTCAAGGTACTACGAAGTCACTCCCAGAAATGGTGGCACTCTCAAGAATCTGGAAAAAAAAGAGTAACTAGGCAGATGGGCACCCAAAACTCAGGTAAGCACAGGAGAGGACCTATAGTTCACAGGGCCATTCTAGGAGCTAGTTTCCCACAGAAAAGAACTGTGCAGGTAATAGAATGTGGGTTTCTGCCAATGGCTGGCAATCCTGTCTCAATGGTCAAGACAGAGGTGACAACGTCATTCATAAGGAGCTCTTCAGGGTGGCTGTTCCTGACCTGTCTCTCATGAGAACTGGTAATGGTTTTTTGCATCTTATGCTAGGTAAGCCAGGAAAATCTTGTTCATTCATTCATTTAACCATTCAGCATCCATTCACTCACCTATCCATCTGTCTAGCCATCTCTCTATCCACCTATTCATCCATCTCTCCATCATCCACCTACTATCTATCCATTCATCTGTCTGTCCATCCATTCCTCCATCCATCCATCTGTCTGTTTGGTCATCCACCCATCTTTCCCTTTGTCCATCCATCCATCCACCCACCCATCATCCATCCATCCAGTCTTTAGTTACCTCTGGGTTTAGTTATACTGAGTGCTAAAAGCATACAGCAAGATTTACTACTTCATAGCCTTGAGATCAGAGTTGGGTAAGACAATAATTACAAAATGATAATTAATAACAAGAACAACAGCAACAACCTATACCAAGATATCTGTAACATTCCATGATAAAGAATAGCAGGTTGTTGATATGGAAGAGAAAGACTGTAACACTGGCAGAGACTTGTAGGTCTTGGGTAGAGGCTAACACTAGCAAACTCCTGCTTTATATCTTGTTTACTGTTGCTGTTCTTCTAAGTCCTGGGCAGTTTTTTGCATGCTCTGCAAGTCTTCTATCACTGAGCTGCACCTCCAGCCTTTTCAATTTTTGTTTTGAAACAAAGTCTCACTAAAGTTAACCTGGGTGGTCTTAAACTCAACTTTTTAGACCTTGAATTTGCAATCTCTCTGCCTCAGCTTCCCAGAAGCTGTGATGGCAGACCGGTGATAACAGGCTCAGCTATATCCCAACTTCTTAAAAAAGCAAAAAAACAAAACAAAACAAAAAACAAAAACAAACAAACAAACAAACAAAAAAACCAAACAAACCTTGGAAGGCCCGGAGGGTCAAGTGATCAGAGGGGGTTTGGCGTAAAACTGGACCTGAAAGGCTAGTCATCCTGCAGAGGCAAACCTCATGCAGGGGGCAATTAGGAGGCAAGGAGTTTGTCTTGTTGCCAGTGAGACTTTGTTTCAGATCTGAGCAGCAAGCTTGACAGCAGCACTTGCCCCCAAGGGTGCAGCTGCAGAGTGCTGGGCTCATGTAGAGGTTCTGCTATGTTCTATTTCCTTCTCCTTAAAGGGGCAACATTTAGGACCACTGGAAGCCGTTAACACAGTATTGCTTGGCTGTTTTAATTCATGCCTCTTCTGAGTAATAAAGGCCTTCTTCTAGAGGCATTTGGAGGTAAGCCAGGTGGTGCTTTCTGGGGTGTGTGCTGCACAAGCCTCCAGCCACAGTCCCCCCTTCCTCTTCAGATTTTTTTAGTGAAAAATGCCAATGCTAAGAATTTTATTTCTAGGTCAGCAAGATATCTCTGTGGGAAAGGTGCTTGCCACTAAGTCAGGTGACCTGAGTTGAATGCCTAGAACCCTCACAGTGGAAGGAGAGAACTGACTTTGGAAAGATGTCCTCTGCTCACCACAACCACACATATGCTCATAACACACACACACACACACACACACACACACACACACACACACACAAATGTGCCTGTACACAAAATAAATAAAAATTTACTTAACAATCTGGCCCTTTTTACTAATTCTATCCACGACAACTGTATTAGAAGGACTCTTGAGGTAGGGATTGTCTGTCCTGTTGCAAGCAAGAAGCTGAGATCTGAAATACAGCAGCTGAGTGGAACATGGTGGAGCTGTAGAGTGGCCTTTGAGGGGAGACATTGGAGAAATAGCAAAAGGCAAATAGTGTGGGAGGAAAGATGTAACAGACGATGTAAGATCAATGACTTAGGCAGCTTGGTGCCTGACTGTGCTGTTATGAGAAGAAGGAGAAGGAAGGGAAGGAGGAGGAGGGGGAGGAGGAGGAGGAGGAGGAGGAGAGGGGGAGGGGGAGGAGGAGGAGGAGGAAGAGGAGGAGGAGGAAGAGGAGGAGGAGGAGGAAGAGGAGGAGGAGGAAGAGGAGGAGGAGGAGGAGGAGGACTGGGGAGAAGACTAAGCTTAGCACTAGAACAGCAAATGCTTTGCTGGGATCCACACAGGGAGAGCCCAGCCAGACTCCTGAGTCTATTCCTTGGGATGATTGACAAGTCACAAAAAAGCCAAGTGCCATTTAGAGTTCCAGGCTGAAGGTTCCCTCCCCTCTTCCCTCTGTGAGGCACACAGCACAGCCTGTGTGTGGAGAGCCATTTTTGGGTTTTGGAGCTGCAGCAGGACTGTCTCTGGACATCACGGTACTTTGTCTCTTACTTTAAATAGTATAAAAGAAGCACTTTTGAAGAATTGCCTTTTGAGCCAAGATCTGAAGACCACAAATAGAGAAAAGGGCTGTATTTCAAGGGGAGGGAACCTTATTGTGGGGCTATGTAGTTTGTCCAAGGAAGTGAAAGACCAGGTGCCCTGAGAGTGGCTTGCAGTGGAGTTAAGTATGGAGGTCAGTAGAAGGAGCTGCATCATCCTTTCGAGGTAACGGAGAGCCTCGGGGAGCTGTTTCCCTCACTCTCTCTTGAGAGATAGTTTCTAGTTGGTGTCTGCCTAAGAGCTTAATTCTTTCAGAGAAGCGGCTATTACAGCCAAAGACAGGCTGTTATTCCAGTAACTCCCTCCTTCAGGGTCCTGTGGCTGAGTCTGCCATGGACACATCACAGGGCTGGGGGAGGTGGAGGGATCCAGCGCTGACAAAGGCTTGGGTTGGAAATCCCCCCTGGAATGTGCCTGCTGCTAACCCACTGGATGACTCTAGGCAAGTTATTTGACTCCTGTGTCTGTGTCTCAGTGACCTCTAGGCTTACTTCAGGTACCTTTTCTACCCCCGTGGTCTCTTATCTAAGCATCACACAGCTTCACTGTGGACGGAGTCTATTCCCATAGAATTACCATCCATCAGTATTGGCAGAAGCATGCCCTGTGCCATTTGAGACAGAGCACTATGCTCTTCTTCTGTCACAGAAACCCACCTTTAATTTATGGTCTTGTTGTCCTAAAATAGTCCAGGTCACTAGTAAGTCACAATAATCCAGGGTAACCAGGTTCTCTGGAGTCTAGCTTCAGGCTGGGGTCATACAGAGGCCAACATAGGAAGGAACTATGCAGTACGATTTGGGGGAACCTGCCTTTATGACTTGCTGGATTAGAAGGGCTTCGAAAGGCTCTGGAGAAATTCTGGAAGGCTGGACAGTTGAGAGCTTCGGAGAGGCAATTCTCTCCCTGGCTTTAGGAAGCAAATCTGACCAAACTGAAGAAGTGTGTAGCCAGAGTTATCATGAGACCTATGCAGAGAGTGGCTGAAATCTGATTGACCACCTTCCTACCAACCATACCACAATGTTTTCCCTATTTGAGTGAAAAACAAATGGTAGGGAAAAGTTTCCATTATTTCCCAAACACCTATAACTATGGAGCTCAGTATATGCATGGAAGGGAGGGAGGGAGGGAAGGAGGAAGGGAGGGAGGGAGGGAAGGAGGAAGGAAGGGAGGGAGGGAGGAGGAGCTGAGGCTAACACTATAATAAAAGGAGGTGAAGATGGAGACCTGAGTCCTCAGAATCTTATCTGGAAACAAGGAATAAAATAGTTTTCAGCATCTGTCTACCCAAGGCAGGTTGACCTCAGCAGAGGGTGGAGAGCAGAAACTCCAGAAGGAAGCTGAGAGCCAAGCCCACAAATCCAGCAAGCCGTCGACTGTCTCACTTCACTGTTCCCATGGCCCTTCACCACAGGTTCTCTCAGTTCCTGCCAACAACCCTGTGAAATAGAAGCTATTATCCTCTTTTTAGGGATGTGAGAACTGAAGCTAAGAAACCAAATGAGACTGTCAGTCACAGGCATCAGGAGGCTTAAAATGCAGACTTCCAACTCTGCCTTCAGATGAATCAGGAACGCCAGGCTAGAGTTCCAATTTATACTCTTCACCCCCAGTGGTCTTGATGCATCGCTACCAAGGGTCCACTGAGTCCCTGGGTGATCTCGGTGCTGGGAGTCACCCCACCCACATCTACCATCTCCTAGAGACTTGTTTATTGATTGATTATGGATTTCTAACTCCAGTGGAGCCAGATTTAACCACTATCCTGGGCACAGAGGCATCAGAAGATTGTCTCTAGGGAGTATGAGAGCTTAAAAGGGCTTACCAAAGCCACTCCATCTTGTTTCTTCTGTTCACAATGCAACTTTGATGGTATTTCATTCATGCTATACTAATAACAAGACAGATAATAAGATAATAACAAGAGGAGTCAATGGGGGTTTTTTTGAAAAAAAAATATCCTATGTACAAATAAGAATCAAATACAAAGGTGGTAGGAAAGTCAATCGCTTTGTGTGTAAGATGCCTCTCAACCTCACAGGAGCATCTTGTCTCCTGTGAGCAGGGAAGAGCAACGGAAGTATTTGAATAAATCATGAATGACAGCTGCTCTTCTGCTCACAGGGGCATATTCAGTTATTGGTAATGTTATGCTGCTAACTGACCAGTTAATGGTTTCACTTTCCAAAATGCAGCTTTTCTTTTTCATCTTGAGGTTTTAGAAAACATGAAAATTGGTTGAATTAAAAGAAACAGCAACAACAACAAAAACTAAAACACTTGACCTAGTTCTACTTGAAAACATGGATACATTGCCTCAAATAAGACAGAGGGTGAGATGGATACATTCACTCAAATAAGACAGAAGGGGAAGTGGACACATTCTCTCAAATAAGACAGAGGGGGAGGTAGATACATTGTCTCAAATAAGACGGAGGGAGAGGTGGATACATTTGCACAAATAAGACAGGGGGGGATAAACCGCAACCTCGGGGCCTAGAAACGATAAGGAGTTGGTCTGAGCTACAACAGTCGAAAGCATATGCAGTTTTGCTCAAAAGATGTTGGTGGCTTTGCCCCCAGTCTGTGGGAAGAAACCCAGAGCACCACAGTGACAACACATCCTGCAGCAGGAAGAGGAAGAGAGCAGCTTTGCTTTTAAAAGCTTGACTCAGTGTGCTGATGAGTAAGAGGAGCATGGAGGCATGAGTAAGATTTCCAGACAGTATTTTAAAAGCAAGCCTTAGAAAGCAACACTAGGTGCCTTGGTTACTTTTGCTGTTGCTGTGATAACATACCCTAACAAAAGCATTTAAGAAAGTGATTATTTTTGGCTCACAGTTCAAGTGTATGATTTTTCACTGGGGAGAAGTCAAGACAGCAGGGCTTCAATGGAAGCATCTGATCATATCACATCCTCAGTCAAGAAGCAGAGAGTGATGAATATACTCAGTTCACTTTCTCCTTTTTATAGAGTTTAGGACCCCAGCCTAGGGAGTGGTACCACCCATAGTGGATAGGTCTTCTCAATTCAATTAACCTTATCAAGGCCAGGGGCCTCTCATCTGGGAAATTATAGATCCCATCAAGTTGACAAGTGACATTAAGCATCACACTAGGTAAGGAGTCTCTTTGGAGATGTGAGAATTCAAAGGCTCCAGATGTGCTTTAGAGTGATATTTTCTGGTAAGGATGGTCAAAGACCTAAAAGAAGAGAAATGTCTGCTAGGCCCACTTATGTTCCACATATACCAGGGATCCTTCCACTAGAATGGAGAATCGAATTTAGAGAGTAGGTTTCTCAAGGTGTGACTTTGTTTTACAATAGAAATACAAGTTAGACACACCATCTCATTGTGTGCAAGAAATCAGGACCAAAGATAATCGTGTTGAGAGCAAGGAAAGGGGGGGGGAGGAGGAGGAGGAGGAGGAGGAGGAGGAGGAGGAGGAGGAGGAGGAGGAGGAGGAGGAGGAGGAGGAAGAAGAGGAAGAGGAGGAGAAAGTCACATTTAGACATGTGAATTATCTTACGTTTTTCTTTTATTCTTAGAATCTAGATTTGAAGGGAGACTATTAGAGGAGAGGAAAGAGAAAGTGGGAGGGGACAGGGGAGGAAACGCAGGTGCATATAAATGAAGTGATCAAAGGTAGTTATGTTTATGTATGAAAGTGCCATCATGAAACTCATTATTTGACAATTAATATATGCTAATAAGAGGTTTAAAGAGCCACCAAGACAATTTATCTACTGCTTATGCAAAGGCTCTAAGTTTTCTTTCTTCTTTCTTTTAAAAAGTGGTGTATGTGTGTGTGTGTGTGTGTGTGTGTGTGTGTGTGTGTGTGTGAGAGAGAGAGAGAGAGAGAGAGAGAGAGAGAGAGAGAGAGAGGGAGAGAGAGGTGTGCTACATGTGTGTAGGAGCCTAAGAAGACCGGAAAACGGTTTCAGATACCCTGCAGCTGGAGCTACAAACCACGGCGAGCTGCCTGGATGCTGGGAAGGGAACCCAGGTCTGCTGGCACAGCAGCCAGCACTCTTAACTACAGAACCATTTTCTCCAAAGCCCCGTCTTCTCCAAAGCAAAGGTACCTTATTTTCCACATCAGTCATTTTGGTGATTGGTTATTCCTTGGTTTTGTAAAGGGGATGGCATGTAATTTAAGGCTGTCTGAGGCAGCAAAGCCCTTTGTCTGGGACAGACAAATTATTATCTGTCATGTCAAGAGTCCTACGCAGTAAAGGAAACTGGCAGTCCCCAGAAATGGATGTGGAAACAAGAAATCTGTGATGTGGCACTGTCTGAACATACTGGACACTTTGGTCTTTCTGGGAGCTCAAACACATCCTCTGGCTCCAGGTATATCCTGTATGAATGCCTCCTTCAGCAACTAAGAACTACCCCTGGACGTGGTGGTCTGTGCCTGTAATGCCAGTACTTAGGAGTGGAGGCAGGAGGATCGGGAGTTCAAAGTTATCCTCAGGTACATAGTAACTCTGAGGCTAGCCTGAGCTGCAAGGGCCTTGCCTCAAAAGACCCAATAATCAAACAAACAGACAGACAAATAGATGAATATTTCTACCAAGCTGCCCTCAAAACCCCAATTTCAAATCACCAGTGATAAGCATGTGTGCAAACATGTCTACCCCATGCAAACAAGGACCGAAGACTTTATACAAGTGAGCTTTAATCACAGTCAGCCTGTCGGGGTGGTGAAGACTCAGGCATCTAGGAAGGGAAAGATAATGCAGTAACCATCCCTTCCGTGTTCCCGTCCTCACCAGCATAAAGGCAGAAAGAATAGAGGAGAACTAGACCACCTCACCCTCACTCAACTCAGTGTGGCCTGTGAGGGTACAATCTAAGACATCGGGGGCGGGGCGTTGATGGTGTAGGTCAGCAATGTCCCATCACGCCCACATCCAAATCCTCACTGCAGTAGGGACCCTCACATGCCGGGTGTTCACAGTGACAGAGCTGTCCAGCTGATGAGAATGTTGGAGCCAGTGGGTATGGGCTCCCTGCACATTGGAGTTAATAGGGGAAAAACAAAAAAGAAAGGCTAGTGGCAGATCCTGGACTCCTGTGCCACTTTAAGAGACTTGCTTCAGGCAGAGAAGAAATGCAGGCTCAGTGAGACAAGATCACTTGGCTAGCCTCAGGCTGCTGTGCAACCTACCACAGTTACTCAGCGTCTCTGTGCTCCAGTTCTCTTATGAGCCATCACATGTTAGCAGACGAACTGCGGAGCAGGGCGACTTAATTGAATAGAGGGTCTTTTAGAAAAATACCATGTCACCTGGCGTGCCTTCTTTGCCCCCGTGAGTTCGTCTCATTCATTAGCCAGAGTTCTGCCCAAGAGCACTGTCTGGAACCAGGGCTTTCCCACTAACAATTCAGCCTGAGTGGGGACAGGAAAACAGGTCAAGAGAACATAGGATCTTAGCGCTGTGAGCGAGAGGACCATCCAGGGAGCCTAAGCAGATGGAAACTGAGGAGAGAGAGCAGATCTCCCCAGGGCCCTCTCTTCCCAGCTGAAGCGGTCTGACTGAAGTGCTTGACTAGCATCGGGCCAGAAGTGGGAGGCAGAGCATCCTGACCTGCACCTGCAGGAAGCTGCCAGAAGCCATTGCCAGGCTTTGCAAGGCTGCGGGCTGAGAGGACTCACAGTGAGCACAAAGTGCCCAAGTATCCGTCGTCGGCAAATACTAACCACCTGTCTGGTTCTGGGTGGGGAGGTGAACACAGAACACGGCCATCTCTCTCCACTGCCATGAAGGAAGTGACAATTGGGAAACAAGCAAGTGAAAGTGGGGCTTCACTTCAGGTTAAAGTGCATGAAGAAGATAAAATGGGGGTGATGGGACAGGCAGAAAAGTTCCTTTAGATATAAGGACAGGCCTCTCTGAGGAGGTGAAATTTGAATTGAGGCCAAAGGAGCCAGCCATGGGATACATGGGCCAATGCCTCCAGGTATAAAGTGGTTGGTGAGATCTAGAGACCGCTTAGGAGGAAGGAGATTCCAGGAGAACCACGGGAGGCAGGGCCAGCTCTCAGAAGGCATCAGACAAGATCCTGGGTTTTATTTCAAGTGGAGAAGCCGGCAGAACATCTTGAGGCAGAAGGATTACATGATCTGGTTGCCTTGTGAAGCAACGGGGCAAGATTAGAAACAAGAAGCAGGAGGTGTTGCTTTTATGGGTCGGACATGGATAGACGCAGCTCAGCATGAAGTCTGCTCTGGGGGCTACCACTGAGGATAAGGGCAGTGTCTTCAGGAAGAAGCTGAGCCTAAAAGAGCTTGTGGTGCTGTGAGAAGGCTCCTGTCACACCCCGACACCCACCAGCACAAAACAGATCATCTATCAGCTTCCCTTCTACTGTGGGACTCCCCTGCTCTTCAAACACTCAGCCCCTGCCCCCACACCATGGTGACACCTGCTTTGCCACTGATACCACACAGTGGGGAAAGGATCCTGTCAGGGTCACTCTCGTTCCCCGTCCTAAGTCTCTTCCTGCCTCTGGGGTTCTTGGAAGACAGAAAATTCTTCGGGGCAGAAACAGAGGTCAGTTTAGGAGGTGACCAGGGTGAGCATTCACTTAGAGGTGACATGGTTGGTCCCTGCCTTAAGGAACTGGGGGTTTCAGTGAGATTCACCCTGGTCATTTCCCAAGTCTAAATCAGTACTCAGACCAACTCTGCACACGGTTCTCTTCCTCCCTGCCACACACTGCTTAGCTGTTGCTGGTAGCTCTGCATGGGTGTGAAGGTTACGCTTTAAATAAGTGTAAGAATATGTCACAAGTCTCTCCTTAGGCTGTGGAACCTTGTCTAGAATGCTGTGTTTGGCAAGCTTTCGTAGACGCACCAAGGGAGCATCACCATGTCCAATTTCTAAAATCTCCCACTGTCTAAATACTCAAAGATGTCTCTGTGAGGCTGTGCTCTTTGACCTCACTGAACACTTTGATCTTGCAGTCGTCCTTGAAACACAAAGCAGAGGTATGCTTGACCCGTCTGGAACCAGAGACTGATGCAGAAGTCTGAGGGATGACATGAAACTTCAAACCACATTAAATCCTACACACGCCATGGTCACGAATCACCCAGTAGCCACAGGGAGAAGAGTCAAAGAAAGTAACGAATGTCCACTGCCAATCCATTAAGAACTAGTTGCTATGGGGTTGGGGATTTAGCTCAGTGGTAGAGCACTTGCCTAGGAAGCGCAAGGCCCTGGGTTCGGTCCCCAGCTCCGGAAAAAAAAAAAAAAAGAACCAAAAAAAAAAAAAAAAAAAAAAAGAACTAGTTGCTTAGAGCCTTTGGAATTCCTAGGAAGTGATTGCTGGTTTGTATTTTTTCAAGACGTGTCAAATTGTCAAGACTAGCTATCTCAAGTAAACAGATAAGTCATTGGCCCACAAGTTATAAAGCAACGGGACCACTAAGGCATCTCATTGTTTTTGAGAGATGAATTCTACAAAACTCCACCCAAAACTTGCTCAGTTTCTTTCCCACCCCTTTTTCCCTGTACATAAGAGGCAGGACAAGACCAGAAGCCAACCTTGGTTGTCAACCCCAGAAACACTATCCAGCTTGGTTTTGGGGATGAAGTCTCTCCTTGCCCTCAGACTAGCAAGCAGGCTAGACTCCTAGTGTTAGGATTACAGGTGTGTGTTACAATGCTCAGGCTTTTGGTCTTGGGTTCTAGGGCTTGGACTCTGATCTTGATATACAGTCCCTGGTAAGCATGAGGGTCACACCAACAGCCCCAAAGTGCCCTATCCTACTTTTAGCTAAAGTTAAAAACACAAAAATTAAACTCATGCGCTGGTTAAATATCCACGAAATAACTTCTGACACTCTCCAAAGGTCCTGTCCCTCCCTACGCCACCCCTAATAAATGAGAGATCAACAGGATTTTCAGAGTGGAATTAATTCCCTAGGTTCCTGATGCAGCCACAATTTCATATCAACCTATCCCTTTTAATTATTCATCAAAATGAGGGAGTGCTTTTTACTTTAAGTGGATATTTGAAATGATGATTTAACATCAGGCAGGGATAGGATATTTGCCTCAAAAATTTCTGAGGCTGAAAAAAAAAACCCTTCATTTTAAATGGTTTGAACTGATTTTCTTTTTTAATCTAAAGAGGACTATATGAAGGCAAAGTATACAGGTTTCTGGTCAATGGATGTGTGTTCGAGTGTATGCATTTTGTAGAACACAATAGAATTCAGGCCATCGGTAAAAGATTTTATAGACCATAACCCTCCCTAGGGACTGAATGCCAACTGCACCTCAATAAACAAAGGCCACATAGAGAGAGTGTGCCACTAAAGGGGGCCCTTTGGTCTGTTCTCTTACAGAAATCCACATTTTAAGCCACCATATCTCTTGTCATCTTGGTCACATCTTAAATCCCTCTCTCTCCTTCTTCCCTTTCCTGTGTCCTTCCTGCAGCCTGCTCTACAGTTCTGTTCTCAAGATCTCAAAAAAAGCATTCACATGGTTCACCCCAATAACCGGATTATTGCTGTGCAAACTTTACACATTCTTACCATGGGCACACATCAGCACGATGGTTCAGACATAGGTGACGAGCTCTCCACACACCAGTCACAAAGACACCACACTGGCTCTGAGTCTGCTGTGCTGATTTTCCACAAGCACAGCCATCACCCCCATTCAGATCTTTGATGATGCTCCTTGAAAACTAACCCCACATCACAGTGTTAATAGTAGTATGAGTTTTCTGCTGACCATCAGGCATTTAGGCAATTTTGTAGTTAAATAAGCAAAATGAAAAGACCATATCATTACTCGATAATGTTCTGCCTTTGTGTCTTTACCTCAGTGCTCCGCAGTGAAAGGACAGCCACCAGGGAAGCCTGAGTCTTTTTGATCCCTCATCGTGCGGGCTTACAAACTATCCCTCCGGGGTGACTTTCCACTCACTCCTTCTCATAAAGGTAGCCACTTCCTTGTGGCCATGAGGATGGCTGTCATTTCTACCCACAGAGAAAAATCACATATACACACTCCATCATTTATCTTAATACAATATAGACCGAACACGTGCTACTTTAAAAAGTGATAGGCACTTGTTGTATAGCATACAGAGTAAGTTCACAGGGAATGTAAACCCAGGACAAGTGCTGTTGGATCTAATTCAGTTTTTCCACGGAGCCTCCTCTCCGAGTACGACAAATGCATTCAGAGTATTTAAAAATAGGTATTTTGCAGAGTGAAACGTCCATTTTATTAGATGGGCTACTCCACAAGTGCACACACAGTGCTTTAACGGTTAACAACATAAATATATTTAGTTAGAAAGATTCATTAGAACTGGCTGCTTTGAGCAAGCTTTTATAGTGCCGAAACTAAAAATAGGTGTATCAGAATCTGTAAAGATATTTCTGCTAAGTGTTCACTGGCCTAAAAATAATCTCTTCAAACAATTTAGATGATTTGGCTAGGGCAGGACATGACATATGCGCATGTTGACCCAGGCTGTGATTTCCTGTAGAGATACCACCGAATGAATAGCACCATCCAGGCCAAGTCTACAGACGTCGCCGGAATCTTAGAAATGATGAACAAGGTTGAGATCGCTTTTCTTTAAATGATCTAGTTCTGGGTAGAAGAGCAGAAAGCTGGGAGTGCAGCAAGTCGAAAACGAAGTTCAAGCTAGAATAAAAGGGAGCAAACAACCCATGTCCCATCTCACTGTCGCCGTAGGGAGCATCGTTTGCAATGAAGCCCAACATTTATTTTCACATGTCTTATTAAACTATGCAGAATGCCCACCACAACTTAGAGTCATCCCCAAACCATACAGTGCCCTGTGCAATCTTTACATTACAGATCAGAAGCTGTTACCCATCAAATGATGTGAGGAGGGGATGGCTGAGCTGTATGCATTTTAAATATACTGGAATCCAAGGAACCCCAGATTTTATATATATATATATATATATATATATATATATATATATATGTGTGTGTGTGTGTGTGTGTGTGTGTGTGTGTATACATAAACATATTATACTATGTAATTATATATTACACTATATAAAATATACAACAAATATATACATACATAAATATATATACACACACTTGTTAACTAGCTCTTCATAGAGTAACCTAAGTCTGGCCACCAGGCTAGCCATGGAAGACTGGGTAGCATCTTTGTCTCTCTTTTCTAGTCCTGAACATGAATGTAAAATCCAGGGTGGATCCCATGCATGCCAGACTGCCTAATGCCTAAAATAAAACATACTGTGCCCATAAATCAGCAACTTAGCCTGCCCAGAATCAGACTCCTGGTGAGACAGGCAGGCAGGGGTATCGTGTCCCAACACAGCCTAAGACTGGGCACCAGAGTAGCTTGGGGAAGATATCTGAGATGCCTGGGGAGCAGGAACTCATAGCTTACTCCAGGAAGAAAGGCCCCCAGAGGTCCGGGGAGGGCGAGCTTGCCTTGCAAAGTGGAAGAACCAGGGTCCCCGCATGCCTGCTGCACAATCCCCCCTCCCCCGCCCCCAAGGCTGGCCACTGGAGCAGGTCTCCTACTTACCCGGGCATTAGCAGATGGAATGGCTCCATCGGATGCCTGCCGGAGGAACCTCTTTTTGTGTGTGTAATAAGGAAATTCGAAGTCCGAGGAACCCCGCAGCTGCAGCAGGCTCACCTCATGCAGACGCGAGGGGGTGGAGGGAGTGGGGGGTAACTCTGTGTTGCTAAAAAATCATTGGGAAGCGCAGCGAGGGGTGCAGGCAGACAAAGGCACTGCTGCCCGCTAGGGCCCGACCTGCCGGTGGCAGGGTTCCCGTATTCTGTATTCTGCTTCCCTTAGAGGTTTCTCTGATGACACCAGGACGCAGAGTCTTGACCCTGCCACTACAGTGAGAGAAGCGTCCCCAGGTTCTCCAGAGACTGTCTTATGCCCTACCCAAGACAAGAACATCGTGGGCTCTCCCACACTCCATGCCCAGTGTGCGTACCTTCCTACCACTGGTGACCAGTTCTCTGACACCTCCTTAACCTCAGAGCAGCCTTCAAAAGCCCCTAGGGTTTGGAAAGGGAAGAAGGAGGGAGGGGAAAAGGAAGGGAAGGAAGGAGGGAGGAGGGAAGAGGGAGGAAGGAGGGAGGGGAAAAGGAAGGGAAGGAAGGAGGGAAGGAGTGAGGGAGGGAGAAGAATGGATGGTAGAGAAAAGGAGGAAGGGGAGGGGGAGGAAGTTTCTAAGCTGGTTAAGTAGGTGGTTAGCACCAACCAATTATTGCTGCTTTTAGTTCCAAGACAAACTGCCTTTTTAAATAAGTTGGTGGATGGACACACACATGCAGGAAAGGAAGGACGGAAGAAAGGAAGAAAAGAAGGAAGGAAGGAGGGAAGGAGGAAGGGAGAGAAAGAAGGAGGGAAGGAAGAAAGGGAAGGAAGGAAGGAAGGAAGGAAGGAAGGAAGGAAGGAAGGAAGGAAGGAAGGGGCGAGTCTTGATAGAGGAGGTATGATCTGAATACGCTTTAGCAAGAAAAACATTGAAGGGTGACTACCAAGCTTGTCACAGTGGGTGATTTACCCTCTGGATGGACCTAGGCTATCATAGTTTGTCACAAACCGAGGACACAGCAGGGCTTGCCAAGCTGGTGACTGAAGCAGCCTTTATCCCTCGGCTTCATGGAAGACTCCAGTGATGAAGTCCACTAATTCTGGGTTTTACAGTGAGTAAATCTGAACCTGAGTAGGGAGCCAGCTGGCCGCTACGTGTCTTGATGCTGGTCGGGGGGTTTTACTTAGCTTAAGAGAGGCCCCCAAAGCTATGGTCTGTCTTTCTTTTATACATTTTTCCAGCTCTGGTCCTGTTTATTAAGGAGCCTTTGTAATTATACAACCATGTGGTAGTTAGTAATTTTAATATTTAAGTTATATCCTATTTCATATTATTCATGAGTAACTGTGTCTTTCTCATAAGTAGCAAGACACCATTAGTCCAATTATTATTTCTCAGTAATCAGTTTGGCCTGCTTCAGTAAAAACATGCAGAGAAAACCTGAGCCCTTCACTATGCCTTAGGTCAGTGTTTCTCAACTTGGAAGTCATGGGGGGGTCAAATGATCCTTTCACAGAGATCACCTACGACCATCAAAAAACACAGATATAGCATACCAGTAGCAGAATTACAGTTATAAAGTAGCAACAAAAATAATCTTATGTTGTGGGTCACCACAACATGAGTAACTGTATCCGTTCCTAAGGTTGCAGCATTAGGAAGGTTGAGAAACACTACCTTAGAAAGTTTTCACGAATACCACACAGGACAGGATAAAAACCCAGTAAGTTTCAGAATAGCAGTTATTTGAAGAGATACACATATAAATGGTAAATGTATTTTAAAAGTGGCTTTTAATGAATACCTGTAAAGGCTCGGCAACAAGCTATTAGCCCCTCCAGGGTCGGTCTACACCACCCCCGAGTCCGGCACATTCCAACAGCCTGATAAGTCCGTGAAGTAAGTCAGTGTGCCCAGGTAATGGCCCTGTGCAAGCAGATTCCAGAAGAGAAGACGCTGGAGAGCAGTTTGAAGGAGGTTCACCTCACACCAGATAAGGAGCTGTTTTCTTTGGTTTTTCAAGGCAATGCAAAGCAAGGCTTTGTTGCTGCTTCCCCCTCCCCCTCCTGTCTTTCCCCCTCCCAGCTGTAGAGAAAGACGCTGTAAGACTGTATCAGCCTGGAGTCACAGGGGCTGGCTACATTAGCAGCGTCACACACACACACACACACACACACACACACACACACACAACACACACACACACACACACACACACACAGAGAGAGAGAGAGAGAGAGAGAGAGAGAGAGAGAGAGAGAGAGAGAGCACTGGGGTGATGTCTCTTCCCTCTTGAGCTCTCTAATTATTTACCCCGATCAAGCTCCACTGCTGGAAAATCAGCTCTCTCCAGGAGGTGTCAGAGCTGAAAGGATCTTTTCACAGAAGAACCAACGGGCTGGTAGCTGGCATCTCGCCTGCAGGCCAGCGAGCCCCTGTGGGCAGTGTCATGAAATAAATACCCAGGACCACACCATTTTTCTCATTCATCCTCCCGGCAAGCATCTATCCATTTGAGAAAAACCGAGAAGAGAAGAGCGAGGTACGGAGAATATACACAGCCCGGGCCCCTAGAACAGAAGTCGCTGTTCTTAAAATTAATGTGAAATGCAGAAAGATCGTGCTGAGGTGGCTGGCATTTCTTAGCTAGAGCACAGCTCACAGCTCCTATAGGCAGACAAAGCAGAATGCCTCATTGTTCCCATGGATGGACGCTGCTCTCCCATGCAGGTTTCCTGGAAAAAAAGCGAAATGTTCAGGAAACATTTATGTCAGAATTTGCTGGGGTTCTTATAGAAAATAGAAACCACCGGCACTGTCAGCTCACATACTCCTCCGGCTCCACGGAATAAAAAAAAAAATCAATGAAAATCAATCAATATCATTTATATCCATCTATTTTGGAGATCCTCGACAGAAGCAACGTTTCTGTCTAGGTGCTTTCTGCTTTCTTTCTAGGACTGAAAAACTATTGTCACGCAGATGCAGGTCTTAACATCTCGGGTAGGACAACCGCCTTCAGGTTCCTGCCTTCTTTATAAGGAACCAGGCAGACATGGCAGCCTGCAGGGATATGAGGAATGTACCCCATGAGGCACAAAAGTCACCACTGCACAATGACAAGGGACACACACACACACACACACACACACACACACACACACACACTTGGTATTTCCAATTAGGTTGTATGCATTTTAACATTAAAATCAATCTGCAGTCTCTGTATATACAGTCACTTCTTATAGAGCATTTCCCACTTCCCAGGAAGGACTGGGATTCTAAATCTGTGATAGATAATTAGCCTGCTAATTAAATCTCTCTCTCTCTCTCTCTCTCTCTCTCTCTCTCTCTCTCTCTCTCTCACACACACACACACACACACACACACACACACTCACACACACACATTTTAAGAAAATTTTGTTTGACAGTTGACATTCCTATTCAAAGTTGGCCATGGAACTCCTGTAGCCAACATCTAACTTGCTACTTAATTTCTCTCATGAAACACTGGCCTCCATTTTATAGCACCAGGGTTGAAAGTCCCTACCCAGTTGTTTGTTTGTTTGACACCAGAGAAGCCTTATCAAGTGTTTCACAAAATACAGTGTTAACACAAAGAATCCACCGAATTTTGAAATTTAACCAGGTGGGGCTACGGATCAGCTCCATTTTAATCATTAAAGCCAACACGCAGTTGTCTGTGACCCCATTAAAGATAAAAGCTCATCTTAGAAGGAGAACAAAAATGAGCCCTTGCAATATCTCAAGCAACAGACTGGAGCACTCTGCGTGAGGCTAAATTCATTGGGAGAACAAATATTAATTATAAACTTATTAATTGGTGACTTAAGTAATTTAAGTGTAGAAAAATTACTTGTTTTCTAAGGTAAGACAAAAACCCTACAATTCCCACAGTATTAAAGACAGATAACTTTGCTCAAATTTAGAACTTTTATCCTCTATAGGAAAATGTTTATTGTGATAACTACAGTGGAAACCTTGTGGCACTAGAGACATTTCCATTGCTCAGAGAACTTGCAGCTGCTCAAACATTTTCATCTATTTGTCTCAATCACACCTGCCTTTGCACAGATCCAGCTCCTGTTCTGTTCCCCCTTAGTGCAGGCCAAGATCCGTTTCCTGTCATGTGACTTGCTTGCAGGCTCTATGCTGGGCTTGCAAGTTTTATCTTCCACAAAATAGTGCAAGATGCACAACCCCTAGAGCCCATACCACAGCCCTAGTACACAGAGAAAGGGTGCATGTGGAAAGAGCCTGTGGATCTACTTTTGGACTAATTTGAGGAACAACTCCAGATAGTAAGCCCAACCAGCCCAGGGTTTGAAACTGGGAGTGTCCTGGGATAGAGAGGTTCCCTGGGTCTCGTCTGCCTGCTCAGCCCCTTGGCCTCCTGGGCTTTTCTTCCCTGAGATGTGATTGCCTAGGCTTGGCATGAGCTGCCAGGCTGACAGGGCAGCAGCACCATTGGCCTGAGAGTGCTGTCTGAGTATCTCATAAGGATTGGACAATATAATTACAAAAACTGACACCGTGCCACATGGTGACAGGGCCTGAGCGGTTGAAGTCATTAAAGTATCAGTGTGTGAAAGGAAAACACAACAGGCCCAAATGTGGCCGTATTTGTACAGATTTGACATTCGCAACACTACAGCAAGCTTTGCGAGTCACAGATCTGCTTTGCAGGAGGCAAAATGACAGCAAGGTAATGCCCTGGGATTGTGTCCACTGATGTCACGGCGCTAGAGGCTTGGAACACCCCAGTTCGTCTGTTATTCCACAGGAAACCAAAGCTGGAGCCTTGAGCGGGGTGGGGGTGGGGGTGTGAGGGGGTGAGGGTGTGGGGTCTTTCAACCCAGACGACGCCATGTCGGCGACCATTTCAGTTCCCTAGTTCCCTACGTGGTCTGGTGCTATCCATGGAGGCAGAATCACCTTATCAACTTAAGAGTGGATTAAAGTGAGCTTGGTGGGGTAGGCCCCTCCCTGCCATGAAGCTCGGATTCACCTGACCTACACTGTAGTCTCTACAGCTAAGCCTTCTCAGAAGCAAGAATGGAGACCTGCCAGTGGGGCCAGACTCAATGCAAAGGAAGAAGCAACTTCCTATTCTGTGCTTCTATAGCTGTGGGGTTTGGGGTGAGAGAGCAAAGATGTAATCTCTTCCTTCCTATCTGTCTGTCCATCTTCTTTTTGAGACATGGTCTTATCCCCTGCCTCGGTCCCTCTAGCCACTATATCTCCTAGAGTAGAAATTCAACTGCTGCTAGCTGCATGAGGTCCTAGTCTGAATGATCTGGAGTCTGTCCTCAGGGCAGCAGCAGGATACAAACGAAGAACACCATGGCCTTGAGAGCCTGGCAGAGAGCAAGCAGGAAGGTAAGGCGGGAGACAGCAGAGCAGAAGAAGGGTAAGAGGCAGGGTGAGCTGGAGAAACATCGACCATGACTGTGCATTCTCCCACGAGCCTCACGGAGCCCTACCAGCACTACCTGGGAATTTCTGTGAATTTCCCCAGGATGGAGACACTGGACTGGCAAGGGTGCTTGGGCAGTGCTACTCCTGGGGATGGGGTGGGGATTCCCTCTGTGAATGGGGAAAGCCCTTTGTATAGCATCCTGGGGAGAAGCTGTTCTGGGCACCGCAGAGGGGTTAAGGGATCCTCCCTGGCCACAGAGCCAGTCAGTGGCATGTCTGAAGTCTTGACAACACACACCAAGGCACACATTCTCACATTTAATAGCCTCCTGAATTCTTTTTCTCAATTATTTTTCATACCCCAGGCTTCATGGCGATCAGACTAACTTCAAATCTCTATGTAATGGAGGTTATCCTTGAATTCCTGATCCGAGTGCTTCTGCCACACCTAGGACTATGGGTACTCACCGCCATGCCTGGTGCCCCCTGCGTTCCAGCAGCCACTGTCTGAGTTCTGTTCTTCAGTCTAATTCCTTTAACTGTCTCACTTCCCGCCACCATTTCACGATTCTGCCTGCTATAGATCTGCCTGCGTGAATGTCACTCTCCTTGCTGTGTGTCACCAAATGGCCCCCATCATGCAGCCCCCAGATGCTGATGTAGATACAAATGGGGCCACACTCCAGGAGACCGGAGTCTGTTTTTTTCCTCATCTATGTTACCATCCATGTCCCCCCAAATTCCACTCAGGTATTGACAACACTCAGTCTGAGGATGAGACCTCCAGCCTGCTTGGTTGACACTCAATTATACATGGTAAACCCCTGCTGGACAAATCCAGACAGCACTGACGTTCTGTAGGAACTCCAGCCTGCCTTATAAACCCTCACCATCTCTCAACTGCCCTGGTCTATGCTAGATCTCCGTCTTGCCGATAACCTGGAAACAGCTGTGTGGATCACAGTGGCAAGGCAGTTTTGAGCATTCCTGGGAGGACTGCTCAGTGCAGGTTCATGGGGAGGAGAGGAGGGAAGGGGAGGAGGGGAGGGGAGAAGGCGGTACCAGCTTCTCTGAGCCCCCACTTCCTCCTTGGGTGAGAAATGACTGAGGACAAACAACTCCAGAAAGCTCAGATATAAGGGAACTGAGACTGTGTACCTGTACCCATGAAAGGCCCTTAGGAGCCACGTTAGGCTCTTGTGATGTCCCCAGCATACCTTTTAGGGGAGAGGAAATGCCTTTTTCCTCCATGCTCCCAGAAATACTTGTGCTGCCTGCTCTGAGTGGTTCCTGGTAGCTTTAAAAGCTGAGGAAGCCACTGGGTGAGCTTGGGGGCTTCCTTTAGCTCATCCAGTTATTTCCAATAAGTCCTCTCACTTGAGCCCACGGTCTCCAGACATTTCTTAATCTGTATGTCTTCTTGGGTTCATTTCTCCACTTCTGAGCTATGATGGATGGTCAGGACTGTTTAGGGAGAAGGTACAGAGAGTAACAGACACAGCCCAGCCTTGGTGAATGTTACAGCTAGAGAAGCAAACAGTTCCCAAGCACACAGCTAAAACTGCAAGGTGTGGAGAAGTTGTCCAGTCAAGGAGAAGAAGGAGGAAACCAAACACATTCTTGTGGGAAAGATGCCCCTGGATGATGAGTGGCTGTGGGGAGGGGTAGGAGAGGCCCTGGCCCCTGTGGGTCTGGGAAACCTGGGGTCCAGAGAGAAAGGAAGGGCTCTGGCTAATGGCAGCTCTGGATGGAGTGCGTGGGTGTGAAGGAGATGAAGATGCCAGGATGACAGCAGGCCGGGGCTTACACAGTTGGCAGTCTGTGTTCTTGGTGCCTGGCAACCATAGGAGGGACTTCTAGTCCCCTGAACCATACTTACATCCTGTCTGCCAACACAAGGCTAAGAATGTCCCACCAAGGAGCAGCCAGGGCAAGAGGGCTGGGTGAGTTCTGAAGCAACACTCCTTGTTAATACAGAAGCCCTGGTGCCACCTGATGTCTTTTTTTTTTTTTTTTTTTTTTTTTTTTTGGTGGACTTTGGATATGGGATGGAGGTTGTGAACAGCCATAGCCAGCCCAGCTGCAGCACAGGAAGGACCACTGGGTGTGGCACAGTCTGAGCCTAAGAGGAGCTTTCTGGAAAGGGACAGGTGTCTGTCAGAACATACAGCAGCAGGTGGAGCTCTGTTCCCACCCCCACTCAGTACAGGGTATCAAAGGAAGAAAACACAGTCATGCTGTGCAAACACTTCAGGGCAGGGATTCTGGGAGCCCCAAGCCTGGTTCCAGAGCTGAACCAATACCTGCCTTAACCTCATTTTCAAGAAGCAATTTCGGAAAAAACAAACAAACAAACAAACAAACAACCCCCCCCCAAAAAAAACCAAGCAGAAGACAGAGCAGACTCTCTTCTGTGGGACTCAGCATGGCTTAAGCAGAATAAATAAGCCTTAAGACAAATATTCTCCCAGAATCTTGAGACGTGGCTGGCAGGGACCTCTTCTGGTTTCAGAAGGCTAGAGCGGCTGGCAGCCTCTGTCTATATGGATGGCTGCTGTGACTTGGGTTTGCTTTGAAGAGCCCTTTCTAGGAACTAAACATGCTTCTCAGGGTGGCAACGAAACTCTTTTACAGAGTCAACGTCTGATTCTTTGAGAGGTTCGATTAATCGCCCAAAGACGCACAGCCATGAGGAGGTGTAGCCAGGGTGTGTCCCCAGACCTCTGAATCCATGTGCTCTGTTGCACTCAAGGATAGACTCAGTAGCTAATCCCTGCATGGAGGCTTACAGCCAGTGCCCCCCGTCCCCACCCCAAGGTGTGTGCCCATCTGCATTATGTTCTCGTTTCACTGACATGGCCGTGGGGCACCAGGGGTGATACCCACTGTGTGCCCCAAAGCATTAGCCTGCCCTTCAATCTCCATGGCTGATATTGATTGCCAACTTGACTGGACCTAGAATCGTCGAAGGCCTCTGGACATGTCTGTGAGTAATTAGCTAGGCTGGGTTAATTGAGGTGGGAAGACCTGCCATAAATGTTGACAGGGGTATTGCACGGGCCACGATCCCAGACTGCTTTAGAAGGAGTATGTGGGCTGAGTCCAGTGTCCCCCATCTCTGCTTCTTGACTGTGGACACACTGCGAGCAGCTGCCTCGTGCTTCTGCGGCTGTGCCTTCCCCACTGTGATGGGCTCCAAATCGTGAGCCAAAATAACCCCCTCCACCCTTAAGTTGATTCTTTAGACTATTTGGTCACAGTAACAAGAAAGTTAACTGACGTCTTTCCTTCTGCCCTCTTCTGGCTAAGGCTGTCCTACATGGTGCCTGGGAGACGACCCCACCCAAGCCCATCTCCAAGGGTGAGGGACATGGCTACAGATTTTGTTGATACAGGGTCTAATATTAGAAAAGAAAGAAAGAAAAGAAAAAGAAAAAGGAACAAAACCCAACAACAACACACACACACACAAAAACCCAGTTCTGATCGCCTTTGGAACATTTAATTGAGACAGATATAAATCCCGGTGCAGGATGTTCATTGTCTTAATAAGTAAAGAAAAAGGAAAAGTTGAGGAAATGAGTCATTTATACGTCAGACAGAATCGAGTGGGGCCTAGGAAGTATGTGGATGGCTGCAGGGGCCTGCTAGCCCAGCTGGGAGGCGGCAGCTCTGGGAAATGAAGGTCTAGAGCACACGAAGCCTCTGGCTCTATCTTTCCTTTTCTTCTTCACAGATCATGACTCAGAGGCACCTGGAGTGGGTGGTGTGGAGGGTCTGGAAGCCTGGGCTAAGACTGTATGGAGTCCAGACCTCAGCAGGATGGTAAGAGGCACACTACCTTGAGCCATTGGCCTGCCCACTCTTGTCCAGATTCCTTACTTGCAAAATGCATGGGTGGTTGTAGAGATAACATGGAAACAGCCAGTCAGAAACCCAGCCCAGACAATGTTGCAAAGTTAACACAGTGGTCACAGGGGTGGGGGTGCAGTGGCGCAGAAGTTCCCTTAAATCTCGGATGCTGCTGCTCAAGGACCAGGAGGCCAGGTGGCCAATGCACCTGTCCCTGACCCTGGCCTGGTAGCTAGGTGCTACCCTGACACAAAGGACATTCCATAGGCATCTGCTTCTCCACTAGTCTATTAGGGCATGACAGGAACTGCAAAAGAGACTTGACTTGGTGAATCCAGCCAAGTGGGAGCAGATGACTCAAGGTGGGCTTCCTAGCTGCTCTGTTATTCTTAAAAATCACACCAGGTCCCTCTGAAGACACCTTCAGACCAACATGCCTGTATGAACAGTTCAAAGGGTGTCTGTGAGCATCTTTGTGAGTGGGTAGAGCACTCGGGCCAGCAAGCCATTGTCCTTTCTATGCAAGCTTTTGGCACTATGACATCATCAAGCCACCACTGAGCCCAAGCCAGAGGCTCAGTGTGTTCCAGGCCCTGGGTTCCATGGCCCTGTACACATACAGGCCACTGCATCCTATCTTGGATGGCTCTGGAGCTGGGCAGGGCCTGTGACCTGATTGAAGCCATGAAGCAGCCTCCCCACCTTATAGTCTCAATGACCGAGGCTCTGCCAGCCAGAGTGACCGCCATTGTGTCAGAACACCCCCACAACCCCCACTGAGCAAACTCAGAGCTCTTGGTCCAGGGCCACCTAACAGCTGGAAACAATAAACTCTCTCAGGATGCTTTCCATAGAACCACCAAACACCCCTTTCTGAGCAAGGCTTCTTGACCATTTTCAAGTACAGTCCCCCCTATACACAAGACATAAATGGTGCCAATGGGGACGATTTGGCCATTCGAGGCATGAAAAGACTTCTCTGTGTAGGCCTGTTGTGAATTGTTCTTTTTTCAGTGGCTTAATTGTCAGCCCCAAGCCTGACAGCAAAGAGTAGAGGAGCATTTTCCCTGGAGGCCCAGGCCTTGTTGGTGAGGAGGCGCGTGCGTGGGGGCCTCCCGGAGCTGTCTGCCTCCTCGTAAGCATCAGGCCTGTGGAGCTGCTAAGGGACGTGGCCTAGGAGTGTTGCAGGGAGGCGGCAGGTCCCAGTCCAATGTACCCTTGGCTCTAGAAGGTCTGCAGCAGGGAGGTAACCTAAGAGAGAGAAAGGCTGGCCATGCACGCCCCACCACAATGGCCTCTCAGTGACAAGCATGTGGAAATGTCCTACTCAATTTAGTAGTCACAGCCCACTGGGATTCACCGCTTCCCTCTGTCCCACTGAGGCTGAGTGAAGTGAGGAATTCTGTCGGCTGTCAGCACTGACTGCATGTCAGCCTTGCAACGACCCTCAGCGGCCTGGAACTTACTGTGGACACAGTGGTAGCACTAACAGTGATCATATCAGGAAAAGCTGTTCCAGCCCAGCCAGTCAGGGAGGCCATGTGGACTGAAGGGCCTACGAGATGGAGGGAGACCCAAAGATCACTCAAAAGCAGGGCCAATGCTTGCACGGCCATACACCAACCTGTCCAGAGAAAATTCCTGAGGACCTTCCTGGGATGGAGGCAGATGTCTTTGAAATCATGGCTCAGACATCTGAGGACACCCTCAAAGCACCAGTAATTCTTGAAATGGGAGTTCCCCAGGCTCAGCCGGGAAGGATCAAGATGAAGCCACTGGGCTAGCTTTGATCTAGCCATCCTGGAGTCAGGGAACTAGGGAAATGGACTGGCCATTGTTCCTTACAGCTGTGCTTGTCCGAAATGCTTTAAGGGCCTTATTTTGTGATAGAAGGAGGCAAAGATGGGTTATATTTTCCAAAAGTACCATCATGGCTCAGCACTTTGCAGATGCTGGGACAGTGAACAACTAGAATAACGAAGGGAGGAGGTGACAGTGGGCAGGACAGGGGATGATATGCATGTGACACACACTGACACACACAGACACAGACACAGACACACACAGACACACACAGACACACACACACACACATGAGACAGGTTTCCTCACCTCGCTCAGTCTCAGAAATGGTAAATCTCAGCAGGCTGTGATTACAGGCCTGCAGCCATGTAGAGTCTGGGACTCAGAAATCAGGATTGCAAAAGGCAAGCCACCTTGAGCTGTTAGCCGTGTGTGTGTGTGTGTGTGTGTGTGTGTGTGTGTGTGTGAGAGAGAGAGAGAGAGAGAGAGAGAGAGAGAGAGAGAGAGAGAGAACCAGCCCGTGAGCAGTGGCGGAAGCACACTCACACCCAAGGAAATACAAAGGCTTCCCTCACCTATTCAAGAGCACTTAAAAGTCACACCACGCCATTGGCCTTGGTGGCAAGCTAGGCACCAAGTCTTGCTGCAGTGGCACCCTACACCGATTCCCAGGAGGACGTGGTCCTCCTAGACCAAGCCTGAGCCCCAGGCTGTGCAGGGCCACTGCTATGCTTGGGCACACCATGGTTCACACTACCCAGCCACCAAACAGAGCACTGAGGACTTTAGTACAGGGCCAGCACTTGCCCGTCAGTCATCAAACCTGGACGGGCCAATATGTAGAAAACACATGACATCTAAAAAATTTTAAGTAAGGTGACACATTTAGTTCCTTAGGTACTCTGGGCATTTTTCAAGCTCAAAGAATCTGTATGTACAGAGAGCATGTCTAGTGCCGCTGCGTTCCACAGCATGTGGAAGGTGAGGATGCGGACTCCGTACACAACCAAATGAGCTCATGTTCAGGGCTGGTAAAGCCAAGAGGGTTCTGTCGTCATGGTCACTTTCAATGGTATCTGTTGGGCACTACAAAGGAAAAGAAGAAAATGCTGGCATTTGGCCAGTTTCCTTGAGTTTAGTAACATCTCCCAAGAAGCATCAGCAGTCGCTGCTCTAAATCCTCCCCGTGTGCTGTTTTGTTTGGTATTTTGCTATCAGTTTGAATTCTAGCTTTAGAGGCTGTCTGCTTGCCTGCTTTAAGACATCTCAGCCATGTACACAGTGGGCCGAGGAGCGTCTGCAGAGAGCATTGGCAGAAGCTAGCACTTCGTGACGTAGGTAGACCCTCATGGAGGCTTAAACTTTTGTTCTTTCCCTAAAAAACGATGTCCAAGGATTGAATCCGAATGCAGGAGCCCAATCTCATGGATCTGAGTAGGCTTCACATTTTAAGAACCTTATAGTGAATTCTGTAAGTTGTCATCTTGTAAGAATAAGAGGGGAAAAATGGTTTTGAAGAGCTTTATGGAAAAGCTCAGGTGTCTAGAGATCAGAAAAGAACCTGGGTCTTGGGTAGAACTTAGTAGGAGCATGAACAAGGCTGGGTTCCATGCCAAGCAAAGGGGGCTCTCCACCAATGAGGTGAAGGGCATGAAGAATGTGTGGCTGCCTAGTCCAAGAATCACACTGGCTCTGACATTGGACATTCATATCCCTGAGGACAGAATCCATAGGCAAGGCCAGCTCTACTCGGATGAGTCAAAATCCAGTTCCTCTTTCACTGGGTTTGCATACCATTACTGTTACAACGCTGTGGCCGAAACATGGTCCGAAGGGGGCCAAAGCCAGAGGAAACTCAACTTAAAGTACAGTCTGTTGGTTTCACAGATTTTTTTTTTTTACTTAAAAAAAAAAAAAAAAGAATCTAGCTCCTTAAAAAGCTTCCTCACCCCCATCAAACAAATGAAAACAAAAAAAATCACCACTTGGTTTCTGGCAGGCTATGGTAACTCTGCCTAGCAACAATAAAATCTCTGGGTCGCACAGGCCGTGGTGTTCCTGGGAAGGTCAAGGATAACCTTGGGTGCTCAACCTCTCTCCTTCCACCTTGTCTGGGGCTGGGCTCTGTTCCACACAGGTATGCCAGTGCCTGGGATTCTCCACCTCCCATGTCAATATAAGAGGGAAGCAATTATAGATGCGTGATAGCCGTGTCCAACTTCGTGCAGTGCTGGGGACCAGAACTGAGGTCCTCACACTTGCTCTGCAAGTGCCTTACCCACTGAGACCTTTTCCCCAACCGCCCAGAAAACAACCAACGAACCTGTTTTCCTTTTCTTCTATATAACATTTAGGCATGTCTGAGTGGTAAGCTTTGGTTAAACAGGAGTGGTTTTGGCTCATGTGAAGTGACGTATACATTTAAGCATCAATGTACTTAATGACTCCTTACGCTATGTCCTGTTCTTATCTAATGCATGTTTATTGATAAGAATGCTAGGCATTCCTACAGACTTCACGTTATTCTTGCTTCCATGGTGAGATAGCGGTTTGAGAGACACATGGAGGTGAGCTGGAGGTTTTTCAGTTTCAGTATTTCCTTGGGAAGACCAACTTGCACGATGCTCTGTTACTCACCCTAAGCAAATCTCTCTCAATTTTCCCTTAGCAAGCAATAAAACCTAAAATAAACTATTCACTAAACAGAAAGCTAAATTATTAAAAGTCATTTATACCCAATGACTCCAATGATGCAGGGAGGGCTGTGCTGCTTCATACAATGAAATTTTCCTTCACCCAAATGTGTGCTTTATTAAAGTGGGATAAAAACCAATGCCGCGAGTTTTTAAAAGCAAATTATCATCTTCATCTACCATATTTTCCTTGTGTCCCATTTACATCACCGTGAGAACTAGTTTCAGCCGCCCTTCCATTCGGTTGTTGTAATGCTAAACATGGCTGCATTTAGGCTGCTGAAAACGCAGTTACGTGAAATGAACGCGCAGGGTCATCTAGATCTTTCTTAACCTCTGTGCCACAGAACAGCAAACTCCGTGGGTGGTGACGTCACACTTGTGAAACAGCTGTGCGTTCTGCTGCTTTTTAGGTGATGTTGAATACTGTGTGTGTGTGTGTGTGTGTGTGTGTGTGTATGCGAGTATCCTCATGCATACGCGTGTGTGCATGTATACCTGATTACCTGATTCTGAGTGCATATACATCCATGAGAGGCCAGAGCACACCCTCCAGTCACTGTCCACCTTATTTTTCTGAGACAGGATCTCTCACTAACCTGGAGCTCACTATTCGGCTAGAATGGCTGGTGAGTAAGCACCCAGCGAGCTTTGCTTCCTGTATCGCTAATGCTAGGATTACAAGCATACATTGTCACCCCTGGCCTCCCCCACTTTCTCTTTTATAACATGGTTTCTAGGTATTTAACTCAGATCACTACTCTATTGACCGAGCTATCTCCCTGATCCTTGAATATATTTTTAAACGATGCGAAAGCATTACCAAAAATTTAGTGGATATATTTTTGATTCTACCCAATTTTGTTCTAAGTATAAGTTTAAAACTGTAGTCTAAGTATAGGTTTAAAATTGGCAAGAAAACAATGTATTTAAGTAGCGTGTTTATTTATATTACCGAACTGGATCATATGTAGCCAAAAGATACGTTAATGTTGGTTTCAATGAGAAAATGGATCCTGTGAGCAATGTACCACGGGGGTCCAATGCTAGGCCTATGCCAACAAGTCCACAGAAAAAACATTTAATTCTTTCCTGTCTCACTTTAGTGAGCTACATCAGTAAACCACCCAACATTCAAGACAAGCAAGGTCTACAAACGCAGATTTCCTACTCAAATTCTTCGGGAATATTTTTTTTTCCTTTCCAAGTTTCCTTTCTCTAGGATTTCATTTTTCTCTTTCATCACAGACATCCAAGAAGCCCCAGTTTTCTTCCAACTTTCGCATATGCACTTCTCCGCAGGTTAAAATTCATGAGGCTTGTTCTTACAGCTGAGTTTAAACTTACCTTTCACAAAACTGCACCAGCATAGTCCCCGAGCATAAGCTATGCAGCGGACTCTGAAGAGCCACACACACCCTACACAGTATTTAATCGCAACCAAGCTGTTGACGTACATAGCAATATGTGTAGATTATTCATCAGACATGTTTTATAGTAACCATTTAACAGTAAGGACAGCTTTCCCATAACGCACATCCCTGAACTTCTAAATACTAGCTCTCTGATACTCCATTTCCTCAGCAAACTTTGTACCCCCCATCCATCTGATAACCAAAAACTTAAAAAATAAAAACAAGCAAAGAAACATTTCACCAGCATAACAGGGAAGAAAGGTGCAAGTTCTGGCTATGGGAAGGGAAGGTTGGAGTTTAATGTCCGCTCTCCATACCTCAGCAGCCTTACTTGCCCGGATTTACACACCGACTAGTGTGAATGTCTCCCGAGGTGGAGACCATGAAAAACCATAACACACCACACGTTAATGCATCTTAAGTGCTTTAGGAAGCAGAAGCAGACTTTTGTCCGCAGGGTGACGAGGTGTGTATGTGTTTACGTATATACAAGGAGGCCACAGAAGGACGCTTGGTGTCCTGCTCTGTGGAGGATCTCCCTCCGAGCCTGGAGATCCCAGGCTGGCAGCTCCCAAGCCTCAGTGGCTCTCTTGGCTCTGTCCACACCGAGTACTGAAGTTACAGTGCGCATACGACCATGTGAGCTTGTTATGTATGTGCTGGCACCTTAGTTCAGGACCTCATGGTTATGCAGCAAGTGCTGTTATCTACTGAGCCATCTCTCTAAACATCAATTTCTTTTTGCACATCTCCCCTGCCCCTGTCAGCCACAGCATATCGGAACTCGCTGCCAAGCCGGGTTACCCGGGTTTGATCCCTGCAACTCGCATGGTGGAAGGAGAGAACCGACTCCCACAAGCTCTGACTGCCACAGCGCAGTGTGGTATGTTCACCACCAGGCACACCGCATGCATAACTAAGTCATTATATTTTTAAACAACCCCAGATTTGATTCTGGGCAGTGGCAGAAGCCGCTTGCTCCATTTGCTTAGAGAAGAGGCAACACGTCTGATGGCAACAGGGATGTATCTTGCCCAGTTGACTGGAGAAACATCACATTCTGGTCTGCCGTGAGGTGGAGCAGTGTGTCAGCTAATGCTGTGGACTCCCATGATTCCTCGGTAGCGGGATTCTTTATAGACAGTCAGCAGCTATAGTTGCCAAGTCAATGCATAAAGGAACTGGGCCCTGCCTACCATCACCCACCTGAAGGCCCCACCCTGAAGGTCCCTTCTCACTTAGGACACTTAGCTTCTCAGACTGCTCTATCAGGAGAAATGATACGTATTATTATTAGTAGAAGTGGTAACTGTGCATGCATGTGGGTGTATGTTTATGTGGGTGCCTGAGAGTATGAGGGTAGAGGGTTAACCCCAGCTGGTGTCCTCAGGTGTTATCTTTCTTGTTTTTTGAGACAGTCTTTCCTTGGCTTATAGGCTGCCGAGTAGACTAGGCTTGCTGGATAGCAAGCTCTTGGGATCCTGCCACCCTAATCCATTGTATTGATTGACCATTTTGTTTGGGTTCATCACGAGCTCAGTAACTCTGGCTAGACTGGAACTCACCAAGATCCCCCTGCTTCTGCTTCCCAAGAGAAGGGATTAAAGGGGTGGGCCATCAAGGATGGAAATTCAACTGTTTTGACAGGGGGGCCTCACACTGTAGCCCAGGCTATCCTTGAACTCACAACTATCCTCCTGCCTCAGCCTCTCCAGGACTGGGTTTGCAGAAATAATCCAAGACTTCTGGCAGGAAAAACAGAATTTCATATAAAATTATAAATATGAAATTCCTTCACATACCATCCAACAGTAAGCTTAAAGGGGGGTGTGGAGGGATTAAAATGTGGCTTTCCTAATGCATGGCTATTCCTCTGTTTGGTTACTCTTAAAAATAATTTATGTAAAACAGGCTTCTCTCTAAATATACTGTGTGTTCCCATACATGCATTGAAAATATTTGCATACAGTGTGTGTATGCCCTGGTACACACATGGTAAAAAATTTAAAAATATGGACTGCATAAATCAGCTGATTTTAAATATATATCAACTCAAACAGATTTGTTTGCAATTTATGAATTCCTCAGGTATAAAAGATCTTTCTTGCTGGCGGTGCTTCTAGAAGATGTTTATACTCTGTGGAGTGTACAAAAATGCCTCTCATACAAACAAAGGAAAGATTCAGGAACTTGGCATTCTAACCCTGCCTTCGATATTAAACATACGCCATGAATGCGCACAGACCGGCCGAGACTGGTGAGGTGAGCCTGTCATGCTACAGTAGACATGATATTTTGTGTGCTGCCCAAGACATTTTTCTCATGAATATAAGTCGCCTGCCATTTATTATGAGATTTTCCTCCGATTGACACTCCATTATGTATATTCAGTCAAGCTCGAAAGAGATTTCGGTGATCAATACACCATTTGTGTTGAAAGTCTATTAGCAGCTCTAGCAATAAGCTACAGAGAAACAAAATGGAAGTGGTATTTATAAGTGAAGTGAATGATATAGAAATTTGTGTTTTAGACAAGGAGGCAGACACAGGACAGTAGAAAAACAAGAGAGAAAATAAGATAAATGTCTTTTCTATTAAAAACTAGCTTTTCAGAGCCCAGCCACTGACAGAGTGCATTAAATGCCTAAGAATTTTTTTAAAATATTTTAAGTTACATGTCAAGGCCTATGAAGCAGCACGGTGAGTGTGTCTCTCCCAGCACCAATCCCTTCATAGTACAGAGATTCCTCCTTACTTAAAGAGTCACATTTGGAAACACTTGCTACCCATAAGGTAGAAGAGGCACAAGCAGTCCCAGGAAGTCTGTAAAGTCTTGCCCTGTTCTGCCCCTTTGTTGGGTACTTTAATACATTCCATTTTATAAACTACAAGTATGGTTCCCTAAGAGCACAGCCTTCATTAGCTGGGAGCCAGTGTTTTGGATACTGTGTATGTTAAATTGCTGACCACAGAATTTCATCTGACCCCCCAAAGAATTCAGCTCCTGAATCTGGAGGTATCTACATATTGAGAGCCATCTGCTTGAGCTAAGATATGAGAACACACAAGGCTACCCAGAAAGAAAAAGACATCTGGGAAATATCAATTCAGCATTGCCCAAAGCTTCATGTCCTATTACAATGTAGCAAAGAAGCGCTCAGAAGGAGGCCAGTCAAAGGCTGCAATGAAGCTTCATGTCCTAGTACAATGTATCAAGGAAGAGCTCAGAAAGAAGCCACTGAATGGCTGCAATGGCCTAAACAGTTCATAGAAAGTCATACTGTAAATAAATGTCACCATGTCACACATCCCCCCAGGCGATGGTCCCCATCCCCCCTCCCCTCTTAGAAAGCCCGAATCTTGAGTAGACAGACTGGAAAATCAGTATAGATCTCTAAAACTATCAATATTTAATTATTTAGTTTTCTGAACTTACAGTTTGAACTACTCTCAGGCAGAAGGGCGGCAGTGGGACCAGTCAATACCTGCAAGACCAAATCAGTCAGAGCGTTAGCAGTTAGGGTTGTCTGCAAACCTGTGAGTATCTGGAGAACAGTCGAAGTAGTTTGACCAGAGCAGATGAGCTCTGAACTGCATCTGAGCAAAGTTACTCACAGTATTTTGACTCTAAGCATTCAAATCCATCCTAAAAAAAGTGACATTTTGAGACACTAAAAAAAGTCGGAGGGTCTTGATGGTCCAGAGATAGCCCAGCTAGATGGAACCAGAACCTACTTGATGGCCCAGAGATAGCCCAGTTAAATGGAACCAGAACCTAATATTCATGGAAAGACACAAATAAAAATGCTTATGACAACCCCAGAGTCTCCTCAAAATGAAAATCAACTAACCCTGAGCAGCAAATTCATCTGTGTGGGATGCGCATGCATGTGGCAGAATGTGCACGCAAAGCGCATTCTTGAATCCTGCAGAAATGTCTGTGCAAGTATTTAATGCCACTCCAAAGGAAAGGAGCTGCAATTGCAAATGTTGGGTTGGGGAGTGCTGGCTTGGGGCTTCTGTGTTTTGTTTGTTTCGAGACAAGGTCTGGCCTTGAACAGGAATCCTCCTTGTTTCGATTTCCAGTCTTTCAAGAGTGCTGCAGTCACAGGCATGTGCTACCACACCCAGTTTTCAGTTTTTGTTTTTTTTTTTAAGTAAAGCTACTTTTTACTGTCAGACACAGTCTTGCACACACACGCGCGTGCGTGCACACACACACACACACAGAGGAACATGCACACATTCATGAGAGAAAATAAAAATGTATCAATTTTAAAAAGTAATGAATAAAAATGTATCAATTTTTGAACACATAAAAATCTAAAATTCCCTGAAATGACTGATTTGCAAACTGGGTTTTCATCAAACTACTTATAAATCTTAGGTGTGATGTGACATGGGCAGGTGAAAAAGATTCCCAGAGGTCCACTCTAAGTCAGTCGTCAGACACCTCCCTCCCTTTGTCCTTCACACCCCTGAAAAGGATGTGTTCATTAGCAACATCTTTCTCTCTTGGGGTAAAAAATGAGATTTTTTGTCATGCTTTGGCAGGACAGGCATTAGTTCAGCCAGATCGCTGGCTTCATTCAGATGTTCTGGAATGTTCCTCACACAGTGCAGTTTATATATTTACTGTGGGAACTCAAGGCAGTAATATTCTGGAACCTTCTCACGCTGCAATCAACAGCAAGCAGGTAGACAGTGCCAGCTTCCTCAGATCATCGCCGGATGTCTTAGGAAGAGACTCTGTGAAGCATGGCTGCTGACGTACTAGCGTCCAAGCTGCATGCTAGAGCCACCCTGCCCATGTGAGTCCTGAACCTACTGGAATTGATTTTGATTTTAGAATGACCTGCAATCACGGGCAATTTACCTGATTGCTTGTTCCAGTGACTCAAAGTCTTCAAGGTGCTGGGTGGATTTATAGTTGTGTTTTGTAGATTTAAAGGAGGGGAAGATAATGTCAGGGGGAGGGTATGTGTGTTGGGGGGTACAGAAGGAGTTTTGTCAGCTTTGAACTTGAATTATCGCTTTAAAAAGGAACATGCAATTTTCACTCGGAGTAATGGCTGAGGTAAGTGCTAACAGGTCCAGCCAGATCTGGAAATGTGCAAGCTCATTCTAGCAATCAGGTGAGAAATATCTTTTCCCCCTTTAAATAATTCATCTACCTTAGAAATGGAGGGTAGGTAACCAAGAGGGCATCTTTCTGGAGAAAAAGTTTTTTTTTTTTTTTTTTTTTTTTTTTTTTTTAGGAAAGTAAAAATGGTTTAGACTTCTCTTCCTCTTGGTCAGCCCTGATGTTTGTGCAGATAATGTGCAGACGGGTAGCAGTGAGAGTTAGGAATTATGAATTTATAATGCCTCTTTATTCAAAGGGCTTATGACACTTTCTCTCCTATAGATTTGAAATCTTGTCTTTGCAGAGGTGGCTTTCTCTAATCAGATGTGGCACGTCCCGACTCAGTTCTGCGTGATGGAGCTTGCAGTAAAGGATTGGTTCGTCCATTTATTTCTTCTTGTTCTCATGAAGATACCAGGTACTTAACTATCACACGTGCTGGCTTATCCCACATATTACCCGAAAACCTCATCAAAGAAAACAAAACGCTAACAACTCCAAAGCCTTATTTTTGTCCAGAAACATTATCAGGAGATCCAAAGCTTGTGCTGTTTGTTCTCACCATGTCTTTCAGCCTCCCAGACTGTAAAGTTTGGAAGCAGTTCTCACTCTGTGTCTTCTCCAGTAAAATCAGTCTCTCAGAGTTATTACAAATAGTGGTTTGTGGAGCTGACAGGTGAAGTGGAGCAATATTAGGTTTTGAAGCCTGCACAGGAGTTGAAGCCCCCCACCCCCAATATTACTGCACATAGGCACAGGCATCTCGGAGCCTGATGCTGCCTCGCCCTGCACTGCTGCAATTGCAGGGTTCCTTTCCTGGTGTCAGGCAGACGCTCAGAAGAAGGGTGGGGCTCCCTAGTCTTGCAGTGTAATGGCAAAGAGATTATTTGCTGTTAAAAAAAAATGAACTGTTCACATCCTACTTTTCCAATATTCCCCACAAATACATTGAACATAATCGGGTGGTTAAGAGTATCACTGTTTCTAATGTTACAAGGGAGATAAAAAAACCTTTGTGTCAAGCCAAATGAGATGTGTGCACCAGCGTGGATGGTGGTTATGAAAATGAAGGAGGTGAATCTAAAAACCCAGGGAAAATCTTCTAGGGAGGAGACTGATAAGAATGAATATATATATATACACATACATATGTGTACATATGTATATATATCAATATATATTTAGTGGTTAAGGTCTAGAAGTGAAATCTCAGTGTGCTAAGCCCTGCAGGCATCCTTATGAGTCAGCATACCTCTCAACCCTTCAGCAAGTGCAGCTGGAGTAAATGGGTAAGAGCTGTCTTCGGTCACACCCATTTTCTCTCTCTCACCCCCCTCCTCTCTCTTCTCTTCCTCTTTCTCTCTCTCTCTCTCTCTCTCTCTCTCTCTCTCTCTCTCTCTCTCTCTCTCATCTTTATGCTGCTTCATGTCTGAACTCAGAGCTTGAATTTCAAACTGCACCCTTCTACCTCTACCAGAAGACAGCTCCAGTGCAGAAGGGCTAGCCTTCAGCTCTTTCCCCAGTGTAATTGGATCAGGGCTTATTTCTTCCTCTAGGGGCAACTCCTACTTCATTTTCTCCCCAGTCTGCATGTTATCAGCTTGACATTCCCTTCAGTGGCATATGACAAATTAAATTGGCCATCACTGTACTCATCAAAGGAGGTTGTCTTCTATTCACCAGAACTGCTTTCTCCAGCTCTGCGCTCTCTCTCTCTCTCTCTCTCTCTCTCTCTCTCTCTCTCTCTCTCTCTCACACACACACACACACACACACACACACTCTCACAGACACACACTCACACACACACACACACCTTGGTATTTATTTATTTATTTATTTCTCTAAGGTTTTGTTTGAAAGGTTATAAGAAATATATGTATCATAAAGCCAAAGATATAGTTGCAAAATATGATTTAACTACCTACATCTGTACTGCCTTGCATTTAAAACAAAAACTTTACAAAAATGCGAATTAAGTTATTTCTCCCATCTTTCCCAGTAATTCAACAGTTCAACGCATATTTTTCTGCCCCAAAGTCATAAAGTAAAAATGATGTTTCCTAGGCGCCTTCAAGTCTCACACATCCTTGGCAGAATAACCTGCAGTACAGGGGTAGATCAGAAACGGTGGGGGTTAGCTGGTTAGCAACATCTACAGCCACTCTGTTTCTTCTCTTCTTGGCATTTCAAGTGGCTTTGGGGGACAGAGTGACCGGACTGACGCAGAGGCTTCGCCCTAGCCCTACCCAGAGCTGATTCTCAAAAGGGCCCCCGCCCCCCACATTCAGACACTCCGAGTGTACCCAGCCTGTGCCAGCTAGCTACAGCTACTGTCTCCTATCTGAGTGTCTTTTCAACCTTTGTCAAGTATCTCAAGACAAGAATTCTTCAAATCAAAGCGCTTTTCCAAATCAGGGACTGGGAAACTCAGAAAAGGAGGCCCAGAAGGCGAGTGACTTCGGACTTGTTCTGCAAGCTTGACTTAGTCATTACACCAAACCTCCCTTGCCTTAGAAGATCCAGGGGTTCCCACACCGTAGGAGGGTATCCCATGCCTGCACTCCCGCTGGGCACTCACCTACTGCTAGAAGAGAAGTCACAATCTGTGGTCTAGACTTCCGCCGCATAGAAGCCCAGCACGCCCACCCGGAGGTCTAGCACGCCTCCGCGGATGGTCGGATCACAGGGTGCGGAGTGTGCCTATTGAGGTGGCCGGACGTCTGGGTATCTGAGCGTGCCCTCTGAGGTGGTCTGATCGCCCGCGCCCGGTAGGGCAATGGGACCTGGGCAGCTGCTGCGAGGAGCGCTCCCGGGCGGGTCCGCGCCGAGCTCGAGCGAGCGGGCGAGCGGAGCGGGAGGGGCCATTTGTAACCGAGCAGACGCTACCACCGCCCCTTACTCGCGGGGGGCGGGGGCGGGCGGTCAGGTGATGGCAGCCCACCCCGCGCCGCCGAGCCGGGTGGTTCCAGCCCGGGAGGAGCCCCCTGGCGCGCTCTGATTGGAACTCCCGCTGCAGTAAGGGGGGTAGGGGAACACGTGACCTCCCGACTGGGCAGCCGGCGCGCCCCACCCGCTATGGGCACCCCATCTTTCCTCCCGGAAAAGCCGGGGAACACATGGAAGGCGGGGTAGCGCGCAAGGTGCAACCAGCCCCTTCAGCTGCAGTGCCGGTTGATCACCGCAGCTGAACCTGGGAAGGCTTTCACACCACCAGCCGGCCTTCACAGTTCTCCGCCCTGCCCTTGGCAGTAGAACCCTCCCTCCTCGGCTGCAGAGCACACACACACACACACACACACACACACACACACACACACGCTGGTACTCCGGGTAGACCACTGGCACTTCAAAGTCAAGAGTGACCCCTCCCCACTCTGTCTCTTTCTGCGCACAGGCGAGAGTGAGTACTTGAGAACAGCTTAAGGCGCTGCGATGCATTGCAGACACCGCCCAGTTCCAAGGCTAGAAAACCTTCCAACCCGCGATTAGACCGGGAATGCCTGATAACTCCCAGGTCTACAAGGTTCCGAACTCGAGCCGGCTCCTTCAGCAGAAGGGAGCCACAGTAGAAGGCCCACCTTCCCCAGAGAGGGCAGTGGTCTTCTGAGTGCGAGTCCAGTCCTCAGTCTAGGGGAGCAAAGATCCAATAAAGGTCAAATTAAAACATAAGGCAGTGAAGCCGCCAGGGACGTGCCTCTTGGCTGTGGGAAGCCGGCTATTAACCACCCACGACCGGGCGTTGCTTTTCCCTTAAATGTGAACGCCTTCGGAGTTTCGCGCTGTTCATGCTCCAGTTCTCTGCAGAGAGAGCGGATCCCGCAGCCTCGCACTCCACCTCCCCATGACCCCCCTCCCTCGGTTGCACCATCCTAGATGGCAGGAATTCGGAGAAAATGCGGTGTCACGTCCGCCGCGATGCCCGCAGACGCGTCTGCGCCAACCCCAGCAGCACATGGGGGCCGTGAATCCCACGTCTGCTTGCCACTTGGGCCATACTGTGGGTATACTCATGCGATTATTAGAAGCAAACTATCCCTCTCTACCTGGTTTCTTTCTAATTTCTGTCCAATGGAGTTTTGTACTGGCTTTGGACGTGGATGCGGTTTCTGGCCAAGGCAGACACCGCATAGTCCAAGGCGCAAATGGGGAAGAAGGCGGGACTCTGGCCTTCCGTCCCATTGCGCTCCAACTTTCCTCTCAGCCTCCCTCGACTCAGAGGTTCTTTCTCCAACCCTTTCATGACACATGCATGTCTGGCTTCGCTGGGCACAGGATTAATGTCCAGCAGGTTTGCTTAGTAGGAAGTTTAACTGTATGTAAAGCTTCAGGTATCAGTGCTAGACAGAATTTTGGAGGACTCCAAAAAGCTACCCATGGGAGAGAGGGGCCTGTCAAATTAAGAAGCATCTTATTTTCCAAGCGGATGCCTCGCTGCCCTTCTCAAAACTACTCTATATTAAAAAAGGGGGGGAATAATCCATTTTACAGACACACACACACACACACACACACACACACACACACACACCTTTTTAGTAAGGATCTGGGAAGCTGAGAGAATACTGCTCACTTGTAGCATCACCCGAAGAGATAATTTCTGAGGATATTCGAAGATGTATTATCCCGAATCCTAGACAGGAAGCGGGTGAATGCTCCTTCAGAGCCTCAAGGTTGTGGTTTTGAACTTGAAACTGTAGATCCTGATTTTTTGTTTTCGTCCCCCCGCCCCCCTTCAGTGCTTTATCTTGCACGTCTGGGAATGATTGTGCAGTTAAATCAACACACACACACACACACACACACACACACACACACACACACACACACTGGAGGTGCATGGTATCAGATCCTGGACTTCCATGTGTCCTGCTGTCCTGCCCTTGGGTACCATTGAGAGAGAGAGAGAGAGAGAGAGAGAGAGAGAGAGAGAGAGAGAGAGAGAGAGAGAGCGCTCCCAGTGTGGTTGACCGGACACACCTTGCAGTGTAGGGTTAGGAATGTTCGTGACAGTGTCTGTATTGGGGTAGGTCCCTGACTACGCCCTGTTAAGAGAATACACAAGGGCCGCGATGAAGGGGGTGACATTGAACTGGACAGGTCAGCGTCCTTCTGCGGCACGATCAGACGTCTGTTGAACTGTGCCTTTGGAGTGACCACACCTTAGGGTTGTGAGAAGCTGCTTTACGGCGACAGGGGTGGGGCATGTTAACAAAGTGCAGAATTTATCCTTATTTTCAACCTGAAAGGGATCTGGAAGTATCGACAGGTTAATTTTGGAAAGCTGCGAAGAGGGCGTGGTGGAATGGGACAAATGGTTTCCCGGGATAAAACGGATTTCGGAGGCTCCCTGTCTGCAGGCACGTCCTCAAGAGCTGCGCTAAGCATTACCATCCCCTTCTATAGCGCAGGCACTGTCCTCCTCTCTTTCCTTCCTTCCTGCTCCTAAGTCTGAATGCCTGCACACTGGCCAGCACCAGTAAGAGTCTGAGCCTGCAGTCTCCGCTCTGTTCATTACTAAAGCGGACCAAGGCCTGCCCGGACCACAGTGCGCCTGACAGGCACCACATTGACTCTGCCATCTCCCTAGAGCCTTCCGTAGGGTTGCTGCGACAGTGAGACCGCTACCTTCTCATTGCCTTCCGCCCCCTCCTTGTTGGGTGTTCACCTCGCGCCCCGCCCACCATCTTCGTCCCCAGCGCACTCTGCTGCACCCCCACCAGGCGCTCGTGGCTGCCCAGGGCTGGCCGCAGCCCTTGCGGAGCATCCATGACAGCGATCCGCGGCTGTCCCAGCTCGGGGTCCACCTACGTGGAACCTGACGACTCCCCAGCGTCCCGGGTTCAGTTGTGGGTAGAGTTCCCTCAAAGCCCTCAGGTGCTCCTTAGGCAGGTCAATGCCCATATGTCTCTGCCCCGTCATCCCTAGTCAGGGGTGTGGGCAAAAGGTTTGGAAGCTCCAGTGTCCCCAACCACCCTTGGACAAAGCCTCCAGTTTTTCAGCTTCCCACTCTGGAGATTCAAGGAGGCCCGGGCAGCGGGGAAAGGACGCGCGTGGAGAGCGCCTCCAGGCGTCGGGCCAGGATGCGGTGCGGGCCGCGCGTCCCAGCCCTCCCCGACGCGGTTGCTCCCGCGCCTGCACCCGCGCTGTGATGCTGCAGAGAGCAGGCCGGGCGGCGCCGGTGGCTCCACACCCACGTGCCTGGGTAAGCGCGCCCTCAGCCAGCCGCTGCTCCTCCGCTGGCGCCGGCGGGATCTCCGCAAAGCCCCACCCTCTCCGCACTCTCAGCCTCCTTGGCGTCTCCGCCGCAGCTTCTGAGACCGGGCGCCGCCTCTGCGAACCGTGCTGGCGAGCACGCTTGCGGCGGTCGCCCGGAGGCCTCACCTCCGCGCTGTGTCCGGGGCTCACCTGGTTCTGTGCGTGGCGGGGTTCGGTTACTGCTCGGGGGAGGCTGCCCACCGCCTCCCGAAAGGTGCACGGGAGGGCGTTCCCGAGGCTCAGGCACGCTCCTTGAAACCCTTCTCCAATTGGCATTCTGCATAGCACCTTCTCTGACAGGACGGCATCCTTTGCCTTGTCGCATTCTTTCTGGGCTTTGCCTCTCTTACACATCAACGCCCAACTCTACATACACCTGATGGCGACGAGGCCAGGCCCTGAATTCTCCTCGCCCACTCCCAGATCCAACACTCCCGCAGTCGCTGACAGCAACGTGAGGGGGTGGCACTTAAAAGCGAGGTAGTATCCCCAAATTTAAGAAATAATCACCTGTCTCTTGTCTTTGTGTATTTCAAGGCGTGTAAGACTACATACAGTTCGCTAGCATTCATACCGTTAGAAAATCAGACCAGAGGATTTTGAGAGAATCTTAGATTCACATGCAGTTCTAAGAAAACTCTCGTTTGGGAGGTGCTGTTTTCTTTCTGAAACAGTCTCATGTTGCCCGGGTTGGCCTGGAACTTAACAGGTAGTCTTAACATCCCCCTCCTTGCACTCCAGAGCTGGGATTACAGGCTTGCATTTACCAGGCCTGGGTATGGTGCTGGGATCGAGCCCAGGGCTTCTTGGGGCTAGGCAAGAACTCTTGTAACAGAGCTACAGCCCCCAGGTCCATAACTGACAGTTGTTGAAACTACAAACAATACCGTATCAGTGGACACTGGCTGAGCATTAATGGACCCCTCCCCATCTTTAATTACTCCTTTACTTCTTTTATTCACCACGAGTGCAATTTTGGGTAGGTACCACCGCTGCTGACTCAGCAAAGCCTCCCTCTCTCTAACAAGCAACCCTGGATAGCACTCCACCTCACTCCAAGTTTTGTCATTTCAAGATTGTTGAAAAAAAATGGAATTACATAGATAGTCACGTAGTCTTTTTCTTTGTCTTTTTATTAGATAAAAGAAAACAACTCAATGTTATTTCCTAGAATTCCGTCCTATTTACCACAGTCAGTCAATCGTTGGTCAATGGATTGCTTTCATGGCCTGAGGGTCTCCAGGGTCATCCAGGGGTCAGCGTTTAGCTGTCAAGCAGTGAAGCACACCTTCAAGGGCTGTTTCTCTATTTTGGTTATTATGGATAAAGATGTTATAAATATCAGTGTGCAGGTTTATGTGGGAACATAAAATTTCTTGGGGATAAATGCCCAGGAAAGTAATTGCTGGGCTGTGTATTAGTATAAGACACCGTGGATGTCTCGTTGAACATCCACATTGCTCGATATACACAGTAGCAGTTTGTACTTAGTACTTTGTACTCAGCACTGTATTTGTTACTTTAGCCATTCCGACAGACATAGTAGTAGCTCAAGAAAATGTTCATTTCCCTGAGCGCCAATGACAGTGAACATCCTTTGAAAACACCGATTTAGTTTTGCTGTAGAGTTTAAAAAAAAAATTAAGATATCTGTTCAAGTCTTTTGCCCACACTCCATTGAGAGTGTCTGGTTTGTCAGTTCATTTGTTTCGTTTCGGTGTTTGGGCCTGAACCCAGTGTCTCATTCACGTCAGGCAAGAAGAGTTCTTTGTGTAGTCTAGAACAGATCCTTTGTGAGATGTGTGCACATGTTTTGTCTGAGTCCCAGCCTCGCCTGTGGAGCCTCTTTTTGGGAATTTGCAGAACAGAAATTTTCAGACTGGAGGAGATAGATGCGGCTTACCAATCTTTCATTTTGGTGTTACGCTGGAGAACTCTTGTCTAACCTTAAGTTTTGATAATTACCCCAATTTTAAGAGTATATTTGCCTATTTATTTATTTAGTGTGGGGGGCATGCAGTTGTTACAGTAACAACAAAACCCAGGAGGTCTATTTATGTGGGTCTGCTTCTGTGGTCTTCATTCTGCTTCATCAGCCTGTGTCTATCTACCCTTCACTAGCGCTGTGCTGTCTCACAGCTAAATTGTAAGCTTTTGTACCAGGTAAAGCATTTCTCTCATTTAATTGTTCTTTTCTTAAGGATTGCTTTAGCCACTCCATATATACTACAAAGAAAGCTCTCTCTCTCTCTCTCTCTCTCTCTCTCTCTCTCTCTCTCTCTCTCTCACACACACACACACACACACACACACAGAGAGAGAGAGAGAGAGAGAGAGAGAGAGAGAGAGAGAATTTTGTTAGGAATTGCATCAACTATAGATTAATTTGGAGGTTTGGAGGAAAGGGTTTTTTTTTAACATTGCTTCTTTTTGAGTATAGTATATCTCGTGTTACTTATGCCTTCATTTTTTTAATTGTCATTTTAGAATTGGCTTAAATTTATACCTAAGGATTTTTTCTCTTTCTTTTTTCTTCCTTTTTTTTTCTTTTTTGAAAGTAGCTGTAAATGTTAATCTCATTTAAAATTTTGGTTTCCATACAATCATTGTCAGATTAAATATCCATGTCTAGGTTGGAGAAAGGGCTCAGCTGTTAAGAACACTCTTGCTCATCCAGAGGACTGGAATTCAGTCCAATACCCAAGACTGGCAGCCCACAAGCCCCTGTGACTCCAGCTTCAGGGGATCCGACCTTGTTGGTACTGTACACAGGTGCACAGATCCCCACAAAGACACACAGTTTTAAAAATGTAGCTTAAAAAACTTACAAATTAAACTTATCATTGTAACCATTCAGATCTTACTTATCGCATGTAGGAGTTCCCTGAAGAGGCAATCATGCTATCTCTGAAAACAAGGGACATTTGCTCTCTTCCTTTACATCTGCACCCCCCCCAAACCTGTCTTACTCCAGTGACTACAAGCTCTTTGTTGGGCAAGAATGCTGACATAAACAACCTACCTCATTCCTGATCTTCTAGCAAAAAATCATTCACTATGAAGAATTCTAGATGTTTTTTGGTCTTTTCCATGATTTTATAATATGACACATTGTTATTATTGGTTCTCGGATACAGAATTAAAGTAATTTACCAGTGTATATCCCAATGGGCAAACATGTATTAATAATAATTATACATATTTAGGTTAAATTTTGTTATGGATTTTCACATCTAAGTTCATGAAAGATGCTGTCAGGAATGTAACTACTGTTTTCCTTTGTTTACAGTCTATGATTGTTATAGTATATGGTTACAGTTTTATGATTAGCGCCTCATGAAGTTAATTGGGAAGTGTTCGATCCTTTTCTGTTTTAAGGAGTACCTTATGTGAGCATATGCTAATTCTTTATGTTTTCGTAGAATTCTCTTCTATAATCATTTGGCTGTGGAAATGTTTTAAATAAACTTAGATTGTAAATTCAATTTCTCTTAATGGTTATAGGAGTACGTGATATATTTAATGTTTGTTTAATGTTAGTTTTTAGTTTGAGGAAAATTATATTACTTTCTAAGTTTTAAAGTTTCTTCTGGGACCAGAGAGATGGCTTAGTAGTTACGAACACTCGCTCTTCCAGAGGACCAGGGTTCAGTTTCCAGCACCCACATGAAGGCTGACAACCACCTGTAGTCCAGTTCTAGGGGATTCAATGCTCTGGCCTCCTTGGGCTCTCATGGACAACCCAAACACAGATATATAATTTAAAATAATAAAAATAAATTCTTAAAAATAAAAACTACAATTTCTTTTAATGAATGGAGCATGTAGTTCAGAGTAGCATCCCCTGTGTGTTAATGTTTGTGAGTTAATGTTTGTGAGTTAATGTTTGTGAGTTAATGCTTGTGAGTTAATGCTTGTGTGTAATGCTTGTGTGAGTTAATGCTTGTGTGTTAATTCTTGTGTGCTAACACTTGTGTGCTAATGCTTGTGTAAGTTAATGCTTGTGTAAGTTAATGCTTGTGAGTTAATGCTTGTGAGTTAACACTTGTGTGTTAATGTTTGTGTGAGTTAATGCTTGTGAGTTAACACTTGTGTGTTAATGCTTGTGTGAGTTAATGCTTGTGTGTTAATTCTTGTGTGCTAACGCTTGTGTGTTAATGCTTGTGAGTTAATGCTTGTGTGTTAATGCTTGTGTGAGTTAATGCTTGTGTGCTGACACTTGTGTGTTAATTCTTGTGTGCTAACGCTTGTGTGTTAATGCTTGTGAGTTAATGCTTGTGTGTAATGCTTTTGTGAGTTAATGCTTGTGTATTAATTCTTGTGTGTGTTAATGCTTGTGAGTTAATGCTTGTGTGTTAATGCTTGTGTGTTAATGCTTGTGTATTAATTCTTGTGTGTGTTAATGCTTGTGAGCTAATGCTTGTGTGTTAATGCTTGTGTGTTAATGCTTGTGTGCTGACACTTGTGTGTTAATTCTTGTGTGCTAACGCTTGTGTGTTAATGCTTGTGAGTTAATGCTTGTGTGTAATGCTTTTGTGAGTTAATGCTTGTGTATTAATTCTTGTGTGTGTTAATGCTTGTGAGTTAATGCTTGTGTGTTAATGCTTGTGTGTTAATGCTTGTGTATTAATTCTTGTGTGTGTTAATGCTTGTGAGCTAATGCTTGTGTGTAATGCTTTTGTGAGTTAATGCTTGTGTGTAATGCTTTTGTGAGTTAATGCTTGTGTATTAATTCTTGTGTGTGTTAATGCTTGTGAGTTAATGCTTGTGTGTTAATGCTTGTGTATTAATTCTTGTGTATTAATTCTTGTGTGTGTTAATGCTTGTGAGCTAATGCTTGTGTGTTAATGCTTGTGTGAGTTAATGCTTGTGTGCTGACACTTGTGTGTTAATGGTAGCAGGAATGTGGTGATGTCACTAGGCTCATTTTTGATATTGATGACTTCTGTTTTCGTCTTAGATTTGTTAGTTTTGCTAGGGGTGTGTCAGTTGTATTGATCCCACTAAAGAAGCAGCTTTTCATTTTACACTTTTCTGTTGTGTTATTTCCAATTTGCTTTTCTTTTCATTAATGCATGTTTGTGCACTTGTGTGTGGGTGGATTCATGTGCCCGTGTATGTTGGTGCATGCAGAGGTCATAGAGCAATGTCAGATGTCATCTTCCAGAATGCCATCTATGTCATTTGAGACAGGATATCTCACTGACCAAGTAGGCTGATTAGCCAGTGAGCTCCAGAATACTGTTGTCTCTACCTCCCCAGAGCCGGAATTATGGTGTGCGTCATCCTGCCCAACACGTTGTGTGGATTCTGAGGATGGGATCTTTAGGGTCTTCATGCTTGAAAGCATGTGCTTTGCTGACCGAGGCATTCCCTAAGTCTCTTATTTTGAATGATATTTTTTTCTTCATATTTTCTCCTCTACATCTTGCTTTGGGTCCACTTGACTATGCTTTTCTAGCTTCTTGAGGGAGGAACCTGCATTATTGGCTTGCAATTTTCCCCTTCTGCTGTAATCATCCAGTGCTGTAAATTTCCCTTCTGGCATGGCTTTAACTGTGTCTTGATATTTTTGATAGGTGTTTTCATTACCGTTCAGCTCTAATATATTAAATTTCCTTCTCAGACATCCTCTTTGGCCTATAAATTTTATTTATAAAATAATTTTATTTATAAATGCGTCGTCTAAATTCCAAGTGTTTGAAGATTTTTTCCTGTCACCTTTGTTATTGATTTCTAGTTCGATTCTACCGTAGACAGAGAATACAGTTAAAATTCAATTATTGTAAGTTTGTAGATGTTTTCCTATAAGTTTCTAGAGGGTTTTCCTATGAGAAGAGATAGGCTCTTTTGGCTCTTGAGTGAAATACACACACACACACACACACACACACACACACACACACACACACGTATGCAACACCACTGCTGTTGAATGAAGAGTGTTCCACATTGGTTACTTTCTCTAGTTTGAAACATTTTTCCTGAGTACTCACAAGAAAGTTATGAGACAAAGTGTTTTTTTGTTTGTTTGTTGTTGTTGTGTGTCCACCATCAAGGTTATACACACAGTAAAAGATTGCTGGGGAAGAGGAGACCCTTCCTTGGCATTTCCTGACAGCTGCACTGGGAAGTCCCATGGTGCACCTCACCTCCCATGCTATTTTAAGTATCCCTCACTCAGCTCCAGTAACTCGCACCTGTGCTTACCAAGCTAGACTTGAGTCGAACCACTTCTTGAGCCCATTGTTGGTGCCCTATGTGGGTGAACAGACATGTATTTGTTCATATGACAAGAAAAGTCCTAAACCTGTTGTCACACAGCAACCAACAGACTGGGGGTGGGGGTGGGGAATAGAATGCCCCCTACTGTAGGTGATTATCTTGCAATGGGGGTAGGGGTGCTGATCTGTCTGGAGTTGGAGTGTTTGTAGGGCAATTCAAATATGGCTACTTTCCCTATGTGGTTGGGAATGTGTGCTTCCTTTCTGCTGAGGTAGCTATTCATTCCCTACTATGGGTGTAAGTCATGCATTTAAGCCTAGGCTGCTATGCTTAGGAGGAGTCCCAGGATAGCCACCTTCTGCTTGGAGTGGCAAGCCTCCTAGATGAATGAGATCTCCCATGTGAATGTCCCCAGATGGCTGCTAACTAGAGAAAGTGTTACAACACCTGAAAGTAGAAGGCATGGGGTCATAAGCAGGCTCTCACAGCAGTTGCAGGACCTCTGCTGTAGGTGATAAGACCTACAACTGAAGTTTAGCTGTCTGCCCAGACACAACTTGCCTGCAACAGGGGAAAGCAGGGGTAGAGTATACCTGGACTAAAGAGCCCTTCCTAGAGTCCAAACACATGAAACCACTTTGAAGACTTGGACAGAGAGGAAGGGAAGAGAGACTAGAAGTGAGGAGATACTCTGCTGCTGCAACCTTTATCACAGAGGAGCGGAAAACCCAAAATTCAGCACATAGATGGGGCCTTAAAACAGGAATCCATAAGGATCTGCCTCTGAACGTCTTGAATTAGGAAGATTTTCCAATAGGAAGTTAAGGAGCCCATCAGCTCATGGGACGTGGGATGGATGGGATGCCTGAGTGTCATGGCAACAGAGAAATGGAGGATGTCATTGTTCTCCCTTCCTCAGAAGACAGGCTGTGCAACCAGGGACAAGAGAAGGAAAATTGCTCCCTTATAGTTTACAGGGGCCATTAGGACATGTGGCTTCTGTACATCAAGGACCAGAAGACAACATAGCAAGGACCAGTGTTACTAGGTGACCTGGGCATGAGAGAGGTGCTGTCTGATCTCAGTTCGTTAGTCCTGGGAAGATTGTGCTCCAAGGAGAAGAGTGAATGCATCAGAGACTTCAGATTTGGTTCTGGGATTTAGTTGCTTTGCTGGTGGTACGATCTTTACAAACTATGAGAGGCTCTGGTGAGTCTGAACGATTGAAGCTGGCATGTGAGCCAGGTTCATAAAGCAATTAGGGAGGGATCAAAGAGGAGGAAACATGATGGATTCTTCTGGGTCACTTGAAAGGAATAGTGGCAAGGTTTGTTTTCAGATGAAATTCTTAGAGAAGAAAAACTGACAAAGAGCCAGACTCTGTGCTAGTGGGCTCCTAGAAGGCTCTAGAGCAGCAGTTCACCAGAGCAGCAGGTCGCCAGGAAGATCCCTGATACCCCAGTAATCATAAAGGCGATTGCTACTGCTCTCAGGTGCTTGCCCAAACTAGACTATGAGTCCCTATTGTTGAGGACACTTCGGTTGCAAGACATGAGGAAATCAGCCTGAGACTGATTAAACTCCTTCTAGCAGAGTAACTATCAGTTCCTGAAGGTGCTGTCAGGCTGTAGGGGAGACTCATTGCCAGTTGTCCTGTTCAGCGACAGACCCCGTGCTACCATCACGCCAGCCAGAAGTGCTCACCTGTGTAATGGCAGCACAACTGGAATAGGTGCAACCAGTTCCTTTCCAGTGAGGTGGGAATCCTGCCCCACAGATGGCAAACTGGTACCGTAAGCCAGGGCACAGAGGTCTTAGGCCCCGGTGCAGAAGCTGCTTGTACTTGTTACGTTTCTGTTGCTGTGATGATGCACCATGACCAAAATCCACTTATACAAGGAAAGCATTTGTTTGGGCTTGGGGTTCCAGCAGGAGTCCATAACTGTTGGAGGAGGCTTGGCAGCAGATGACTGGAGCAGGAAGCTGAGGTATCGGGTCTTTCACCAGAAAACGAAGCAGAGTGAACTGAAAGTGTGGCCAAGGGCATACACTTTGTCTTCTTCCTGCAAAACTCCACCCCTTAAAGGTTCCACAACAACACATCAACCGGACACCAAGAGTTCAAATATTTAAGCCTATGCAGTGTGGGGGGCATTTCTCATTCAAACTACCAAGCTGCTATTGCTGCTTTGCTAGATGAATGTGATGTGTCCTACCACAAAGAACACACAGGTTGAGCATCAATAGCCCCAAACATCCACAACCTCAAATACTTTGATTCTTGACCAACTGCCACGATGCTGTATGCAGAAAACCCCATGGCTGACCTCTGAGGACTCCCAGTCACAGGATGGGTGCACCAACGTACTGTCGCTTTCCGGTGATGTGAGTAACTTGTGTATGAAACATGAGAGGAGAGAACACGGACTTGTTTCACGTTTGAGTCTACAAATCATTGTACCTCGTGGAGGCCAAGTATCCTAAACCCTGAGATCAGCCTGGTTTCTGAGACACTTCTGCCCCAGGCCCTCTAGGTAGTTACTCTGCCTGTGTCACATTGTTGACCAAGGATATCTGCTCGTGACATTTGGAAATTATACTCATTTAGTAGTTATAATTCGCACTTGTTGCTGCTGTGATAAAGCACCTTGACCAAGGTAATTTATAGATGGGATGGTTTACTTTGGGCTATGGCTTCCTCTGGATAGAATATTTCATCCCCATCATGGCCTGGAAGCATGTCAGGAGGCTGGCACGCACTGGGAACAGCTGAGAGCTCACATCTTAAACTGCAAACAGGAAGCAGAGAGAGTGTACTGGGAATGACATATGGCCATCTGAAACTTCAAACTTCCGCCAGCAAGGCCCTACCTCCTCATCCTATGTAAACAACCTGCCAACTGGTGACCGAGTATTCAGATGCCAGAACAACCAGGACAGCTCATTCAAACCACCACACATACCAAAAACCATTCTTTCTGTTGTTGTTGTTGTTGTTCTGTGACTGGCCTGTGGCCTCACTTAAATGTCCCAAATGCTGAATGAAATTACAGGATCTCTTGTTTTAAAATCATTAAGATCTTTTAAGGCAGGCATGGTGGTATGTACCTTTAATCCCAACACTCAAGAGGCAGAGGCAGGCAGGTCTCTGTGAGTTACAGGCTAGCCTCATCCATATATTGTAAGTTCCAGGCCAGAAAAGGGCTACGTAGTAAGGCCTGGCCTCAGAAACAACTAAAAAACCATAATTTTTAAATGGAAAAGTACTGAGCTCCTTTGAGAGCTGCTGTTCTGGCCACACTCACAAAGACAGCCTTATCTGTCACTGTACAAAAGGTCACCTTAATGTCACACCTGGGAAAACCTGTCAGTTGAGTGAGGACTCATACATGTTGAACAGTTTTCTGTGAGGGTATTTTATACACAAACACCACAAATGAGAGGCTGACCTTCCAACCTGCCTTGTAGCTAGCATTTCTGGGAAGCAATGTGCTAATGAACAGTCCCCGGTGCCCTGGAGAAAGTAACCAAGGAAGTAAGATGTCATTGACAAAAGCAGATGGAAAAGGATTCAGAGTCTTCGTGTAACAAATGTTCGCTGAGCGCCAGCTGAACTGAGGCTCTGCACTGTGTGTTCCACAGTGGTTGGATGACTGTCACTCCGGACCGTCTGTCAGTCTTTGAGACCTTGGTTCTCTGGGTTTAGATGGGAACAAGAGTATGGCTAACTTGAGAACCTTCAGGAGGAAGATTGTAGATGGGTTATTAGTGGTTTCTCAAAACTTTAGGGTGATAAGCTGCTAAAAAAGTTTTCAAAATCCCCAACACCTGCAGACTCTAACTTGAAGGAGCTTTTGGTTTTCCTTTCTTTTCTTTTTCTTTCCCGTCTCAACACATGGTGACAGTGTCCATACCCAGAAATCATAACCAAGTCCTCCAAAATCTTGTGTGAATTGTGTGATTTCATCCTTAAATTTCATGTGCCTAAAACACGATAAAGGAAGTTCCCTGATAAATCGATTTGAGAGGCTGTGATGGCCTGCCTTCAGGTTCACTCGCCTCCATTCGGATCACCCAGAAGACACTTCTCTGAGTGTGACTATTCTTGACTGTGTTTCCAGGGAGGTTTAGATGAGGAGAGAAGATCTACCCTGAGTGTGTGTGGGTGGCACTATCCATAGGGTGGGGGCTGTGTACTGAGTATAAAGAGAGTGAGCTGAGCCCAAGCATCCCCTTCTCTGTTTCCTAACTGGATACAATAAGATCAGGCACCCCATTCTCCTGCTACCATGCTGCTTTAGTTAGGGTCTAACTGCTGTGAACAGACACCATGACGAAGGCAACTCATATAAGGACAACACTTAATTGGGGCTGGCTTACAGGTTTAGAGGTGTAGCCCATTATCATCAAGGCGGGAACATGGCAGCATCCAGGCAGGTCTGGTGCAGGAGGAGCTGAGAGTTCTACATCTTCATCTGAAGGCTGCTAGCAGAAGACTGGCTTCCAGGCAGCTAGGACTAGGGTATTAAAGCCCACGCCCACAGTGCCACACCCACTCCAACAAGGCCACATCCCCTCCAACAGGGCCACACCCTCTAATAGTGACTTTCCTTTGGTCGAACATATACAAACTATCACATGTGCCTTCCCCACCATGATGTATATATGCCCTCAACTGTGTACCAAAATAAACCTCCCCTCCCCAAATGACTTTACTCAGGGTTTTTTTTTCCACAGCTTTTACACAACTGATGTGTTCATCTAAAACAGAAAAATTTAACCTATGTCTGGACATAGGGTCATAGAGAGAATCTGGATATTAAATGCCTTGAACTCTTCTGTAGAAGAGATAACTTTTATAAAGCAACGATTTGCTCCATCTGAAAATTGAAACAAAAGCAGATTTCCCTGGCTTCATAAATGGGAGCCTGTGGGGTCTCTTCCTGCTCTCGAATCCTGAGGATGTGCAGGTTGAGGGAAGAGCTGGGAGGGCTGTGTGGGTGTCAGCATTATCTGCAAGGTTTCTCACTCATTCCCCAGTTAAACATAAATGTCTTCTCAAGAAAAACATAACAAGACCCGGATTCTTCAAAGGACCAACACGGATACTTTCGGGTATGTGGTTAGCTGTTAATAATCAGATACAAAAGGACATCAAGGCTGGAGCCCTCCTTTATAATCAATATCTTATAGAAGCAAGAACTGCAATTCCAGGGGCCAGAATTATAGATCTGGTCCTCAGCCTCATAGGAGCAACTGCACAGCAAGAAACTCTGTGACAAAGAAGAAAGAGAAATCATGGCTCTCCTGTAGGAGACCATCCAAACGGGATTGTTGGTCACTCAGAAAAATGCTCCTTAGGAAACTGCTCTTGAGGCTGAAAGAGCATCTAAAACCTTCCTAAACTGTAAATCAGAACAATGTTCTCCTGGGTCAGTGTCCACACTCACCCCCTTTGCCTGTGATGAAATACCCATCTTCCTCACCACGTTGCGCTTCATCTGCGTTCTCTCCATGGATATCACAAGGGCCAGCAGCCACACGGAGGCCAGAGTGAGATCTCAGAGACAAGACCAGCTGCTCTTCTCAGCATTCATACTGAGAAGACCGATATCCAATACATGTAGATATTTCATTTGTTCAGGGCGAGGCTTCATGATGCGCAGGCTTCTGAAAACAGATCCCTGAACTCTCAAGCAGGTGAGTGAGAAACCGAAGACCATTTAGATGCTGGGACTCAGATGACTAGCCTCCTGCACTCTGTGAAATATCGAAAATTGTATCATTGTGTGAAGAAACAAGTAGAAATCTAAGAAGAGTCAGTATCACCAAAAAAGCACTAATTTTATTTCCAAGTAAAATGCACTGTCTAGCTCAGGTTATATAAATAATATTGTACAAGTAATATCACTATTAATAATAGTAACGATTAGCATTATAATCTGGGGCCAGAAAAACCAATGTCAAGATGTGAGTGTAAGTGCTGGTGAGTGAAGTTGCTGCATTCTGAGGCTGAGTGGAGCGTGTTAAAGTGAGGGGACAAACTTAAATACAAACGAGTCACAAGTTAAAAAGTATTAATTAGAAAGACTCGCTTTTGTGTTTTCATTAGACAATTAGGAGAGAAAGGATGTGACAAACAGGAAGTGAACAAGGAAACAAAACAAAAATAAAAAGAAACAAGGAAGAAACGCAGGGCAAAGAGAAAACATAAAATAAAGCAAAACACATTAGCCACAAAGTAACCCTGGGTGGCTCAAATCCACTGGGTGTGTGCTGGGTCCAGATTAATTTTTTTTTAAATTCAAAAGTGGATGCATGATGTTTATAAGAAACACACCTGGGAAGAAAACGACCCAGTGAGCTGATGGCATGACCTATGTCACAAAGCTTATCAAAGAAATACAAGCAAACGAGCAGAAAGATAAGAAGGTAGGAAATTTCAAGATTGTGGAGCAGAGCAGAAGGAACAAGCACAAGCTGTGTTTCATCCCTTGGCCAAAGCAGTGATAATTGGTGGTAATTAGGAGACCGAGTGACCGTTGGCCAAACTCCAGCAGAATTTGCTAAAATTATCCCAGTGGAAAATTAATGAGAACAGCTAAGTTGTGCACTTGGAAGAGAAAAACAGTGAAGGTCCCCAGTGCAGAGCGTGTTCTAACGAGGCCTTTGTTTTCAGTTGCTGTAACAGAATACCTGACGCTGGATAATTTATAAAGGGAGGCAGTTTATTTTGGCTGCTGGTTCTGGTCACTGGGCCCTCATCATATGCTGGGTTTCTGGTAAGATCCTTGACCTGCAGGTAACAGGGCTGGCAGAAGTGTATAAGAGAGGTGGAACGTGAGAGATGGCCTGAAGCTCAATAATCGGTTCTCACAATAACTGGCCCAAGCCTATGTGAGTAAGCACGAGGAAAGAGCCTGACTCAAATACTTCTCCAGGGTCCCAGTGCCTGCTGACACTTACACTCAGGAACAACTTTTAACATAATAAGTGGAGGGGACAAGCTATGCCCAAACCACAGCAAAAGTGATGGAGTCCGCCATTGGCCCAGGACTAAAGGGATTAACAGAAAGCCTGCCAGCTATGAACTCACCAAATCAATAATTATGGAAGAGAAAGACAGGACCTTCGAGTCAATGAGGGAGACAGTTAGGATAATTTCCTCTTCACTTAGAGGAAATAAACTTAGACCTTTATCTCTTGTCATAAACAAACTGTTCCAGGTGGATTTAGGAGCAGCCATGAGATAAACGACGGGCTGTGAACAAGGACGCTTGCAGAGTTGAGAGTAAATTTAGCATTGAGAAGACACAGAAAGTAAAACACTGAAAAGGCGCGTGTATAGAAACCTACAGCGTGATTGAAAGATGTCACTGAGAGAAATGAACTGGGTGCTGAGCCCTGAAATACAGCAACACACAAACAGACAGAGCAGACAATATAAAAAATCTACCAACCTAATAAAACCAGCAGTCTGTTTAAAACTAGGGAAGCTGGGTATGTGGTGGCATACATCTGTAGTCCCAGGCACCAGTTAAAGGCCAGCATGGACAACGTTGTGAAACCGTGACTCCAAACTAAGAAACAGTCTCCGGGAAAACTATGAACAGATAGTTCATAGGAAAGACCAAAGACCATCAAACTCGTAGTGTGATGTCTGATCCCAATAGTGATTAATAAGACTACGGGAAACACAGCTCAGTCAGTGAAGTGCTCCCCACATACCACTGGGACCAGGATATGATCCCCAGAGCCGGCATCAAGAAGCCTCTGTGTGGTAGCAGCAGATCTCCAGGACTTTTGATAAAACATTATATGAACAGAAGACAGGAGGGACAATCAATTGTACCATACAATCATGTATGTGGGGGGTTGGGGGTGACTGGCAGTTTGTCATTAACTTGTAGAGTGTTTCCAAACTAGAGAGGGAAGAAAGTCACATGATAAAAATGAGCAAAGAACTGTATAAATTATTAAAAGTTTATTATCTTAGTAGCTAGATGGGGTGGAGGGGGGGATTAGGCACTATCAAAAAATAAAAAATATTTCCTACAGGCAATAAGGATAGCAAACGAACATTCCAAATAATTATATGACAATCTGTCTGATGAATTAGACAAAACAGATAATTCCTTTAAATCCTTTAATGAATATAAGTTACCAAAATAGACACAGGATGGAAGAAAAATAAATCTGAGTAGCACTGTAATAAAGGCAGCTTTAATCTTAAGTTTCCTGGCACATTAATTTCCTAGGCTTAGACGGTTTAACTGGTAATTCTATGAAACATGTAGAAAATTAACCAGTCTTACACAAACTTTCACAAAACAAGGGAGGAGGGTTTGTTTAACTCCATGAAATGAATGCCACCCTAATATAAAGGTCAGACATAAATTGTAGGTAGAAACATTCTTGCCTAAATTCTGGCAAATGGAACTGCACATTGAGCTACAGTAATTACAGTTCATACCAAGTCGCATTTATATGAGGAATGCAAGGTTAGTTTAATTTTTAGAAAGATCAGTCAATATGTTCAACAGGAAAACAGAAAAGACAGCTCATATCCTTGTCTGACTAGTGACAGATAGTGAACTGAACACTAAATTTATAACAATAACTCAGAGTAAAAAGGGTATTCCTCAAATTGATGAGATTAATCTACTACAAACGTAATAGCTTATACATGTCTTTTGGTAACGTTTTAAATCTCATCCTTCTGAGAGTTGGAATCAGCCAAGGACACCTGTGGTCACCACATCCGCTCAGCTTTGTACTGGACAGGTGAGCCATTTCTAAACAATGAGAAAAGACACAAAGGGCTTTACTGTCAGAAAGATTATATTTGTAAGTTATGCAATCTTAGGTAGAATGCTCCCTGGAATCTGCAAATATCCATTAAACCGAGAAATAAATTTAGTAATGTCAAAAGACCAAGGCTAAAAACAATTGTAATCAAACTAGAAATAATTTTTGAGATTTATTTTTTAACCACGTGTGAGAGTGATCTGTGTGTTGGTGTGCATTCCGGAAAGCAGGTACTCGAAGAAGCCTGAGGAGAGCATCGGGTTCTCTAGACCTGGAGCTAACTGGTTCTGAGCCATCTGACCTGGCTGCTGGGAACCAAGCTCCTGTCTTCTACAAGAGCAGCCAGTGCTCTTATCCCTGGAACTGAAGCTGTGGATGGTTGCGAGCTACCATATGGGCTCTGGGAACTGAACTCTGGTCCTTTGCCAGAGTAACCAGTGCACTTTAGGTCCCTCCCCATTTTTCTGTTCAGGGGAAGGTAGTAAACATCTTAACAGAATATGGATGTGCTCCAGTAAAACTTGATTTATAAAACCAGCTAGTGGTTGGATCTCACCGGCTGTCTATACTTGCCAACCCTTTGCCAACCAATGTGATTGACAGTTGTCCTGATTTTTATGCCTTCTTGTCTCTGTTCATTGCTACAAATCTTTGTTTTGTCTTCTCTTAGAGACTCTGGGAATAGCCACATAATTAGCTTTAAATCAGTAGGAAGTGTGATTTGAGTCAATTTGGTGTGAACGGCACAAAAACAATGGGGCTTACTGGCATTTGTGCCTCTACTGTTCCTCCTAGCAGTGTGCCTTGGCTGGATACTGAAGGAGCCCGCAGTTCTTTTCAGTTGTCTTAGTTAAGGCTATCCTAGACTGAGGCAATCAAACCAAGTGAAAATAAACAGGACCGCTGTGCTGACCTCTCCAAGCACATAAGCAAGTGCCTCTTGTGTGGCACTGGGGTTTTGTTATATGGCATTAGCTAACTTAAAATTAATACAGAAAGAAGCATGCCTAGCTCATAACAATGACAACCTTTGAGGACCCAATGGGGCAAAGGAGCCTGAAGAAGAGGAGGGGGAGGGAGGGGAGGGGGAGGGAGAGAGGGAAGGGGAAGAGATTTTAGCAGAGACAAACCATGTTGTCATTTTGAGATTCAGAAAATACATCCTTCTCTTGTCCTGTCAACATTCTTGGGAAAACTGAGCAAAGGCACAGCCATAGTAAAAGAGCAAAATTCAGTTACCACTTCTTTTGTCTTTGTTTCCGGTTTTATTCTTTGTTTACAGATAGATCAAGTCTGTGTGTTCTAACAATTCCCCTTGACCTTTTTAATCTTTTTAAAAATCTTATTCCAGGCATCTTCTTTCTTTTCCAAAAGTTAACTCCGGGAATAAAAGGAATGAGTGCACACATGTGCCAGTCAAAAATTAAAATAAACAATAAAAATAAAAGCGTTCTTTTCTCCCCATCACTTCTCTGCTGTTGCTGCTTCCTGCAGCCAAGACCTTGAGAAGGATTTGGCTTCTGAGTGTGATGATGTCTCTATGTCTTAGCTGATTGTGTTAGTTACTTTTCTTGTGTTTGTGACAAAATATCCAACAAAGGCACCTTAAGGGAGGAAGGGTTCACCTTGGCTGGGATTTGATGCAACAGTCTACCATGGGGGGTGGGGGCGGAGCAGGCAGAGATGGGAGGCAGCTGGTTACATTGTGTCCAAAGTCAGGAAGCAGAGGAATCCTGCTGGCTTTTCTGTTCCATTTTGTCATTATTAAGTCGGCTGACCCAGTTCACTTTCAGAGTGGGTTTTCTTGCCTCAATAAGCCTCCTTGGAGACACACAGGCACAGCTTGAGGCATGTCTCCTAGGAGAGTCTCAAGCCCAGTCCACCTGACAATGACAACTAGCCAACAAACATGTATTTGGGCTCCTTTCTACAAAAGATGGCATTTGACTAAGGAACTTTACCCCTCTGCCATTACGCAAATTATGTCCTCAAGGTTTTAGATTTTATATCTATAGTTCTAAATAGTATTACAAAGCAACTATTTTCCTTCTGAACAATAATGTTCATATTTTATCAAAGCCATGCATCCACCCATTTAGCTCCCACTGTAATCCTTCCCAGAGGTGACTACTTTTAAATGCCAGGTGTGCTAGGGAGGCTAGCCATGAAAGAGTTCATGAATCAGTCCCTCCGTGTTGACATGTTTCTAGGAGATGCTGCCTCAAGATTCACTGACAAAGGGCCCCTTTTTAGTAGGGAATATGTAATTCCAGTCCTTCCTACCTACCTTAAAGGAGGAGCTAGACTGAGATAGCTTTAGCTCTTCACAAACCCAGATTATCTTTACCAAGCCACACACTCTTCCCAATGTTGGAGAATATCTTCTAGAAGGTTTCCAGGTATCCTGGTTTGACTTACACACATATCCAAGGTGACCCCAGAGACCCATGGAAGGCACATCCGAGTTGCTCAGAGGCAGGTGCTGCATTCCCCCACCCCAGAGCTCTTCCTTCTCTGTCTATCTCCATCCTTTCTCTCACTGTTAGGTCATCTCACATAATTACAGATATTAAAAATTCAGACTGGCACACTTCCAACAGCTTTCATCTGCATTCTGAAAAAATAGGGAAGGACCCTGAATGGCAGGCACGGAAGTCAGGCTAGCTCTAGTTTGAGCTCTTCCAGAAGCCACACAGGAGAATGCAGGTATGTGCAGTGTGTTGGAGTGGCGGTCCCAGGAAATTTTTTGAGGGGAGTGGGGTGGACTGAGACTGAAGGTGGAAGTGGCCAGCCAGAGCTCAGAGGAAAGCAGCTACCTTTGGGAGATCAGACTCATCCCTTTGAGAAACCCTGAAGTAACACAAAATCTGTTCAAATTGAGGCAGGGGGAGCTGAGATAGCGGTACAACTACTTAGTTGTGTGTGGGTTACTCCTGGGGAAGTAATTCCCTAACCCTTGAAGCCTACTGCACAGGCAGCCTTGTAACAATGTAGAAACTACCCATCGGGAGTTGACCACGTTCCACAGGAATATCAAGCAACTCCTTGCCAGGACAAGCCCTCAGGAGGCACCAGAGGCCTGTTCTTCCCTGGCCATATCTGCATGTCAAATGCTTTGTGTTAACAGCAGCCAGAAGGCTGCCTGGAGATGAGGCCACTTGACTCTTCTCAGGATCAGTGTCACCTCCATCCAGGTGTCCTGGAGTTGGGGAGCAAGCAGGACATCCTTCTAAGCAATCTCCCTGCACCCACTCATCTGCTTTCTTTCCCCAGGAATGTATGTCAAGGAGATAGATCTGCGGAGAAAGGCTACGCAGAGGGGCTATTTCCAAAGGAACTATTTTAAGGCTGCCCTTCTAGTCCACCACATCCTGACACTGAGTATATTTAGTATCTCCCATAGACAGGGCTAATGGATTTTCAGTTGCAAATCATTCTGATTCAAACCACAGCGGTCTTTATTTTTTAATTGCAAATACATTACACACACACACACACACACACACACACACACACTACATACACTTTCACAGAGATCTGTAGTCACACACAGAAATGCTCCCGATAAAAACAATTCTTCCATTGCACTCCGAGTCCTTCCCCACAGAACCCTTTGTACCTGGGGGAGGGACCGATGTCTCTGGTTAGCATGTGTTGCCTTCACACTGTGTGTGAAATGCACATGTACTTGGTCAGAGAAAAGAATGCAGGAAAGGTGCTTTAAACTGACAGCCTGAGACGGGTAATTTAACATGCCATTCTTTGCTTCTGCTCGTGTCGCTGCTGAATGCTGCCGATTCGCTTCTCAGAATACAAATTTAAACATCCCTTCTGTTAATATGGCTTCCTTTCATTCTCTGCATTAATCTCCTTTTCTCCAACACAATGAAGACTGTAAAAGTAGCAAGTTCCGATTTGGGGGACCAAAGCCAAAGTAGACTCTGGTTCTGAGTCTCATTCTGACGAAGTCCCATGGACTGTATCATCTTGCAAATTGGGTATGAATCTGGCAATCAAAGGTACTAGCCACATGTCACCTCTGCCCTTGGCCACCGTGCTAACTGTTCTCCCATGATCCAGCTGCTCCATTCTAAGACTCTGGTTCTGATGTCACAGCCTGCGCTTGATTGTCCTGCCTTAGGTTGGACCATCAACCTCTGAGGTAGACACTGTATCTTCCTGTACAGTGTGAATCCCAGGAGCTGTAGGCTGCATAAAGGTTAACACATTATAGAGTACAGCAACCATGCCACACCCAGATGTAGCGAGGTCTGAGGGAACATTAGGTCTGCCTTTCTGCCTTACCTACTTGCTAGTGAGTGCTTCTACTATTGTATTAGCCTCTGTCTTTCCTTGACATCAGTGCCCAGCTTCTTCAAACTTCCAGTGTGGACTAAAGACTTGGGGCTCTTCATAACACATACCTCCTGCCTCCCACCAGGCCATCAGCACTAGGTTGGTGCTGCTGAGGTGGCCAGTCTCATGGACTGAGCAGCTACTGGGTTTGCAGTCTTTTCGGGGTGTAGGCAGCCATTGCTGGACCACTCAGCCCTTATCATGGAAGACAGTTTAATAAATCCCCTTTGTAATATATATTAATTCTACCAGTCTTTCTTCTAGAGAACTCTGACTAAAGCAATCTACCACAGCATGGTGATGGTGGACTGCAGTTACTGAGTATTGATAGGATGCTGGAGAAATGACTCTCCATTTTGAAATCTAAAGATGCAGATTCCAGGAACAGGGAAGGTGGCTCAGTGGGTAAGGTGTGTGACAACAATTAAGGGGGGACGGGACAAGGACTTTGATTCTCACAGAGCCTTGGGGCTACACAGAAGGCGCTCCCAAATATGGCAATGCTATTTTTCAGCAAGTAACTGTGTCTTTGACTGCCAGATCATGTAGGTCTATGCTGCATGGAATGGAACTAGATGTGTCTGGGGACAACCCCTTGGCCATATTACCTTAGCACTGCTGTGTCATTTCCCTCCATGATCCTGCTTCCCAGACTGAGCCTGGCATGAAGATTAAGCTCAGATTTCCCCACCCCCGCCTGCAGTTGTTTGCACAACGACGGGCTGAAATGCACTTTGTCCATGTGGCTACTGAAAGCAAAGCACTAACGAAGCCAGTGTCTTTCCCAGCTGTGTCAATCTAAAACCCAGATGGGTGAGCCCAGTCTTCAACAAGCCATAGGTAAGTAAAATAGCAACATTGTCTAAAGTGGGGCAAAAGCTGAGCAGTAGCAACATTGTCTAAAGTAGGGTGAAAGCTGGGCTGCCTCTTAAGTTTGGCCTCCTGTGCACAAAGCCCTGTCTGTCCCAGCACCTTGGCAGGACAGAAGAGGACCTTTCATGGGGATCTTGATGAGGACAAGGCTGGAGCTCACTCATAGCTGTCTTTGAAGCTCCTGAGTGAGGGCCTGTCATCAGGAGGTGCGCTCTCTTTGATTTTTTTTTGTAGGAGTGGCATGGAGGAAAATGATGTGGCAATCATGGAAGAGTTGATACTCTACAGAGTTTGAGAATCTTCAAATCTGCAGATCCTGCTGTGATAATCATTCTGTCCATAGGATGCTATCTTTGTTTCTGCAATTAAATACTCTTGCAAAAGCAACCTAAGATGTTTTTTCCTCTGCCTTCAAGGGGGACATCAAGATAGCAGAAACTTGAAATAGCAGGTCCCATCACATCCATAGTCAGGAAGTTGAGAGAACAATGACTGGGTGCTGCTGCTCCATGAACCTTACCACTTAAGCAGTCCAGGATTTCAGCCAGGGAGTGGTGCTGCCCGCAGTGGACAGTCTTCACATATCAGTTAGTGGAATCCAGATAATCCCCACAGACATGCGGAAGGGCCCATCTTTCAGGTGGGGCTATATTCTGGGAATGAATGCTATCATCACAGACATAAGTACCCCCAAACACCCTTTAGTAAGAGACAGGGTGAGTGAGTGTTGCATGCTAACTAAGTGATTTGTACAGCTTTCACACTATTTAATGATCCCCTTTTGCATACACAGGGTGGAGTGACTGCGTTCCAGCAGGTTGCCTCTGAGACAAGAATTCAAGACTAGGGAGTTAATTTGGGAGGAGACAACAGAAATCCCTTAAGGTTAGGGAGGTAACTCATGGGAGGGTGAACTCAATGCAGGAGACTTTTAAAAATAGATGGGAGCTGAAGATATGGCTCAGCAGTTAAGAGTACTTGTGCCTCTTCCAGAGGACCAGGGTTAAATTCCCAGAACCCACATGGCTGCTTACGACCATCTGTAACTCCAGTTTCAGGGCATCTGATGGATCTTTTGGCTCCATGAGCCCCAGGAACACATAGAGCATCTATTCATATCAAACAAAATTAAAAAAAATAGATTTTATGTATTTTTTAACTGGTGAGCCATCTCTCTGTGTCCAGGAAGTTTTCTTGACAATTAACATCTGAGGGTAACTGGGATTTGGTGTTACTGTTCAGGCACCTGATGAGCTATCCCACTAGGTAGGGCAGAAGGTTGACTACTAATCAGGCAATAGCTCTTCCATCTTTAACAGAGGCTGCTCAAGAGCCACTGGCTCTCCAGCATGCATACAGCATGTGGTCTTCCCAGAAAGTACTCCCCAGGCAGAGTCCAGAAGGGATCTGGGTAGTCAGGGAAACATGACATTTTAGTGGCAGGCACTAGCCATGTCTGTCCCATGTCAGGGACACCTGTGCAAAGAGATAACACTGCAGGTATGGCTGAAATCCTAGTATATTTGTGCTTGACTTGGGGAGAAGGAACACAGTAGAGAAACATGTGTGTAGTCATAGAGGCCTGCCCACTTCTCCCTTTCCTTTACATGTTCAGAGTATTGAGAATCGCTTCTCGGCCTTTTGGCTAAGATCAAGTGCAGAGTATTGAGAAAAGACTCTCTTTTCATTTTGATTATGTTGCACTCATTTGGTGTGGCTGTGGGAATCCACAGCTTTCTCTCACCAATCTCGGAGGAAACCAGAAAGTTTGACTTACAAAGAGAACTGGAGAGTGAGGGTGGCATTTGTGACAGCCATGATGGTGTACATCTTGGAATGTCTTCCAGACAGGTAACCATCAATCACAGAGGGAAATCAGGACAGGGATTCAAGGCAGGACTCTGAAGGCAGGGACCACAGAGAATAGGGGTGCAACTTACTGACTTGTTCCTCATAGCTGACTCAGCTTGATTTCTTACACAGTTCAAGGCTTCCTTACCAAGGGATGACACCATCTACAGTGGGCTTCCCTTATCAATCAGTAATCAAAATAATTCTCCACAGACATGGCCGCAGGCAGGTGTGATCTGGGCAATCTCTCAATCAAGACTCCCTCTTTCCATGTGACACTTGGTTGTGTGAAGATAACAATAAAAATCAGGAAAATGGACTTCAGGGTAATGCAGCTACAGAGTCACCCCTGCTCCTGTGAATAACTCTAATAAACTCACTGTTTTACCCAACTAGACTTAGAAGGAATCCTGTCATCAGTGTCTTATCTTGGGGGTGTGGGGTAGTGGTAAGTGGACATCTATTCAAGTTTCTCCTAGAAAAGTCACACAGCAAATACTTTCTATGATTCTGGAAACAATGTAAAAATACATCCATTGGAAATGCATACTACAATGTTCCTAAGGATTATCAAAAGCCCCTGGGAACCTGGTATTGTCCCCATGGCCATAAATGTGTTCTAAGTAGAGACATTCAGACTTCAAATTATGTCTTTTCTTTCTTTTCTGACCCATGTTCTGGGCTCAGGCTCTGAGCTGCCTCATGGATGACTCTGAGATGTTTTCTAGGCTCCAAGAACAGGAAGGAGCCCTTCTATTCCAAGAACAGGGCAGGGCAGGAACAGCTAGAAGTTGCTGTCCAAGGTTCAGCCTTCTGGCCAAGTTACAGAAACCTTCTGTGACTCAGTTTCCCCTCTATAAAATAGAGACTTTACATGCTCTAAGGACAAGCTGAGAAGAACAAAATGTGCCTGATAAGTGATATATTTTCAACAAATAACATTCTATTATGAATAGGGAGTCCCTCTGAGGCTCTATCTACATGCCTTCCCTAAACCACAACTAGGGTTCAAAAAACTAGGGAACATCCACTCCTGCTCTGTGCCTGGCTCTGTGCCTGACTCTGTGCCTGGCTCTGTGCCTGGCTCTGTGCCTGGCTGTGTGACCACCCTCTTTAATGTAGTCAGAACTTAGTCAGGCAACTCTACCATGAGACTGTCTTCAGGTGAAGGAGATGGGACCCAGGGAGATATGGGTATTCTCATCCAGTTTCCCCTTCAGCATAGCATGCCTTTAGGAAAAAACATAGGAAAGGACATAGTGTTAACTATACAACCGATGAAGCCAACTTCAAAGAAAACAGGAAGCATCTTATCTACAAGTTGCTAAGAACCCCAGAGCAGACAGCAGGATTTGGTGTCAGGTGCAGCGATTTTTGACTCGGTGTCCCCGTCAGTCTACGGGGACCATGAAACAGCTCTGAGTGTAGACTTCAAGGGAGGAGCAGTAGAAAGTAGGCAAGGCTCAAAGGGGAAACAGACACCATGGATGCTTACCATGCCAGGTGTAGCTCGTGGGCAAGAATTTACTTTTCTGCTCATGGACAGGAAGGGACAATGGGGAAAGGTGTGTATGTGTATTCTGAGCATGCCATTGTCTTCAGTGGACTCTTAAAATATGCAGCAACTGGTAGAGATGGTAGAGGGAAGTAGATAGAAGCTGCCCCGAGGAGCAGGGAGAAAGCTGGCCTCAGAAAGTCACCAAGTCCTCAGGGAAGGCTGTGGGATGAGTCTACACAGCTCAGTACTCTACCTACCAGCTGAGGGTCTGGGAATTCAGGGTGGGGTTGGAGAACAAAGGAGTATATTAATACTTCTGCTCATCTTTCTCTCTTTTCCTCTCTCCCTCTCTCCATCCATCTCTCCCTCTGTTCCTCTCTCCTTATCCCTCTTCCCTCCCTCTCAGTGGAGGGAGTTGTTTTGTTTTTGAATCAGGGTCTTAGAATGTAGGTGGCTTTAGATCTTAAATCCTTCTGCCTCTACCTTCTAAGAGCTGGGATTACTAGTATACCCCACCATGCATGAACTATTCTCTTATTTTAGATCAGACAGCCGGCATTTATCTTCCTGATACTGGGGTTCTATCCAGTATCCACTGACTGAGGTTACATTGCCCAAATTCCTGGCTTAACTTGGGTTGTGGGGGCTGCCTGTCCCTGAGCCTAAGTGAGACAGCATCTTTGGCTCAGCTGTGATTGGCTGCTTTGTCATTGCAGGCTGATGCAGAGGCAGTCTCCCACTGCAGGTCTTTCAGCTGCCATGAGTCTAGAAATATTATTGAAGAATGTGGGTCTGTTCTTCAGCCTCTCCCCTGAACACTGTGAACAGGAAGGAATCTGTAAAGTTCATGGGTATCAGTGAACTCCCCCAGGAAGCTTTGATTCATGCTCAACAACTATCTTCAGGGCCATGGGAAAGGTCCAACTCATGACAGGTATAAGATGGGGCTTTTGTGTTGTTCAAAAAGTATTTAAATGCTAATTGGAAACCAGAGTTTTCATGTCACAGTTTGGATACATGGCTTTTTGGGGCGGGGGGATGTGTCCACTGTTAACAACCTCCAGTCATGTGTCCATGTGCATTCAGCTCACCTACAGGGTTTAGCAGGTGTGTGCCTTACCTGGCTTTACCTGTCCATCCACCCTGCTTCTCATTCCTGCCTGTGGCACTGCCACAGCCTGGGTTTTGTGAGCTCAGGCACGTGTAATCACCAAGTTTCTGGTGGTGCTGCAAACACAGTGGGTTTCCCCAGTTGATGCCTTCCACATTGCCAAGCAAGCCACATGGGCATAGCTTCACTCTTCACGGCACAAGAAGAAAGAAGTTGCGGGAAGACTGCGGAAGGTGTGACCTCGGGTGTCGTTTACCACAGGCTGCATCACTGAGAACAGGCTTCTGTCCAGGGCTTTAGAGACAACTGGTTGGTATTAATTTCAAAGTTGGAGCACTTCATCTCCTTTGAACATGCGAGCTTCTCGGTGACACTGACATGCACTTAGTATTCAGGTACTGGATTTGGAAATGGACTTACTCTTTAGAAACATCAGACTGGGGAGAAGAAGAAGACTTAGTGGTACACACACTCTCTAAGGTGTTTTTGTTTGTTTGCTTGTTTGTTTTAATGAAAGAATGCATCAAGCTTCCTTTTCCAGGAAAAGGGGACTCCAGTTTTTCGAGGTGCTCTAAGGGAATTCTGAGATTGAGCTCTCCCCACCCCCCCACCCCTAAATGAGCACGGCAAAGACCTACATGGTAGATTATCTCATTAGCGGGGCCCTTGAAGGAGATGATGCTAAGCATGTCGATAATTGTGTCCTTGGTAAGGGGCCAGACCCCCCCCCCCCCGCTTGGCAGCTTGCCAGCTTAGGGAAGAGACTACAGGCTTCCGCAGCCCCTCTCTGACAGTGCTGCAGAAGTGAGTTATTTTAGTGTGTACGTGGGAAGGGGGGGGGAGATGGAAAGAAAAGTGAGAAACTGTATATAAGCAAATATTCAAAGAGAAAGAGGGGGAAGCTCCTCGTGTTTATAAAATCATCAATGGGATTCTGCCAGAACCCCAAGTGAGCAGCAGGCTCCGGGGCCCTTCAAAGCCCAGCAGACATTAATTGCCAGCTTCAGTATTGGTACAGCCTGGGCATCCTCCAGAAAATGAGGTGCGTCCCAGTGTCTGTCTGCTGCCTGGGAACAGGCATAGGACACTGAAGCTGCATCATGCCAAGCACAGTAGCTACCTCTGCAAGCCAACACCCAACACCCAGAATGTAACAGGCCACCAGTGCCAAAGCTGCCTTCAGTGTGACTGGCTTACAGGACAAAGGAAAGAATGATGGTGAGAAAGTAGGAATGCGGAGATGGCTTAGTTAGTAAGGTGTTTGCAGCACAAGCTTCAGGTCCTGAGTTAAGATGCCCAGCACCCACATAACAGGCCAGACTTCTGCACCTGTAATAACAGTGAGAGACTGTCTCAAAAGTAAGGTGGAGATCGAACAAGACACCTAACATCAACCTTTGATGCCATATGAATGTGCATGCATACACACACATACATATATGCATACATACACATATACACACATAAGCAATACATATATCTATACACATACACACATCTACACATATATACACACACATGCATAAATATACATACACACATGCACATATACAGTAATACACATACATATACTTAATATGCCTACATACATATAAATAGACATATGTATACATACACAAGACTACACACATACATGCACACATATGCTCATATATACATACATAAATATACACACATATGCACATTTACAATAAGCATACACACACTTACACACCTACATAAATATAAATGCATATGCACATACATATATAGATATTTATATACATGCATACACAAGACTACACACATACATATGCACATATATACACACATACATAAATATACATACACACATGTGCATATACAATAATACACATACATACACTTAACGTGCCTACATACATATAAATACATACACATATTATGTAGACACACATATACAAGACTACACACATACATGTACACATATGCATACATGTACGAAACACATATAAACAAACACACTATATACATATACACATAAACACATACGTACCTACACGTGTATACAACCACACATACACCTACACACACACACATATATACATATGTATAACATACATACACACATAAACATACCTACACATATACACACACATGCACACATACATACACACATATCCATACAGGTGCACCAAGACACGTGCACACAAAAGCCAGGTGCGTTCTTACAAAGAAAGAAGGGCAGGAAGGCACATAATAGCTGGCTAACAACCATGCAAACTTGCTGCTAAGTGAGAGTCATTTCTTCCTGCAAGCTTCCTTCCCCCTTTCTTCATCAATTTTAATGTGGCGCCCTTCCCTTCCTGGGTCAGCGTTAAGGGCAAATTGAAAAAGCAAATGATGAGATTTTGAGAGAGTACTGAGTACCGCAGAGGAGTGCGTCCACAGGACTGAGTCAGCTGCTTACCAGAAACAAACGCCCAGAGAAACAAACAAAATGGAGCCCATGAGAGACGAACAGAATGGCGCCCTGCAAAATGGCGCCCTGCAAAATGGCGCCCTGCAAAATGGCGCCCTGCAAAATGGCGCCCTGCAAAATGGCGCCCTGCAAAATGGCGCCCTGCAAAATGGCGCCCTGCAAAATGGCGCCCTGCAAAATGGCGCCCTGCAAAATGGCGCCCTGCAAAATGGCGCCCTGCAAAATGGCGCCCTGCAAAATGGCGCCCTGCAAAATGGCGCCCTGCAAAATGGCGCCCTGCAAAATGGCGCCCTACACACCTCTGGTTTGGGAAGTATGCGGAGGCTCGTGCTTCTCTGTGCTCTGTCGTTTCAAGAGTAGAAATTGCTTCCAGTCAAGATAATCTAAAATCAAATCCTACCCCATTTGAACTTAACAAACCCACACTGTGCTCTGCTTATTTCTCTACTCCTTTGGGACCCAGGCCATAGAAGCACGACTCAGATTCACATTTCAGCATGACAAGGCTCACAGAAGTCAAACAGCACAGTTACTCACAAAAACAATTAAAATACCAGAAGCTAATGGATGAGAAATTCTAGGGGAACTTATATTTGCCCGCAGGAGCTTCTACAAGCTGTTAAGTTTAAGGGCCCATCTTCCACAGCAAACTGAGTGAGCTGTGTTAAGTTTAAAGGCAAAATCCTGGTTCACTCTGCTTCTGGATGGTTACAGATATTGGTGACAATGTATATGAAGACACTCTTTTTTTTTTTTTTTTTTTTTTTTTTTTTTTGATGGTTCTACTGAGTGGGTCTCGTGGAAACCTACAGAGACCATTTACGGAAAAGTGGGTGTGTCTGAAGTTGTCAGGAGTGTTGGCTACTGGGCTCATACTGGCCTCAGGGACTCACCTGCCCCCACTTTTCCACCTCATTGTAAACCCCCCAACCTTACCCTCACCCCTACCCCCAGCTAATGACTGAACTGCATGAGACTACACGGATGAACTTTCAGTGTCATTCAAGCTTCTGAGCTTCTGGGGGACAGGCTGAGACTATTCCCCAGTCCACACTCACTCGTTCATGATTCATGTGGCGTCCATCTGCCCACCTTTAGCACTGCTTTCTCCCAGGTTCTTTTGACCTGAAAGTGCTACTACCTTCTGAAGGAACTTGGATTTAGTTCAGACCTGCTCTGTTTCGCTCTCATCGAAGGTTTTTGGTTCCAACGATCAGGGAAGTATTTGCGACTTAGCACGGTGGCCCTGCTCTCTGGGATTGGTGCCCGTGAGCCCAATCCGGGTCATCCTCCCTGCTCAGGATCCGCAGATGAATATGGATAGCCAGTTCTTAATAAGAACATCCGAAAGTCAGAAGACACTGATCTCTTTCAGAGTGGAAAAAGAATTCGCTTTCCAGCAAGAATTCCAGCTCCCTCCGTTGTCTCCTAAAACACAAAGAAAAGAAAAAAAAAAAAAGCAGAACAATGGGAAACTTTCAGCCTAACAATTCTGTTATGAGCTATGGACAGCTATTCCTCCTCCCTGTTCTGAACTGAATTATTCTTTCTTTCCTCGTATATGTTCCTCACAGCTGGAGAGGCCGTCTAAGCTTGGAGAAACATCAGCAAAACCATGCAGCTTTGTTAAAGCCAGATGGCACATCCTCCTTTCACCTCAAAGCTCTTCTGCTCTTTGTTGGACAGAGTAGAGGCCACCCAGTCTTTTCTAGAGGCTTCATGTCGGCGGCAAGAGGTCCTTAAGACTAGTGGCCATACTTCTAATATGCCTAGTGATCCAAAATCCTGTAATAACTCCCTGCAAAATGTAGCTCAGAGCATTTGCCTTGCATATGCAAAACCCTGGACTCTGCCTGAGAACTAAAACAAATAAAATAAAGGCAATAAATACAGGAGCACAGACAATAGCAGCGTAGGAGGAGAGAGAGAGAGAGAGAGAGAGAGAGAGAGAGAGAGAGAGAGAGAGAGAGAGAGAGGCTGCTGTCTGAGGGGCAGGGGCTGTGACTCACAGGCTAGACTATGACATGGGCAGCCTATGTCACTTCAGAAAGCAAATAATTATTGACCACCTGCAAAGAAATCACCTGTCTGGGTTGGAACGAGTTGGGGGAATCTTCTCACCCTGAGGCAAAGCATTTCTGATGCCCAGGGGCCTGGTACATGCACACTGGGATCAGATGCTGCTGACACAGGCCTGAGGCTTTCTCCCACACATAGGAAGTTACTGGACTAGAAGCAGGAATAACATGGTTGTGGAGGAAGTGGGCAGTTAATAGCAGCCAGAGAGGGATGGGGTGAGGTGCATAAGTGTCCCAGCATCTTCCTTTATAATGAGACCCCCTCAGAGGCTTGTTCAACACCATTTCTCCTCAGCCAGGAGGATGAAGCCCATTAATTTTCTTAAGGAAATCTACGTCTTTCTGTCTTTCCATCCATCCATCTGCCCATCCATCTATCCAATGATGACACTTGCTATTCCCTAGCTAAGAGGGACAGCCTAGAATGTACATACAACTAAGATTTTCTTCCTTCCCTCAGGGATATGAAAGGCAATGCTAGAATAGTTAAGTCTGCAGGCCAATTTATGGAGGGCTGTTGGGGTGGACATCATGCCTGCAGCTCCTACATGTGATTCTGTTTCAGCTGTGAGCATATCTATTATACTTATTTTTTTAAGTTTAAGTCTTTCCCCCCAGAGTTCACAATATGCATTAAAAACATTACATTTATTCCCTTGTGTATGAGAGAGAGAGAGAGAGAGAGAGAGAGAGAGAGAGTGTGTGTGTGTGTGTGTGTGTGTGTGTGTGTGTGTGTCTTATCATGAGTCTGGCAGTGGGAGGACAACTTGCAGAAGCCAGTTCCTTCCTGGGGATTGCACTAGGTCACCAGGCTTAGTGGAAAGTGTCTTCACTTGCGGAGCCCTTTACAGTATGTGTTTATAGTGAACCCAAGACTGTTTTGAAACAGTGGGGTGCTGCTTTGAAAAGGGTGTGGTTGTGAATGAGATTCCATCATTCTTTGGATTCTTCTAGGGTTGGTATACCAAAAGTGCTTCCTACAAATTTGCATATGTAGCATAACCCTCCCCAGTGCTTTAACTCTTCTCTAGGTGACTCACAAGGTGCCATCCAGCTAATACTGTACACATAGTTGTTACCCTGTGCTGTTAGGAGAACATCTGTCTATCTCCAGATGCGAGCTCTCCCCTTTGCTGTGTGCATGAGGAGATGTGCACAAGTTCAGAGAGCTAGCGAGTGATTCTCTCAATTGACTGGCCCTACAACATCCCACCATTCATTTCTGTGACCTTTTAAAATATAAATCTGAACCAAAGTCCATGAACTTGAGTGAGCTAAAAATAAACTTGGAGCTCTTCAAAGATGAGTGGGCCAGAGCCTGCATACCACATGCTGTTTGCAAAATGGCTCAAAGAACTCTTCCTTCCCTGTACTGCACCCCTTCTCAGTATGATGCTCCACTTCCACTGTGTGTGTGTGTGTGTGTGTGTGTGTGTGTGTGAGAGAGAGAGAGAGAGAGAGAGAGAGAGAGAGAGAGAGACTGACTACAGGGGTCAGAGGATAACCTTGGGCCTCAGGTGTCATCAATCATTCGTTTGAGATAAGATCTCCCTCACTGACCTGGAACTTCACCAAGTAAGCTAGGCAGGCTGGTTAGCAAGCTCTGGAATTCTGTCTCTGGGGGCCACCTCGACATCACTGATATTAGGAGCACACACAACAGTGCCTAGCTTTGGTTTTAGATCATAGGATACCAAACTCAGGTTCTTGAACTAGTCGGGCAAATGTTTTACTGACTGAGCTGTTTCCCAAGCCCTACCCCTTCTCATCCAGAGAGGGAGAGGGAGAGGGAGAGGGAGAGGGAGAGGGAGAGGGAGAGGGAGAGGGAGAGGGAGAGGGAGAGAGGGAGAGGGAGAGGGAGAGGGAGAGGGAGAGGGAGAGGGAGAGGGAGAGGGAGAGGGAGAGGGACCCTGTATTTCTCCTCCTAGAATATGGAAGCAATGAGATGTTCACCAGTGTGCCACAGAGAATTGACAAGGGTTGTGTACTGGGGCCTGGATCTTGTCACTGGTATATAAAGCTCAGTGTCATCCTGAGACATGCCACTTAGTTTTGTTGTCGTGAGAAACAAAGGACGCTTTATTTGGGTACCTTTGCTTTGAGGTCTAGGAAGCTCTTGAAGGACAATTTCCTCTTCAGCCATGGATCCCTCTGGACCTGCAACTCGACTCCCAAGATCCCCTATTCATCACAGGCTTATTAGCTACAATGTCCGTCTTCTGGGCTCTGCCAGCAGACAGCCCTCTGTCCAGTGGCCTTCTAATTGAATTAGGGAAACCCTGGCTCCAGCCACTCCGAGAGTCCTTCCTACTCACACACACTCACCAAGCAATCCGTTTTATTAAGGAGCAGCCAGGATACGCATTCTCTCCACTCACCCGCCCGCCCCCACCCCCCCCACCCCCACCCCCCTGCCCGCCGCCCCCACCCTCCCGCCTCCTTAAAAAGGATCCGGGAGCCAGAAGATTCATGACAGATGCAGCACAGAGCTCAAAGATGCTCTTAGATGTCTTTGGAACTCAGAGGCAGAAGGCAGGAGGCGGAAGTCAGCCTTCTGGACCTGGTGTTGGCAGCTCTGCTCAGCGGGCCCAGCCTCCATCACTCGGGCTTCCTTAGATACACCACTCTCCTGCTCCCAGCTCCAGCTAGATTTATTCCCAAAACCTGTGGTACCAGCAGCACTTAATTACCCCATCGCTGTGGATGAATTTAAGGAGCCGACCATCTGAAGAAATGAACCCCAGATCATCGAGCAATACTCTCCCCTCTCTTTCTCTGTCTTCTTTCTCATCTCTAGTTTGCTGTTCAGGCCCGTGTTGCTGGTGTTTCTGACTGTGCTCTGAGCACCCCATTTGGGAGGCATGCTGGTTGGTTGCCTGCATGAAGAATTTGGCAGTTTTTAATCTTGTTCCTCTCCCCCATCTTGCTTGGTGTACCTAGGGAACAGCAAGAAACCCGAAAAGGCAAAGAGCAGGCAGAGCCTCATTCCCACCTCATCTGACCCGAGCTGGATCTGCCAAGGGTATCAGAACCTCTGCACCCCAAGAGTAGACATTATTTCAGCTTAGCTTCATGCACATAGTGTGAATAGTAAAGAAGTAGGCAGGAAGTAAACCCAGTCTTTCCTGGTTGGAGCCAAATCAGGATTAGTCAGAGATTCTACTCTAACAGCAGGTGACCTCGGTGAATCCAGCCAGGAAGATATGGGGCATCAGAAACACGGTCTTCCATGTGAAAAGTCTGACTCTGTTGCCTTGGTCAAGTTATTAGAGCTAGCTGAGGCCTCACATCTCTAAAACGGGGGCTGCCACTAAGTTGGACAGATATCAACACTAAGGCAATTATCCCCAAAACAACAACAACAACAACGACAACAACAACAAAACCCCAAAAACCAAAAATCAAAAGTGGAGGCAGTTGGTACTGCTGTACATCATGCTGTCTGAAAGCTTGCTGTCTGTCATTCATCTTGAGGACATCAAATATGAATGGAGCAGTCAGGATGAGGGATGCAAGCCAGGAGAGCCAGCTCAGGGAGAGTTGAGCAATGCTTTCCCAGGCTCATCTACAATTCCTTTCCTTGAGGAATCCCACCTCTGGCAAGTTCTGAGTTTTTAACTCTGACAATATGTGTGTATTCTTGACATGACCTGGATGACTTTTGGCCACCTCCTGTGCCAACTGATGGGTGACCTAAAGCCAAAGATAACCTTGGCAGTTCCCAACCCCCCCCCCCACCCCCGGCTAACAAATTTTATTTTTTTGAAGTTTCCAGACAAAAACCTAAAAGCCATTGTCTCAAGGTGCTATCAAGTTCCTGGGATCCTAGCTCGTTGAGACAAGCTCACCAAGAGTCTCCTCATGCTCAAAGGTACCCTAATGCCCCCATATTAATAGTTAATGTTTTCAGGTGAGCAAAGGTGACCTGGGTCTCACATGCCCTAGGCATATCCTTTCTTGTTCAGGATCCACCTTCTTGGGAGAAAAGGTGGGTGATGCTAACTAGGATTGGGAGTCTTATCCCAGGTTCCAGGTTGCAAAGGCTCATTAAAAAACTGAAAAAAAAAAAAAGATGGAGGAAAAAAAAGCTGTGCAATGAGTCAGGTACCCATGAGTCAGAGGCATAAGAATTGAAGTCTGAAATCAAGTCAGCTTAAACATTAAGGGAAATGGTGCTTAGCAGAGTTCTCTGGTGGTTTTTTCAAACTTAGATCAAGAACAATAGAAAAATCGTTCCAGATGTTCACGGAGACTTGGGAAAGAGCCAGAGCTGGAGAGCAGCCTGTGAATAGGAGGGAAAGGGAGGCGGGAGAGAGAAGACAATGGGAGAGGGGGGTGGCAGCTCTATTTGCCTAATTCTCCATGAAGCTACTCACAAACGTGAGAGGACTCAGAACCTGGTGAACCTGGGTGCCCAGGGAGCCTGGTCTCTGCATTGAAGGTTACCGGGAGAGAGGTTTGCTGTCCAGAGCTGGGCACTAGATGATCCCTATGGCTGTCGGATTCTTTTTCCCCAGTCACTTGGACTTCTTAAGCAATTCTATATAGTTTGGCATTGTCTTCCAAATTGACAGTCTGGTCATGCTAATTTATTTATAATCTAATAGGGACTGGAAATGTTCATCGTTTCTTCTATGTCTTTTTTTTTTCTTTTCTTTTCTTTTCTCTTCTTTTCTTTTCTTACTGTCCTGTAAACTGACACGCCATCAATGGCTGGAGTTCACATGAGAATGTGTGTGTGTGTGTGTGTGTGTGTGTGTGTGTGTGTGTGTGTGTGTGTGTAGGGGGCGGTGAACAGCTGCCAGCCACAGGGACAGAGTCACACCATTCCCTACTGTCCATAACATGTATTATATTCGTGAAGAGAAAACACCCTGGTTTTATGAAGTCCTCTCAGAAAGATTTAAGCTTAACAGTAACATCTGTTCCCAGGGCTGGGCGACGACTCAGTAGATAAAGAGTTAGCTGCACAAACATGAAGACCTTGGTTCAGATCCTTAGACCCCGAATAAAAGCTGAACATGGCACTGTGCACAATAATCCAAACCCTGGGGAGATGGAGTAGAGGATCCTTGGGACTAGATGAGCTAGACTCAGCTAGACTAAGTTCCAGGTCAGCAAGAGAGCCTGTTCCAAAGCAAAAGCAAGGAAAGTGGTTCCTGAGGAGCAACACCCAAGGTTCACCTCTGGCCTCCACAAAGGTCCCCCCACAATACCCAAGGTTCATCTCTGGCCTCCACAAAGGACTCCCCAACACATATATGTTCATGCACACACACACACAAATAAATAAAATTAGCAAACAATAAAATATTAACACCTCCCTTTCAAGTAGTACAAAACCCTACTGGCTTGCCAACATTAAAATGGATCAGAAATAGAAGTTCAGCTAGGAAGTCCCCTAGGCACACATTTCTTGAGATCTCTTTATGTAGCAGCTTTGTGCTTGGGGCTAATAAACCAAAACTCCAGCTTTTAAAGCACCCAGTCTGGTGGGGACTGACAAGAAAGAAGCAATCAGCCATCACAGAATGTGCCAACTGTTAGATCAGACTGTGTATGGTGCCACAGGAGCCCAGAAGAACTGGGGAAGCCCTCTGCTCTTGTGAGATGTGTGGGGACCAAACTCAGATCAGCCGGAAGAGCAGGAGGCCTTCCTACCTGAGCTATCTCCACATTGCCACATCGTAAGTTCTTCCCCTATATCAAGCTGCCCACCCAACTTTTACAATGTTTTTTTTATTGAGATGTGATTTATGAATCACGAAATTCACCATCTTGAAATGAAGTGGGTTACAGTACACAAATGTTCATTGGTATACAGAGGGGTTGCTCTGATAAACCAATCAGAAGTTGAAAACATTGCAAGCCCAAAGTGCATTTTGTATGCAAACCAGCAAGACTTGGTAATGGGGTCCTGTGACTTGGAGCTGTGTCTAGATACAGCTGCCCAAAATGGCTAGTCCCAGAAGAAGTCAAATCCCATGATTTAAAATGTAATGTTCTATAAGTCAAGGACCACTTTAGGTTAAGACTTCATAAAGAAGGGAGGGCATTCCAAATTTACATGCAGCACGCACTTCACCACTATCATGAGACTGTTTGTGTATTATTTACTTATTTGCTTATATTTACATGCACGAGAGCTTTGCCTACATGTGTGTCTGTATACCACATGCTTAGCTGGTGCTCACGGAAGTGAGTCTACACTCAGCCTAGAACATGAGGAGAGACAGCCATAAGGGAAAGACAACAGAACACAGGGAGCATCTCCCTGCACAGCCACTGAGTAAACACTATCCTCAGGCATTTTATAGATCTAATGAAGACATGAAGTCATGGGGAAAACTTGAGGCAATGATAAACTCCAGGGAAACCAAGAATTTATGAGATGAAAGGATGCAACTGCCTTCCTGCCTCAACAGTGATTAACAGTTGTAGTCATTAGAATGAAATCGCTGGCTGTCCAGTAATGCCGTCATCCCAGTTCATCCCAGTTGCAGGGAGGGCAAGATGTAAGAGGTTACTCCTATCTAACCTAAAAGAAGGTTAGAGGTGTGTGTATTCAATATATATAATTTATATGTTTATATATAATATATTTATTATATTGATATATTGCAATAGGTAAATATATTATCCTATATATTATTTTATGCATATATTGTGATAGATATAGTATCTCTCTCTCTCTCTTTCTCACACACACACACACACACACACACACACACACACACACACACACACACTTTGGAGGCCAGAAGAGGGTGTCAGAGCCTCTAAAGCTTTTTAAGCCCACTGTTCCACATGAGTGCTCTGAACTGAACTCGGGTTCCCTGGAAGAACAGCGTCTGTCCTATTTTATTTTATTTTTTTTATCAACAGAGCATTCCTAACACTGGTTAATCAAGAAATTGTTAACATTCCTTGCTATTTAGACATAGCAGAGTGAGTCCTCAGGACAGTAGCTAAACTCAGTGTCTGCCCTGGGGTGTGGGAATCATGAGATAGGCTCTTTTTATTGCCGTACTCCCGTACTATTTCACTTAAGAAAAACAAAACAAAACGAAATAAAAAAGTCCATGTGACACCCAATAGGGAAACCAAATGGAGACACTATGAAATGCTCCGCGTGAAATCCAGAGCTCAAGAGTTCCCAGTCTGTTTACTTGTGAGCAAAGTGACTGGTGCTGTTTGTCTGTCCCCCCCCCCCCCAACCCCCCATTAAGTTCCTATATCGTACCCTTCCCCAAGGCATATGCCCTGCACTAGTGAAAACAGTCAGACTTGGGGGGGCAGGGAGAAAACAAGTGTACAGAATCCAAACAGCTTATGGAGTGGGGTGGGGGAGAGGAAGGAAGCCACCACGGCAGCCAATGCATTTATTTGTACCACAGGAAAATGCTCATACTTGGTTGGAGAGACTTAAAATCATTAGTGTCTACATTAGTGTCGAATGTGTTATCCACAGCGTTTTCCAGAGAAGTGTGTGCTTCACAAATAAGTAGGCAATGGAGAGGATAGAGCCAGGAAGCCAAGAAGTGTGACTCAGAAATCCCTGTGAACTTTAGTCGGGCAGCCCTGCCAACTCGCTGCTCATCTCAAACTCTGTTTTCCTCTGAAAGGCATTTCAAGTTAGTCTCGCCCAAGTCAGGGAGCCCTCCTCATTGCCTTTGCAGGTCAGGGAAGGCCTTCCAGCTCCGTGCTGGTTCAGACTCCAGTCTGGACTGCTGCGGCTCCAGTCCGGACAGCACAGGGATAGCTGGTTTACCTCACACCCTTCCCCAGAACTCTCTAATGCTGATTGATTCCTCAGAACTGATCCAAATCCCATAAGGTTGCAGAGAGAAATGAGAGTGAGTGCATACATTGGCTCAGCAGAACTGCAAAGGGCTCTCCAGCTGGGAGTCTTGCAGAGAAGATGCCCAGAAGTACAGACGAAGTTTGATTTGATAAACATGGATTGGGGGCTGACTGGAGTGTTTCTGTGGGGACCCTACTACTCATTATAATTCTCTTCCCAGTCTCTTTCCTCCCTCCCTCCCTCCCTCCTTCCTTGTTTTCCATGTTCATGTGCAGGTTTGTGTGAGTACTGTGCATGCACACACATCTGGAGACAGATGTCAACATTGGGTGCCATGTCCTTGTTTCTTGAGATAGGCGTTCTCACTGAGGCCTGGCTGCTAAGTCTCTGCTTCCTAGGTGCTAGGATCACGAAACATGATAGGGTGCCAGCCTTTGTATGTGGGTTTTCAGGATCAAACTGGTCTCTTTGTCCTCACCATTGGGCATCCCCAATCTCCCTGGCTTGTCACTGCTTCTCTCCCATAGAATTGGCGAGGCCCACACTGTCTCCCAAGTAGGGGAGAAAAGTAGCCCCCTCCAGCTTCTCTGTCCAGTCTGTTGTGTTCATCAGTCGTCAGTGAAGAGCCTATTTGTTGGGAGTTTAGTTACTCCTTCAGAAACGCTTTCTGCTAGTTTTATATATCTTAAATGTAAATCAACCCTTGGTTGTTTTATTTTTTAGTTTAAAATATTAATCGATACAATGGCAGTCGTACATATTCATTGATGGTAATGTTTTTAGTGACACTCCTGTAATAGGGATTCCAGTTGCTTGCCTGGTGCCTAGTCTTTAGGTGATCCATATGAGTACACCCTCGCTTCTCATTTTCGTGCTTCAAACTCTCCAGCCTTACTTTTTTTTCTGCAATCCCTTCCTTTCCCCTCTGGACCTCTGTCATGGCCTCCAGGCCCTTATGTACCATGGGTTGGCTTTGTAGCATTTTAACGGCAGTGACCGTTTGCATCAGAGGGGAGGTGGCTTCCAGTTCCTCGCAAGGGTGTTAGAATAGAAGTGTTGGTTTCCAGAATGTTGGAATATAAATACCTTAAACGTGGTTGTGTGAGTTATAGTACACCACTCATGGGCCCATCGTGAACTGAGCGGGAGGCAAGATGGCTCAGTGAATAGAGCACATGCATGAAAACCCAATGACCTGAGTTTTACTCTCAGCAGCTGCAGTAGGAGAGAATCAACTATAAAAAAACAAAACAAAACAAAACAAAACCAACAACAACAAAAACTATTCTACCATCTGCACATGGACACTGTGACACAGACACACACATGCGCACTCACGCACACATACACCCAGGCATGCACACAAACACATACACACATATGCACACTCAAAGACATACACACAGGTACTCATATGTCACAGGGACACACACAAACACAAACATGCATGTATACACACAAACATGCATGCACATGTAATAATACAGTTTTTAAACATATTAGTAACTTTTTAAAAGAAAAGAAAGTAGGAACTTGGGTGTTTACACTAAACGGCGTGTACAGATTCCCACCTGAACATTGACCTGTACTGTCAGCAATGGTTTTTCTGATATTCAGGAAGCTTGGTGCTGTTGTCAGTATCTCCCTGAGAAAAGCTAACCTGGTTACTTGTGCTAACCAGGTGTCAGGGACAGCCTTTGGAGCCCCTGGGGTCCTAGGGACTAAAGGGTTCTGTTTTGCTGCTCAGCTATGTAGGTTTTAGTATGTATTAGTGAGTTTGAGCTGCTGTAATGAATACTGAAGCTAGGAGACTTGTAAACAGTGGGAGCTTATTTTTTAGTTCTGGAGACTAAAAGCCCCCTATGCCAGTGTGCCAGCATGGGTCGGGAAGATCCTCTTCCAGGGCGGAGGCCGAGAAGTCTCGCCAGGATCTTATAGCTGACGCCACTCACAAAGGCTTTGCTCACAAGTGCTTTTAGAACCATTCCTGTGGGGTCAGGATTCCCAAAACGAAGTTTGGGGAGACACAAACACAGGGTACAGCACAAACACATAACGTGTAGTCTCATAGGCCAATTTTGCACAGTGCTGTAAAAAACCAAAACAAAACAGAACTAAGAAATGTTTTTTCCTTTTAAAAATTCTTCATAAAAAAGTATGATCTTGTGTACAAAATTGGCTCTTTGTGCGCTGAAAGGAAAACACGTTTGGCAAAACCAGACACTAAGCTTTGTTTCCTCAAAATCAGCTCCCAGACTGAAGAGAATGTTCCCAAAACACCTCTCTTTTCATAGTCGAGGGAATTGTAGAAACACAGAAAAAAAAAACATCTAAATTGTTTTCATGTGAAAGCGTATGTTAGAAGCACATTTATTTAAACATATTTTTGTTAAGGTTGCCTTGTAATTTCTCTTTTTAAGTTGCACTTATTTACTTGTGTGTGTGCGTGTGAAGGGCACGTGTCGTGGCTAGCATGTGGAGATCATGGCTAGTATGCAGAGACCATGGCGAGCATGTGGAGATCAGAGGGCAATTTTCCCATGTCAGTTCTCTTCTACTGTGTGTCCTGGGTGTTGAACTCAGGCTGTCAGCCTTGGCAGCAAGCACCTATGCCCACTGAGCCACCTCACTGGTCCCTATAATTTCTTATAATTTCTCATCATCAGAAACTACTGAAACAAGTAAAGGGAAATCACAAGTATTTTTAATATATATTCTAGTTTGTGTTTTGTTTTTAAGTGGCACCACTTGCATGCATTACCCACGGAGGCCAGAAGAGGGTGTTGGGTCCTCTAGAACTGGATTGTGAGCCTCCATGGGAGTGCTTGGAGCTGGTCCTCTTCAAGAGCACCCAGTGCTCTTTTTTTTTTTTTTTTTTTTTTTTCCGGAGCTGGGGATCGAACCCAGGGCCTTGCGCTTCCTAGGCAAGTGCTCTACCACTGAGCTAAATCCCCAACCCCTGCACCCAGTGCTCTTAACCACAGAGCCATCTCTCCAGCTCCTGCCCACCTCCTGTCTTTTCTAACGTGTAGAGAATACATGGATTATTCATAGTTTATTTTGTAGATCTTTTCCTTTTTAACAACGTGCCATTAACTCTTTAGAACAGACATTCTTTTTCAGCAATTCCTGGTATTTTGTCAAGAATTGAACCATGGTGCACTGAACCTGCTATCAGCAGGGTAAAGTCCTTCCTGTTTTGACCAGCACTGTGCCAAAGGCATAGGTATTTTTGTACTCCTTCAACTCCGCAGGAGTGTGGAGTGATTCAGAGCCAGGGTCATAGAATCAAAAGCTGTGGAAGGTTCCAAGGTCTTGGATGCCTGGTGTCAAATATCCCTGTGCTGTGATTCTTAGATGAATTCCCTCCACCACACACAGACACTTTGTTGTCTTCATTGATGCTCCTTGCACCAGTGAACAAATGTTGTATAATTATAGCAACATTTACACTTCTTCTCAAGTGTTCTGTTTGTACGATGAATGACAGGTACTCTAGAAACCTTCCATAGTCCGTGGCAGCCTCTGACTTTAGATGGAACCAGGCGCTCTGAACTGGAGCCCAAGGGTGGGAAGGGTCTCAGCTGGAGAACGTTGCATTAAAAAGGCGGTGGGGTCTAGCAGTGCCTCTCCCTGGCAAAGTCGTGGAATTGGCTGGGCACTCAGGAACAAGCCACACGGTGGGGGTGGCTGAGTCACAGTGAGGCAGCAGTGTGACTATAGATCCAACTGAAGACCTCTGCTGTGACTCTGAGACTCTGCCAATGCTATACTATAGGTCAGGTATTCGGGGAGAATTAGAAGAGATCAGAAGACTGACTTAGAAAGTCTATCTCTGTGCTTGTCCTGGCCAACCATGGTGTTCATATGAACACCAAAGAAGCCAAGATATTTCTCAGCCCATTCTCTAGGAGGTCTCACCTCCCTACCCACCATCCCCAGAGGATTGTATAATTCCTGGGCGAGCTGTTGAAAGTAGGTAGTGTTCTCTGCTGAATTCCCAGACTTTTCATTTCTTAGGTTTTTCTGGGGTTCATTTATATCTCCAAGGTTCCTTTCCCTTTGGCTCATGAGACATCTGCAACTGCTCTACCACTGATAAGCAAATTCAAAAAGTTAGTGTGTGTGTGTGTGTGTGTGTGTGTGTGTGTGTGTGTGTGTTATAAAGGTAAAAGCTAGACGTGGTGGGACACACCTTTACCCAAGCACTTGAAAGGTAGAGGCAGGAGGATCTCTATGAGTTCAAGTCCAGACTGGTTTACATAGCAAGTTCCAAGACAGATAGAATTGCAGGGTAAGACCCTGGCTTTACAATTGGTAGAATCACAGATTACATCTGTATCATCACATACAGAAGCTCAGGGTGTTGCAGTCTTGGATTCCTGGTGGTTTCTAGGCAACTGTACAGCTAGCTGTAGGCCACGGATCTGGACTCTTAGTCACATGAGGAAAATAAAACATTATTTGATTAAACCATTCCTCTTGGGTTTCTCTGAACCGAGGGTTAGTGCAGCTGCAAAAACACACAGAGCCAGACAAATATAAAAATTGCCCATTTTATGGTCAAGGCCATGGCTGCAGGTCAGCTCTCCCATTCACCCTTGGAGATTGCTGGGTGAGTGACACAGATTTTACTAGAACCCAAGGGCACACGTTTCCAGCTCATAGGGAATCTGCACAGGGCTCTCCCTTCTCTTACTTTCTACCGATGGCTTTGGTCCTGCTCTGAAACAACTTGAGAATTCTGCAAGAAGAATCCGGCTCAGTTAGACAGAGAACCTGAAAGGCCACTAACAAGGCAGGAGTCAGATTGGGGGTCATCCAAGGAGAGGTTAAGGGGTGGGTTCATCACTGAACAGAAGCACAGGCAGAAAGGAGGCATGCTGTCCCTGGGTGTGCACACGTGCACTGTGAGTGACAGCTAAAACCTAAGTCAGGCTCACCTCAGGAGGCGGAGGCCACAGCCATGTTCCTGTGGTAGAAATGGAATAGCCTCCCTCAGCTCCGGGTGGTTTGTCACTGCTGCCGAGAAGGTGGAACTCTTAAATAGAAACACAGAGCCCAAAATGGCTGTGCTCTTTCTATGTGGTTCCTGTCGCTTGTGAGAGGTAGGACCGAATGCAGGACTGCCCCCTTGCATGTCTGGCCAGCTGGCCATGGCTGGACACAGCAGACATTGTTGCTAGTGTTTTAAACTAAAAGAAGTTGGTGGGGGTTGGGGGGAGTGTTCGTTATCGAGTTTGGAAAGTTTAATGCCATCAAAACGTGGCATCTCTTTTATTACTTCCTTGACATCAGTATAAAAAGCAAGGGCTCTATCTTGACATACATACCTGTAGAGTATTACAGTTCCGTCCTCAGTTCCTTCCCACCCCTTCTCTGTCCCTGGCTGTTTTCCTTCCTTCAATCAGGTGCCCCTCTCTGCTTGCTTGGCACGTATGTTTTCTACTCTCATTCCTCGTTCCTGAGGAGAGCTCCCTATCCCCTCTTACCTAGTTTCATGAACACACACATACTCATAGTATACACACTCACACACACACACTCATTGTATACACACTCACACACTCACACACACATATACTCACACATGCACACACACACACTCTCACATACAAATACACTCACACACATATTCAACACATACTCACACATACACACACTTACATGCAAACACACACATATACACACACCCAAACACACATACAAACACATCCACACACACTCACATACAAACACACCCACACAGACTCACACACATACACACAATTTTTAAATGTTGGTTTTGTTCAGAAAAGAAAATATGTGTTTATTAATGGAAAAGTACTTCTTGGGGCCCGTTCAAATTGAATATTGCTGAGAAATCTTTAAAAATGTTGTTTGAGGGCATGCCAGTGCAGCTACCTGAGTGGCCTGGCGTGACATGTGGCGAGCGATGACCCAAAGGTGATACTCATTATGGCTGTGGAGCTGTTTTAAGCACTTAACTCCCGTCAACCCCTCAACTTACGAACTAGTTATTGTCCTATCTTACAGATGAGGTAGCCAGCTAGCACAGACACTTGCTATTTCATTTTAAAACATACTCTTTAGTGGGAAGTTCATCACAGAGCAGAGCAGCAATGGCTTTTCACTGTGATGGGCTCACGATTTCCTCTAACCAAGAGGACATTTCTCCTGCTTTAATCTAGCTCACGATACTACAAGAGGGAGAAAATAACAGTGCACCCTGGAGGAGATGAAGTGGGAGCAGGGTCAGTTTCCTTGGCTCTCGGGGATTCATTACCAAGGATATTTAATTTAGGATTAATAATCATTTTAACCAAGCCATTAAAGAACGTGCCAAACTAGCAAGGAAGAGGGGAAAATGAATTTATGATCTGAAATTTGGAGAGTAAAGCTTTGCTCATTAGCAAACAGCTTTTCTTTTGTAACACAAATAAATCTAATAAGGGTCAATTACACATTTTATTAAATCTTACAAAACTGTGTTAGCGGTCCCTTCCCTGCTCAGCGCTGTCCCTGTCCTGTCAGCCATGAGCGGTTATTCTGATTGCTTGGGATTTCCCCTTCGGCTTTTACTTCCTTTGGTACAGGTGCTCCCTTGGATATGGGTGACCAAAAAGTCCAGCCCCAAATCAAATCGCCTTGAGAACCAAGCCCCCTGAGTCACTTGTGGTGGGCAGCAGGCTGAGGCAAATCACAGCGGGGGTTACTCCTCTTCATCCATCTGCCAGTAGCTCTCTGCTATCCTCCGAGTGCCAAGCACAACGCAGCGACGAGAGAGCCCAGCACGTGCCCTCCCTGCAGGAGCACATGGCCCAGCGGGAATGCACTGTAGAACTGACCCTTCAGTGAAGGAAGGCCGGCACATTGCACTGCTTGGTTTCCATCCAAAGCCTTCCTCCACAATGGGGAGAATCCATGACAGGGAGTCGGCAGTGTCGTGACAGCTGCGTCATTTTGTTTTTTTCTGCACGGTCCTCCTTGATGTCTTCCTGTTGGCGGTGGGAACCTGCTGTGGTCAAACCCAATAACCTAGTTTGCCAGACACTTCTGCCAGTTACTGACTTTGCTGTGAGAAGTTCTGTCTGTCTCTCATTTTTTTTTCTGAAGTCAGAGAAACCCCCTTTCCACTTCTGTGATGCTGTTGGCTTGATTCTAACTTGGAAGGGGAAGAAGGAATTGAAAACCCATGCTGCTTGGCTTGGTGCCAGAGAGGCAGGGCTGATGACTCCACTAGGTGTTGTACCTGTCACTGCACAGCCATTCACCTCTGTGGTCTTGTGCAAAGTCCTCTTCTTTTCCCGGATGGACTTTGGGGGCATTTCTGCACTGGCAGGAGCAGGGGCTGGACTAGTATCTGTTAGGGAGGGGCACCAACAATGTTTAATAAAATAGACTCCGTGCACGCAGTTCAGCGACAGGCTGTAGCTTCCCAACCAGCTTTCCCAGTGTCTTAGTGGGCTGTCTGCACCACCTCGGTGCTTTCCTTGCATTCTGATCTGAGGTTAATATGAGGAAGCTGGGGAAGGGGCCTGGGGAGATGGCTCAGTCAGTGAGGTACTTGCCTCGTAAGGATGAGTTTGATCCTCAGAACTACTATGAGGAAGTCAGACCTGGCAATGCCTGTAGGCCCAGAACTGGAGAAGCAGAGATAGTTGGTTCCTGGCTCACGAGCTAACTGGCCTAGCTGAATTGGTGAGAAGTCCCAGACCAGTGAGAGATCCTGTTTCAAAAAACAGTTTGAATGGCATCCTGAGGCAAGACACTCAAGGTTTGTGCACATGTATGCATGCACACATACACACACACACACACACACACACACACACACCACACACAGAGGAGGGGAGAGAAGGAGAGTGGGTGTTGCTAGGCTCTCTAACCTGCCGTTTTTCTCCTGCTTCTAATAGCAGAGTTCTTCCAAAGAACTGCTGAATAAGCTTTTTTTCCCCCTCAGTGAAACAGAATGACAGCACAAAGCAGAGCCAACGCCTTCATAAGGGCGACCACAGTGCTCAAGGGGCAGCATCCTGAGCCTTCATGCTCACCGAGTCTCAGCTCAGCAGAAGCTTCTGGTTCCGCTCTGCCCTCTGGCAGACTCCCTGAAGAACTGGACACGGGCCCTGTCCAGTGACGAGGCGTCTTCTGTGCTTCACTGGGAAGGCTCTGAGAAGAATGCTGATGTTCTTTAGGCTGTTGTCTGTGTCCCTGAAGTGGGTGTGCTGAAGTCGCCGAGGGCATGGGGCTCCTCCAGTGGCAGCGCGCCTGCCTGTTTCTCCTTGACGGTTCTTGAACCACCCTTTCCCACCTCTTCATCAACATCATCTTCCTCAGACACCTGGCAGAGCTCAAGACCCAGAGAGGTTTAGGGGTTGAGGACCAGACTGTGTAATGGTTGTAGAGTCAGCTGCTGTCACAGTATTGGATGCCTTTGGGGTCCCTGCATCACATCTCCTCAGGGTGAGGCAGCTACCACAGAACTGAGTTTCCCCTTTCAGCGTTGAATTTTCTGGTCATTTGTGATTCTAGAAACTTCGAGGGTTGCATGTCCTTCTTCTCTGGGCACCTACCCCAGACTGAGTACTCTGTTCAGCCGATGCTAATGGGCTTCTCTGGGCAGCAGGGCAGCATGGGTGCTTAGCTCAGTGCTTATGACAGCCGTGGGGATAAATATGGTCAAGAAGAAGCAGGGCTGTGGTAAAGTTCCCACAAGGCTCCAATAACTGCCTAACCTGGGAGGACAGAAGTGTGTGGGGCAGGGATGACCTCAAACAGTGACTCCAGGGAAGCTGAATGTGGAGGACTCGTTCAGGCAGCACTCCCTGCAGGGCAGTTGGCAAAACGAAGAAGAAATGATATGAGAAGGAGGCAGAAGGGCATTTGCAACAAGAATTAGCTGAGGGACCTGAGGAAGAAAATCCAGGAAGGAAAATGCTGAAGTCACACAGGCTCGGATCTCACATTTTTCATTAAGATTCCGGATTTGCGATTACTTTCAGAGCCTCCGCTTCCCCGTCAGCCCCACTATCCCTTTACAACCTTTGCCTTTCTTTCAACACTGCCCATCTCGCTGCTCTCCCTCTCAGTGCACCACGGTTCAAGGCACTGTACACAGAGCGAACTGTCTGATTTCTGCGAGCCTCAGTCATCTTAACTGGGAAGCGAGGTTAATATGAAGCCTACTGATTACTTTTTTTGACATGGCAAAACCGAGGTAGGAAGGAAGGGCGCACTGTGTCTGGGACGCAGTCTGAGGGTCCTCTCCCTCGTGGAGAGGAAAGCACAGTGGTGGGAGGGGAGGCAGCCAGTCACACTGTGTCCTCAGTTGGGAAGTTCAGGAGAGGAATGCTGGCATTCAGCTGGAGTTCTTTTCTGTACGGTCTGGGACCCTGTTCCTTGGGTGGTGGCTGCTCACATTTGGTGTGTGTGTGTGGGTGTCATTCCACCGCCATTAACCCAACCTACAAGCTTCCTTACACTCATGTCCAGAGGTTTGTCTCCTGAGTGGTTCTGGATCCAGTCAGGTGACAATCAATTTCAGCTTCTGCAGAGAGTGTCTCTGCCATCTGAGCGCCTGTTGCCTCCTTGCTTCCTAAGGCTGCCTGGCAGGCAGGAGTAAATGACCAGCTGGTTCTGGCAGACCCTTTACAAAGCAGGTTCCTGCTGAGATTTCCCTGTCCCGGCTAGCAAAGCAAGCACAGCTCAGATCAATGCCAGAGAGAAACCGCAGTGTGCAGAGGCAGGATTTCATGGAGATGGTAAATGTTACGCTGGAGATTGCTAAAGCCACATGCAGTTGGCAAAACCTAAAGAATCTTGTGCATTTAAGCCAAGAAAAGATGTCAAGCAACCAGAGAAAGTCCAGTGCTGTCTGTCTGGTTTCTGAGGATGAGTCCTCATTTGTGCTGCCGTCTTTCATGGACCTATCATGTTCACTACACCAGCCTGGCTCTCTGCCGTTGTCTCCGCAAACAGCACAGAGGTCTCGCTGAAGACAAAATTCTGTAAAACACAAAACAAAACACATCGTTGTAATCTTTGTTTTCATCTTCTAAACTTGGGGGGAAAATCTCATTCAGTTTTCCCAGCAACTTGAAATGGCGTTTGATCTTTTAAGGTGGATGCACTCAGAGGCTGTTTTCCAGATGTGTTGTACCTGGCTTCGCTCCTCCCAACTCTTAGACTTTAGAGAAGCAGCCGGCATTACCTTCTTGTGACAAGCCCGCTGTCCTTGGGGACCCACTTCAACAGTTCAGTTTGGCTTGACTTGTTGGAAAAGTGAGGTCTCTTCTTATTTTATTGTTTCAGGTGCAGGGAGACCCACACAGATACACGTGAAGAAAAGTAAACCTCAAACAAAGCTGTAGTTGTGCACATGTTTGCTTACACCTCTTTACAGGGTCAGCCCACAGGTCTCAGGGCCGGGTTTCCATGGTCCCACAAGAGAGAGTTCCTGAACAACTACCTACCAAGTGCACCCTCTTCTGAAGCAGCATGGAGAACCTCCCCATCCTTACACCTTACAACCTCGCCAGCCTCACTACTCACGTTAAGTCCATTGTTTTAACTGTATTACCTGGTCACTAGCATTTGAAAATCTTGTCTGTGAATTGACAACACCTCTCCTTTCCCTATTCTCTGTAAGGCTTTGAACTGTCTGTTGTTCGTTTCCAAGACACACACACACACAAACACACATACACTTACACATACATGTGCACACACATGCACACACACACACACACACACACACACACACACACCTTTACCTATTCTCTGTAAGGCTTCCAAGTGTCTGTTGTTAATTTCCAAGACATTCACACAAACACACATGCACTTACAGATACATGTGCACACACATACACACACATACATACCCCTTTACCTATTTTCTGTAAGGTTTCAAACTCTCTCTTGTTAATTTCCAACACACACACACACACACACACACACACACACGTTTTAATTTTGAGGGGTATTACATTTTATTTCTTTATTCTGAGTATGTGCATGTGTGTGCATGCCCTTGGCATGGTGAAGACAGAGTGGTCAAAGGCAACATTCAGGAGTTTGTTCTACGTCTTGTTTCACAGTGTCATGTTTGGTGTCATGCAAGCACCATATTTCAAAAGTCCTAAATCAAAACTCCAAGGTCACATGACACAGAAATAAGAATGCAGTCTCTGGGTCATGGGGAACGGGGTTCGAATCCTGCTTCTGCCATCTGACAGGCACGCAATTACATCATGTTTTCAGCCCGTGGGTGGAATAAACCGATACAAGCTGGGTGACTTCCATTAACTCAGAGCTACCCTCCTGCAATTCTAGAGGTCAGAGGCTAATGTGGGTTGACAGGTCTCTGCTCCCCGAAAAGTCCCAAGGGAGGCCCTGTTTCCTGGCTGCTTCCAGCACCAGAGGTGCCAGTGAGTCTATCACTCTGACTTCTGCTCCATTGCCACATCTCCATGCCTGCTTCCTTCTTTTATAAAGACCATGTGGTTATGCCACATCCGTGAGATAACCCAGGGTTCTCTCCCCATCCAAAGAGCTCTAGTCATGCCTGCAGGGTATAGTCATAAGGCTTGGCAGTTGGGATATTGCATTAGTAACTTTTATCATTCCTAGGACAATAGATCTAGCAAGAGCAACATATGGGAGAGAAGGCTTGCTTTAGATCTTGACACTTGGGGGCACAGCCTATCATGGTAGGGAAGGCACAGCAGCCTGGACAGGAAGCAGCCAGTCACATCATGTCCCTAGGCAGGAAGCAGGATGCAATGAATCCCAGCATCAGCTCAACCATTCTGGAAACATCTCACAGACATACCCAGAGTGCCTCTTAAAGTGGTTCCCAGTCCAGTCACCATGACGATGAGGATTAGACATCAAAGATAAGGATATTGTCATGGTTTGATTATGAAATGTCCCCTCAGGCTCACATCTGGTACACTGGGATTCCAGTTGGTAGTATTGTTTCCAGTTGGTGAAGCTTTGGGAGATCAAGCTGGGGAAGTAGATTATAGGCTGTGTAGGAAGTAGGCTACAAAATGTCTTTTGTGATTCCTGGTCCCCAGCCCTCCCCCCAACCCCAGTTTCCTATAGGCAGTGGTCACAATAATAAGAAAATATTTTTGGGGAGTCATTATTTTGCCTACTACAGCATGGACGGGTAACTTATTGTTTCTGAGTATCAGTTTCTTTATCTATAAAATGGAGATTGGAAGTTAAATAGAGGGGATAGAAAGATGAGTCAGCAGTTCAGAGTACTTGCTGCTCCCCCAAGAGACCCCGAGTTTGTTTCCCAGCACCCACATGGCAGCTCTCAACTGCTTGTACCTCCTACTCCAGGTGTGGGACATCCCTGGCCTCTTCAGGCACTATACTCAAATGTACTTACAGACACAGAAGCACACACACAGAGACACAGATGCATACACACACACAGACACAGAGACATACATACACACAGATACATACACACAGACACACAGACATACACACAGACATACACACATACACATAGACATACACACAGAGACACAGAGACACCGATGCACACACATAGAGACACAGACATATATATACACAGAGAGACCACAGATGCTCACACACAGACATATACATATATACACACATACACAGAGACACACACAGACATACACACACAGAGACACAGAGACACAGATGTGCACACACACAGACACACACAGAGACAGATACGGATGCACACACACAGACACCAGAGACACAGACATATACACAGAGATACAGATGCATACACATAGACACACACACACATATATATTTATATACATACATACATATACATAGAGACATGGATACAGACACACACAGAGACAGACATACAGACACACACAGACACACAGATACACACACACAAGACACACATATATACATAGACACACACAGAGACACACATACAGACATACACAGACACATACTCACAGACACACAGACATACACACAGACACACACAGATGCACACACAGACACACACAATTAGAAACAATAAAAACAATTTGAAAAAATGGGTAGAAATAGTTTGCTCGGGTCAGTGCTGGCATTGTGGTAAGGGCTTGGTATACGGTGGTATGGCCATCACTGGCAAGTGTGGTAGCTCTGAAGGGTGGTCTAGCAGAGTCTCTGGACCACTTTTCTAGCACAGCTAAGGACTGGGGCAGAGGGTGACAAGTTGTAGGCTGGGGACGATACAAGGATGTTACTTTTGCTCTCTCCCCCATTAGTTTTCCAATCTCCCTCTTTCCCCTTCGACTCAGAAACCATTGAAGTTCCTAGGTGGGACCTGCAAGTACACTGGGAACCAGATGGTTGGTGGCCTCAGAGTTGGGGGGACCCTGTCTTAACTCCTCTGCATCCCCCCTCCCCCCAATTACCTCCTTCAGCCTGCTCTCTATGGCTGTTGGGTGGTAACAAAAACCACTTAAAACCAGCCTGGGGAGCGGAAGGAGGGCCTGGAAGTCAGGTGGGTGTCAGTGTGGCAGGGTGCGCACATGTGCGTGTGGGTTGTTTCAGCCGCATTAGGGGGTCCCCACCACACTCTAGGACTGAGCACATTAGTGTTTCACTGGGTTCTGCGTGCCCCCTCCCCTCCTCTCCTAGCCAAAGTGCTTTAGGCGCCTTTGCTAAGCCACAGGAGAGACTGGCAGCTTCTAGCCAAGCTAGCCGGGCTGCCCACACCTCTGGCTCTAGGCATCATCTAAGCTCCGCACGAAGTCACTCAGGTGACCTCGGCAGTCACCAGTTGGTGCTATTATCTGCCATTTCCGGAGGAGGAAGTGAAGCTCAGAGAGGTTAAGTGGCCCAGCTATCAGGAGAATTTGGACCCAAACACTTTGGCTCCAGAGCCCATATCCCAACTCCACCACTCCCTTTGCTTCAGCGCTAAGGCAGGGGCTCCTGTTTGAAAGGTAGTGGTTGAGGGGGTCATTGCTGTGCCCCTCTGTTGCAGGTATCACCATTCTAGTCATCTAAAAGCCAGAGGCACAGGATGCATTACATCATTAGCTTCCTCCTGGCGACGTGGACTGTACAGTGGCTTTGTCAGCTCAAGCTGTCCTGAGCCACCGTTTCAAGTGAGGACACAAAGGCTTTGATGCGTCATCGTTTTCCTTCCAGTGAGTGACATGTTACATTAGACGGAAGCTCAGAGGCCACCTAATCCCAGCTTCCTTGGAGTACGGTCCAGAAGATACTCCCAGTGGCCTTCGTAAGTGTAGTGCCTAATACATTAAAATTCATTGAAAGAAGTAAAAACTGTCATCGTGCAGTCTCCTACTGTGTTTTATAACTCTACGATATGAATAGTTCCATAATCATCTAAGAATCTATAGCTGTTTTACCGACTGAGCAGTACTCCATTGCTGGAATTCACCGAGACTGAATTAATCACTAGTCTTAGATTTGCACTTCTCAGTTGCTTCCCAACTTTCGATTTTGTAAATGCTGAACCCAGAATGCAGGAATACACCGCGACTCTTCCCCAAGGACAAACAGGCAGCAATAGCTTTTCCAGGGCAAAGAGTGGATCTGCCCTGCCCTCCCCGGCCCTGCCCTCCGTTCCCCTCCCCTCCCCCCTCTCCCCTCCCCCCTCTCCCCTCCCCTCCTCTCCGTTCCCCCCCTCTCCCCTCCCCTCCTCTCCCTTCCCCTCCCCTCCCCTCCTCTCCGTTCCCCCCCTCTCCCCTCCCCTCCTCTCCCTTCCCCTCCCCTCCCCTCCTCTCCGTTCCCCTCCTCTCCCCTCCCCTCCTCTCCCCCTCCCCTCCCCTCCTCTCCCCTCCCCTCCTCTCCCCTCCCCTCCTCTCCCTTCCCCTCCCCTCCCCTCCTCTCCCCTCCCCTCCCCTCCCCTCCCCTCCTCTCCCCTCCCCTCCTCTCCCCTCCCCTCCTCTCCCCTCCCCTCCTCTCCCCTCCCCTCCTCTCCGTTCCCCTCCTCTCCCCTCCCCTCCCTTTTCTTTTTCTCTTGAGAAAAAGTCTCCCATAGTCCAGGCTGGCCTCAGAATTCTCTGTGCCGCTGCCTCAGTTAGGTTTTGTTTGTCTGTCTGTCTGTCAAATGTTTAGCTGTCGTTTCAGAAGAGGGAACTTCAATTGAGAAGCATTTTCTTGATTGATGGTTGGCGTAGGTTGGGCCCCGCCCACTGTGGGTGGAGCTACCCCAGGCAGGTGGTTCTGTTGAATAAGAAACTAAGGCAGAGGAAACCATGGGGAGCAAGCCAGTAAGCAGCACTCTGCTGTGTCCTCTGCTTCAGGTTCCTGCTTTGACTTCCTGCCCTGACTTGCCTTCGTGACGGACTGTAAGCTGTAAGATTGAATAAACCCTTTTCCTTCCCAAACTGCTTTGGGGCTTGGTGTTGTATCTTAGCAACAGAAAGCAGGCTAGAACAACAGCCAAGGCTGACCCTGAACTTCAGATCCTCCGCCTGCACCTTCTGAATGCTTCAGCTGCAGCCGTACAATGCCATGCCTTGTTTTATGTGGTGCTGGTGATTAATCCTGGGGCTTCGTGAATGTTAGGCAAGCACTCTACCAACTGAATACATCCTCAGCCCAGAAAGTCACACTTTTAAAGGGTCAAATTATCCTCCAGAAAGACGAGCTGGGCCCACACACCTCCCGATAGAGTGTACACGCTGACTTTCTCTCCTCGTTCTGGGTTTCCTTGCCCTAAAGACTCTTAAATGATAAGCAGGTTAGATCTTTGAGGAAGAAAAAAAAATGCCTAAATAGCAACCTGCCAGATTTCAAGAGACTTCACATTATCTCGGATATTTAGGAAATTCAGTTTGTTCAAGATGATCCTGGATTCAGTGAGACTCTGCAAAAGCCACAGCAAAACAGGAGGGAAAGGGACTCGGAGATGCTAATCTCTGAGCAAGTCTCCTCAGGCAGGAGGCAGACACTGTCTATCAAATGAAAGAGGAGGTGTTCGATGCTCCCTGGCAACTTTCCCATCCTCGGATCTGACAGGGTTGCAGGCGCCTCCTGCTGCAGATCCACTTCAGCAATGTTTGTGGCGGGCAACCTGGGCAATGAGAGGTTTCTGTTAATTTTCTTCCTTCTCATTCTACCGGCCTCCCCTCCTCCTCGAGTATCAGCAAATCAGAGTGACAGGTATTTAAAGGCAGTCTGTCACGCTTCAGCAGCTCGGCTGGGGGAATGACTGATTTCTGTGACATTCTAAACAGCTTTATGTGTGCAGTGTGGAGACCCACAGACCCCTCACCTGCTGCCGTCTGCCTCCCAAAGCAGCAGTGGTTTGGTATTCCTGGCGATGGTGGGGGGTCTGGGCAGGAAACAAACTTACAATCTATAGATGTTTCTGCAGGCTTGTTTGTTGAAATGACCTGGAGGTGGATTTCTGCACCAACAAAGGAGACTTTCAGGGTGTGGCTTAAATTCTCTTCCCTGCAAAGGTTGCTTTAAAATCACTTTTGCTAGTAGTCTGGGGACCATGGTGTCCTCAGCATAGATGAGAGATACACGTGGACCCAACTGACTTTTTTTTTCCTCTCCCCAGTCAGCATTGAAACTACAGGAACAGACGCCCGTTTAGAGAAGGCCTGTTCCCTTTTTATATTCAAGGCTTGTTGCTAAAAATTCCCTTTTAGATGAATTATTAAACCCAATTTTTGAAATAAGGACAACGCAGACTTCTTGATTTCTTCTTTGCCTCCCATGTTCGACAGACACCTGGTGAGCTGGGGGTGAGAGGCAGGCAGCAGGGGGAAGATTGAGAAGCCAGGTGGGGGCACAGGAAGTAAGGGTCACATGTGTGAAGAAAGGTCATTTTACAGTCCCCAAGTGTCCCGTGTGACCATCCCAGAAGGAGCTAAGAGAGTCTAAAGAGAACCAATTGTGCCTCTCCCTTGGTTATCAAGCTAGTGAAATAATGGGTCCCCAAGGAATTGGAATGTTCTCAGGGGTCTCATGCTGAGGAAAGGGGAAGGCTGAGGCGTGGTGCCAGCCAGAGGAGGTTCTTGTCTCCCAGAAACAGATTTCACACAGTTCTGACAACTTGTTAGACAGCCGTGCAAGAAAAGGCTAGAGCCCAGACGATGACCTGGACTGCTTAGCTCCAGAAACCTCTTGTCTCCTATTTAAATGAATTTCATGTCAGGATTTCTGAGATGGACGTGGGATATGGAGAAGTCAAGTGGTCCCTTTGTCCTTATTCCCAATACAGCCACATTGACTACACGCCCCCCCCCCCCTTTCTACCTCTAGCCGTCCTTGCTTCTTTAATTGCCTACTGAGAATAAGGCTCCTTCTAGCTTGTCCGAGAGGCCTGCTCAGGCCCAAGCTCTGGCCTGACAGATCTGGTAACACCTGCTCAAACAAGGGTTCATTATCCGTCATGCAGAGATGCACTAACACACAGCCAAAAACCCAGGCCTCTCCTGTCCTCGTGGGGAAGTGTGAATTTCGGATTTGTCAGAATTGCTTCAAGAAAGGCCATCCTCAGGACCAGGAATCAGTTGGCCTAGCACCTCAAAGTGGCGTTCTCGCTCTTGTAGAGGAGAGGGTGACTGCTGAAAGGGACTAAGCAGGAGGGACATTGGAAGAACCAAGGAGGCAACCGTAAGCCACAGTGCATGTGGCCCCTGTGTTCTGAGGAACCTGACTGATTGTCTAGGTAAAAATACCTCATGTGAGGGGGACGCCACCCCCACCTCCCCATCAAATCTGCAGCAGCAACATCTATAATTTTCTTCTAAAGCATCAACGCCTTGGCGAATGAATATTCTCCTTAACTTTTTTTTTAGAACCCTGTTATAAAATTTATATCCCTTCTTGTAATACATGAATTTTGATAGCAGTTGTATATAAAAAGAGTTAACTGTGAACTTAGAATTCACATCTTTGAGTCAGCTTTGGTTGCCACCCTCCCAGACAAGACTTTTCTGTTAGTACAGGGTCACCTGATGCCTTTGTCTGTATACGCTTCCATAGCAAGGCATCTCCCACTGAGTCACTTTGGGTAACTTACGAACAACAGAAAGGAATTGCTCGAAGTTCTGGAGGCTGGGAAGTCCAAGATCAAGGGGCTGATACCTGCATGATGTTGTTCTTGGTCACACAAGGCAGAAGTGGAAAAGGGTTCCTGTAAGGCTCCACCTTGTAACACCAACTATGTTAGGCTTAAATTCTAAAAGAATCCAAGGTACGGTCATGGGGGAACAAAGCGTCAACACTCAGCCCGTGGTGAGGCCAAAGCTTTGTTCTTAGCAGGTGACAGAGGTACACAGGGGCTTAGCGTTCCCTCAACCCCTCTGGTAATCCCTCCTACTTAGTCCCTTTCAGCAGCCACATAAACCCCTCTCCTCTGAGAGACTGCCACCATTTTCCAGTTTGCAAAGTGCTGGCCCACCTTTCTGAGGTGGAATGTTCAACCCACTCACCTGGGGATCTGTATTAACTACAGCTGCTTGAATCTGGGCTGGTTTGGAGAAGGAGAACCTGGGGCATCAAGAGCTCAGGGCTCCTTGATCAAAACACTTTTTACATCATTCTTAAATCAAGATGCCATGTGAGCTCTAGGCTGGACATAATCCCTGTGCTGAGGAGTTTACTTGGGGATTTTGGCTTTCCATCATCCCTGCTGAAAAGGACATGGGTTCTGTTCCCTGTACCAACGTGGCCACTCACAACCATCTGTAACTGTGGTTCTAAGGCATCCAATACCTCTTCTAGCCGATGCTGGCACGGTATGCACACGGTACACAGAAATACACGCAGTGTTAAACACTTCTACGTGTAAAACCAAAACAAGCAGATTCCTTTAAACAAGTATCGAGAGAGGGCAATTTTTAAAGGGGCTGAGCCCTGGAAAGTGTACTTTTGTGGATTTAAATATTTCAGGAGAACAGCTCTCCATGCAGGTGGGCCATGCCCAAAGGGCCAAGACCAGCATGAGATCAGTCATTTCAGCTGGGCAAAACGGAGACAATTAAAGGAATGGGTCTCACCATGCTGAAAGAGACACATTCCAAGCTTAGGACCCTGCACACAGGCGGCCTTCTTGCCCACCGAGGTACATTTTCAGTCCTCCAGATTTAAATTTTAAAACACTGTGCCTGGCCCAGCCTTGACTGGAAATTATTGTCTCCATTCCTTGCTCCAGCTCCCTAGCTTTTCTCTGGTCGCAATGCAGCCTCCGTGGCTGACGTAAACGGTGGGCACGTCCAGTAAGATGTCTCTGTTTCTATCCTACACATAAGGAGGGATTTCTTGGACAAAGATCTTATCTCTATGAAGAATGAAACAAGACAAAATGATGTGCCTTTAATTTGCTGGAATGGAGTAAAGTTTCTCCCGTGGTACAAAGGATCGGTTGCCTAGACTGTGACAAGCCTGGCAGAGGTATCTTCGCTCGTAGTCTAAGAGGACCCAGGAAAAGGAAGGCAGGGCAGAAACCGGATCCATGGCAGTGGTGGCAGAGCATGTGGCTACAACTCCTCTTCCTACAGCGGGGTTTGGTTGGTCAGGGAGCACAGAAAAGGCCGTGCTGTGGCTCTCCCGACCATCTCCTTTCCCCTTTTCCTTCAGTCTGAGCCCTCAGTCTGTGAAATGGTACTGCCCACACACAGATCAGTTCATGTTCCCTCTGCTCTTGAAATACTCTGACAGACACACTCAAAGGGGTGAGCCACTACTGGAACAAGTGGGGGTCTCTTTGGTTTCTAATAATTTGTTTATTTTTATTCTATGCGTAATGAGTGCTTGCCTCTCTCTCTCTCTCTCTCTCTCTCTCTCTCTCTCTCTCTCTCTCTCTCTCTCTGTGTGTGTGTGTGTGTGTGTGCATCATGTGCATGCAGTGCCCACAGAGGACAGAAGAGGGCATCAGATCTCCTGGAACTGGAGTTACAGAGGGTTGGGAGCCGCCAAGCGGGTGCTGGGAATTGGTCCTCTAGAAGAGCAACCAGTGCTCCTCAGCTGCTGAGCCACCTCTCCCAGACTAAATGCTTACAGTTTGAAGACAGACCTCAAGGATCTTGAGGATGTGTGTAAGGGAACACAGCATGTCTGCCCAGGGACCATGTTTTCTTTTCTCAAAACAAAGGTCCTCACCCCTTCTGCAAGTAAGAGAAAGTTCGAGTGAAGTTTGATGTCTTGTTTCTCCATCATTAACAGCTGCTATCTTACTCTGTGGTCCAATGCCCGGATTGCTGCCGTTTGACACAGGGGTTCCTCACTTCAAGGTCATAGTGATTTTGTCCCCGAAGGGAGCTGTGTGGGTTACAGGTACCAAGGGCTCTCGTCAACACCTGTTTCCAGCATTGCTTGTTGGTTGCTTTAATGCATTAGGGAAAAGGCTAGCACCAGCATGTCAAGTGATCTGCTGTGTAAAATTCTTTTAAAGCAAATTACTTGTATTTTTTTTTAATCTGAATTTGAGAAAAACATTGGTTTAAGCAAGAATCCAGCACATTTTCCAGGGTTAGGGAGAAAGAAACCTTCTCTGACAGGATGAAGGGATGCTCGCAGAACCCTTGGGAAAAGGAAAAGTTCTGTAGAACATGGGCATTTCAGCATCCTGGTGGTCCATCCAAGGCCTCGTTATCCCAAGCTCAGGACTAGAAGCATAAGTTATCCAGCTGTGGGAGTCTGCTTGGCTCTCCTCAGGGCTCACATTCAAGGACAGGGCTCCCGGCCAAATGAAAGTGGGGCCTGTGCAAGCCAAATTGCTCTTAAAAAAATAATAGTAATTGCGTGTGCTTCCTTTAATGAGCTCTCTCCTGCGTGGCTGCAGCACTATGCTCAGCCCACTCCAGCCAAGCCCAGGCTAATCCAATAAAAACCTCAGCCCAATCCAGGCTTCAGGCTTAGTGGTCCATTGCTCTCTCCACAACGCCCCTCCCCTCCTCCAGGGTAAGGAACCCTCCATACAGCAACCCGCAGACAAAAGTGGGAGGACAGAACCCAGTGCTATTTTGTTCCCTCTTAGTTGCAACCACCTGCCTTTGCTACATTAATATCCACAGCCGCCTTGCCAATGACCCACCTGGGTGGCCTCTTCACCCAAGCAGGTGGTCTCCCTCCCAGCCTCTGCCAGCCATTCTCACACTCCTCAGCCATGTGCACTCCCCCACCTCTCCCCTGACTTGTTTGCCACCTGCCTTGATATTTATCAATACTTTTGTTCTTTAAAAACTCCTGCGTGTGTGCCTATGTGTGCAGAAAACAACTTTTAGGAATTAGTAGCAAATAAAACTCACAAGTCTCAGGAAGGTCCTGAAATTCCCAAGATTCTCCAGGTCCCTCCCCCAAGATCATATAAGTAGCAACCGCTGCTGAAGTAAGAAAAGTCCTCTAATGGGCTGAGCTCTGCTCCTCCTGCAGGAAACTGCCTATTCATAGCTTCCATGAGTCACCACCCCCTGTAAGGAGAGCTTCTCAGGGGTGCTTCAGTCTTTTAGTCACCCACACTCCTGTAAGTGGCCTCAGTAAACTCCCTGGTTCAGTAAACCAGACTTGAGTGGAATTGTTTCTTTGTTCTGTAATTGGGGCTCTATCTGGGGTGAATAGACATTTCCTTCTATCTCTCCAAGAAAAGCCATGTAAACACCTGCTGTGGTGGTTTGAATTTACTTGGCCCAGGGAGTGGTGCTATTAGATGATGTGACCTTGCTGGAGTAGGTGTGACAGGAAATGTCACTGTGGGTGTGGACTTTGAGAAAGCTTCCTCCTAATTGCCTGGAAGCCAATTTTCTCCTGTTTGCCTTTGTAACAAGACACAGAACTCCTAGCTCCTTCTCCAGTACCACACCTGCCTGGACGCTGCCATGCTTCCTGCTATGATGACAATGGACTGAACCTCTGAACCTGTAAGCCCTGTAAGCCAGCCCCAGTTAAATGCTGTCCTTTATTAGAGTTGCCTTGGTCATGGTGTCTTTTCACAGCAACCTAACTAAGACACCTGCTCATTATCGAGTAGGCTCATGGTGGTCACCTGGGGGTGGAGGGTGGGGAATGGGAGGGTGGGGGATGGGGGTGGGACTAGAGCAGGAGTAAACAATAGAGTTCTGGCCTCTTTTTTGTAGAACAAGCAAGCAAATTTATTGTTTTGAAGCAGTGGTCAGTTATGATAGACAGTTAATAATACACACTCTCTCCTCCTCCTCTGCCTCCTCCCCCTCCTCCCTCCCTCCTCCCCTTCTCACTTCCTCCTCCCCTTCTCCCTCCCTCCCTTCCTGTGTGTTTGTAAAAGCCAGAACAGGATGTCCAGTATCCCCTCCAGCACTCTCCATACCTTACTTTGAGGCAGGTTCTCTCCCTAAACTTGAAGCTCATGTTTTCTCTATTAAGCGAAAGCCAGCAGACCTCAGGTATCCTCCTGAATCTACTCTCCTGGGAGCTGGGATTACAGGTGTATTCCAGCTTGTTAGGCTCGAGGGCAGCCCTGGTTTGCAGGGTCTCTGGGTATTTTGGCACAGATCTGAGGAAAGGTGGCAGGCACAAGGGTCACAATAAACAGACCCGCTGGCTTCATGATTCTCATTTCCCTGTGTGCTGTGTTAAGGTGCAGTGCATCAGTTAGTTCCCTATGTTTAGTGGATATTTCCGCAAGCCCAGTGGGAAAATGATACTCACAGAACCGCTGTCAAGATAATGGACAGCCCCATCACCCAGGTTTCCAATCTCCTCACTCTATGCCAGCTTCTAAGAACGGAGGATGTTTCTTGTCCCTGCAAGTTCTGTCTTTTTGAGAATGTTATAGGAGTTCCTGAGGTACAGGTGCAATCCCTCCGTGTCTCCTAGTCACCAGCTGTCCCTCTGTCTGTCCATTTCCTGATTGTCCAGTGTTTGCTTTCAGAGGGGTTTGCTCTGTGTGTCTTCAGTTCAGATATTTCCACTGTCCCTGAGGTCTGAGAGGAGATATCACCAGGCTCTTTCTTGACCCTGTCCTCATGGTGGATGCTGCCTCTGGCTACCTGATGCCTAATGCTAACATGGGGCCTGAGGAGCCTTCTCAGTTCTGATTCAACATCCGTAGCCAGTGGGCAGGTACCACATCCACACGTGTCCAGAGTGAGGCCTTGGTGAGTCAGTGCTGTTCCTGGTTACGGGAGACCTTTAGTTGTTTGTGTCCCTGGGGTACATTTATTTGTCTTTCTCAAGGGTAGAGACCACTTCCCACTCTATTCCCCTAACTGTGGGTATTCTGAAAGCAGCTGCCCTCAGTCCCTTGTCTTACAGCACCTTGACCTTTTATCCTAGGAAAAAGGACAGTTTGTCTTTCCTCCCAGAGCCTCTGCTCCCCTGGGTCTGCAGTTGCTCCTTCTGTATCTGCTGAAGAGGGTCCATGTTGCTGTAAAATTATACACACACACACACACACACACACACACACATATGTATATGTATACACATGTGTGTGTGTGTGTGTGTGTGTGTGTGTGTGTGTGTGTGTGTATGGCTGTCTCTTACCCCCAGTAGGTCCAGCACTGTAGTGCCTCAAGATATCTGGTAATATCTTGCCGGAAACACACATCCCAATTCCGTGGCAGCTTAGTGTTTCTAGCTGCTACACGCTCTCTTAAACTTAAACCGCCACATGAAAGAACACACAACACAATAATCTCTGATCCAATTGATAAGATATAATTGCCTGCCTAGACACACAAAGCCCTGTACACATCCATCCCTTAAGAACATTCATAACAACCTGTAAATACAGAGTCGAATCTTAACATCAGCCTCCATGTTCTCTCTGCGACTTCTTCTGCCTTCTCGTTCCAGTCTCCTCCTCTTCCTTCAAACTTTTCTCCGCCCATCCTTCCTCTCGTCCAATGACAGGCCTCGTTCTATCTTGTACCTGCCTACACCTGAATAATGAAATCATCCCACAGGTCCAGAGGATCCTATGTGTGCATACCTGTTCCCTAAAAGTGACAAAATCTAAAGAGTTCTGGCTTAAAGGGTAGGCGGACCCCTCGATGGATGGAGTATGTTATGGGGGGGACCCGGCTGGAGGAAGTGAGTCACGCAGGTGCAGCTCCTCCTCATGGCTCCTTCCTCATCTCCATCCCACCCCGTCTCATTCTGGTTGCTGGGAGGCGACCAGACTCTCCCTTACACATTATTGGGTTTTGCTGCCCAGATAATTGCCTTACCTCTGGCCTACTAACAGTGAGGCCTCAGCCTGGGGTTGAAACCTGGAGTCAAAATTGATTTTTCTTTCTTTAAAATCATCTGTCACAGGTATTTGTTATAACAGGGCTAGACTGATGAACAAAGTCGCCTTTCTTTGAGAAGGGCACTAATGCCAGTCAGGAAGGTTCCACCAGATGTCTAACCAGTTCCCTGAGACTTCACTTCCAAATGCCAGCCCCTCAGAGGACGGATTTCAACACAAGAACTAACAAGGGCACAAAGCCCCTGCACCTGGTCCCAGGGGCTCACTCTGCCTCCACTCTGCCTTCAGTGAGTCCTCCTAAGTTATAGAATTCTTACTGGCCAACTGGATCTGGCGACATCTGCCCTGGCAAGCACATGTTTATGCCCTGAGGGTCCTTATCTCTCTGTAGATTTGGGGCTCAGTATTTGTCCTGTAGCCTTAAGCGCTCTTTCAGGTTCAAGAAAAGCTGTGACTTTTTGTTTACTTTGTTTTCTGTTGTTAGAGCAGGATATCTCCTCACTCTGTTATTTTTAAACAGAGAGTAAGACAGATTCTTGTGATGGTGGAGGGACCATGACCTAAAGTAAACAGTGTTTCTACACACGGGGAAGAGACTGAGTCAACCTGCTCTGGTGACATTCTACCAGCTGTGACAGCACTGGCATGCCTCTGTGCCACAGGACAAACAGCCCTGTCCCCACATCCCCAAGGGGTTGACGTATTACCCACCTTGGCACCTTCCCTAGGACCCCTCATTCTAAAGGGGTAAAATTCACATACCCAGTCCCTGTGGGACAGAGCTGAGGCCTGGCAGTTTACTGCCAGCGCCTGCTCTGTCTGGTGGTTGGTGACATGGGCACGGTGCCCCTCAAAAACCATATAGTTGTCACTTTCAAGAAGTGCCACCCACGCACGAGCACTGCCTCTGAGAAGGAGCCAGGAGCAGAATGTTAAGGACACATTTTCCAACGAAAGGTACTGGACAGCCTAACAGGAGAACCAGGTTTTTGGATGTTGGTTCTAGAAGCACAAAGCGGAGACAGGAACACGAGTATGTGAGACATCAAAGCATACACCCTCACAATAAAGAGCAAGACGGATTCTCCACGGAGATAATACGGAAATGGTTCTGCCTCGCAACAGCCAGGATCAGGGGTTTTTAACCTTTTCCTACGTTAAAGAGACGCACAATTACAACAAAGTCATTAACTGCTTAGTAATTAAACACCAAAATAATTAAATTTGAAATTAAATACGATAATATCAAGTTGTTGAGACAGGATTTATTAGTGTCTAAATCTGATAACTCATTTTTACTATGATCAGGATTAAGTCTTAGAGGGAGGGCATTAAGAAAGCAGTTTGCACACTCTGCGGAGAAAGACTGCCCAGGGCTTTGATTCTGCCTTGAATTCTCTCAAAGGTCAGATGTTACAGAACACCTTGAAAACCTGAGTTGGAGGAGAGCCATGTTCTTTCTCTTTCTACCTTCTTTCCTCCCCATTCCAAGGTTTCATGTAGCCCTGGATGGCCTCGAACTCCCCATGCGGATTAGAATGACGGTGAATTTCTGATCCTCCTGCCTCCACCCTCTGAGTGCTGGGATTCTGAGTGTACATCACCATGACTGGTTTGTGCAGAGCTGGAAATAGAACCCAGGGCTCTGTGTACACACGAGCACCCCACCAATCAAGCTACTTCCCGCTCCCTGAATAAAAGTGTTCTTGAAGAGAAATTATTTTCTGATATTTGCACTTAAACCATTGTTATGTACTTGGATTTTGAGATGTAACTGATGTTTCCTCACAGGCTATGTTAACTTTTTAGCAGGAGGAGAAATATAAGCTAAAAACACAGAGGGCCAAATTAATAACTATCTATGGAACTGCAAACATTTGGTATCTATTTGTTGCAAAATACCATGCTGGAAAATGCCAGAATGGAAAGAGGTGTACGAAACAATGATCTCTTCTCTCCGAATGCAGAGAAATAACCCATGTGGAGGGAAGGAAAGGCAGCAATCAAGATACACGGATACTCGGCAGGTACTAGGTTAAGCTCCTGTGTTGATCTGATGGGGCCAAACATCGTGCCTGGATACTACTGGAAATGTTTTTGTTTTTCTTTTTTCTTTTCTTTTTTTTTTTTTTTTTTGGTTCTTTTTTTCGGAGCTGGGGACCGAACCCAGAGCAAGCGCTCCTAGGTAAGCGCTCTACCACTGAGCTAAATCCCCAGCCCCATGTTTTTGTTTTTCTAAGGTGACCTTAAAGTCCTTGGCTGGCATCTCTTCTAAACACATGGGGTGGTGGCTGCAGCTCAGGGGAACAGTCCTGGGTTCTGCTTGCAGCACAGGGTAAACAAGTATTGCCTGCAAACTCAGCTTTTTCTGAGGCTGCAGCAGGGGGATCATAGGTCCAAGGCCTGCCTGGGCAACTTGGTGAAGCCCCGTTTTAAAACAAAAAGTAAAGCGGGCTGGCTGTGTAACTCAGTGGTAGAGCTCTCACATAGTATGTGCAAGGCCCTAAGCTCAACCTCCAGAAACACACACACTTATACATGCACACACACTTATACATACACCCTCTGACATGCACACATACACACACATACACATACATACACACACACATACACACATACTTATACATGCACCCCTCTGACATGCACACATACACACACATACATACACACACACACAAACACACACACATATATATACACACACACATACACATACACACATACTTCTACATGTACCCTTCTGACATGCACACACACACACTTATACATGCACCCCTCTGAAATGCACACATACACATACACATACCTATAGCAAGTGTCTACTCAGGGAACACTCTGGGATAGGAGCTATTATTCCTCTCTCAGTGGTTCTCACTTAAGAGCACCGGAGACTCGGAGTACTGAAAGCAGTTTCTTCTCTGGCCTTGCAAAGTCCTGTATCCTTCCTAGACATGCTAATCCAGTGCAGAGGACAGTTCTGACCGCTGAGCTCATGACCCATGCTCCCTCTTTTGAATATTGACAGGGACATTCTTACATGTCATCTGGGTCCTATCTCTCCCCCTGTAGCTTATATTTGCAGCCGCCTTCTTCACAAGAGCCAGGTGTGGATCATCTCTGCACTACATACTGCCTACGTTAAAGTTTAGCAGACACAGGGCCTTGCAGGCAAGTGTGGCCGGGAGAGTTTCTCACTGCACATTAGGTTGCCAGGGCTGGGAGGGCAAGCAGCATGGGAGTAAAGGCTGGTAGGCAGCTTCCTTAGCAGGCGCTAGTGACTTCCAATTATTTGTAGCTGGGCTGAAACCGGGTGAAGACACCTTTGAAAATGAGCCATCAGCTTTTATTTCTAACAGGTCTCCGGCTCCAGCCTGCTGTACTTAAGTCAGGGTGACCTGGGAGACAGTCCTTGTGCTGTGGGGTGTGTCCAGGGGACAGGAGTGCAGATTTGTTATGCTGCATGACTATAGGTGCCTGCCTTGAAAACACCTTTTCATCCTCTGGTTATGGAAGAAGAAAGAAGAGAAGGACAGGGAAACAAACGGAGCTCCCACAATGCAGGCTGCCAGCCAAACCCAGCTCTTGCCTGGAAAACCCAACAGTTTCAGGGCCCTGTGTTGAGTGTACCCACACAGCACAGGCACGCCCAGGATGTCTCAGTTCCCAGGCTCTGGGCTGAGAACTGGACTCGGGACCACGTTCCTGGCCTCTCAGTGTCAATATCTGCAGCTTTTAGAGAGGACATTGCTGTGACATTTCTTGGGGATACTGAAGCAAGGTGGTTGCCTGATGACAGTTTATGGGGGACTGGTCAGGTTTGCAGGGACTGGAAGAAACTGGCTCACTTGGTTTATAAAGGCACTGCTAGGCAGGCTTGCTGGTACGTACCTGTAATCAGCTCTCAGGAGGATGAGGCAGGAGGATTTTGAGTTTGAGGCTACCTGAGTTATATTCCAAGACCTTGTTTGACAAACAAACTGCGAGCTTTTCCTCAGGACCATCCTCATATCCTGGTGTTCTCCACACTCTATACCAGAGGCAAATTGTTAGATTGAGGTTGGTATCTGCATTTCCCTACCAATATGTTTTGTGCAATAAGTGTGCATATCTATTACAACAAAAATATTTTAAAATATTTAAAGCATCCCAGAAACCTTACAGGTGATGGGCAGGGTGAGACCCACGGTAGCATAAAAGCAGCGGGGGCAGGGAGGAGCAAGTGTGGAAATGACGGCTGATGATCTGTATGGAGACACAGACGAGGTGAACTGGGGAGAGGCCACCATGACTCCAGAGAGAGTCCAGAAACCAGAAAAGAAGGTCTGCCTCTGCCAGTTAATTCATAATGCAAGAAAAATGGATCCACACAGAGAAATGCCAAGTCACCTTAAAGAGGCAGGAGGGCTACAGCACAGCTCATTATGACTGGAGAAATGAGAGCTAAAGAAAGATTGTGTGTGTGTGTGTGTGTGTGTGTGTGTGTGTATTACATATATGTCTCACATCTGTGTCTCTGTGTGGGGGTGTCTGCATTGGGTGTGTGTGTATTACATATGTGTCTCACATCTGTGTCTCTGGGGGGGTGTCTGCATGGGGGTGTGGGTGTGTATGTGTGAATACGGCATATATGTATCTGTGGTATGGGTGTGTATGTGTATATTTGTGTCTGTGTATATGTGATATGTGTGTGGTATGTCTGTATGTGTGTGGATGGGTGTCTGTGTACATAGAGTGTGTATTGTGGTGTGTAGTGTGTATCTCCATATGTGTATGTAGTAGATCTGTGTATGTTGGCATGTGTATGTCTGTGTCTGTGGTGTGTGTGTCTGTTTGTGTCTGTGTATGTGGTGTGTGTGTATATGTCTGTGTGTGTGTGTCTCTGTATGTGCAGTGTGTATGTATATATATGTGTGTGGTGTGTAGTGTGTGTCTCTGTATGTGTATGTGGTATATCTGTGTATGTGATGTGTGTCTGTCTGTCTGCCTGCCTGTCTGTGTGTGCTTGTCTGTCTGTGCATATGAGACATGAGCAAAAGGAAAGACACTAGCTTCAGAGTATGGGACAGGAGGCCTGAGACCTGTCCTCTGCCTCTATCCTGCAAGGGAGAGGAGGCCTGAGATGTAGCCTTGGTGTCCTCCCCAGAAGGCTGACAGCCACTTCAGCTCCTTCTTAAGGGATGAAGTTCAGAGAGGCCTGAAGCTCTCCTGTAACCAAAGAAAAGAAAGATTGAGACCTCTGAGCTCTCGTGCTGCTCTGGGCAATGTGAGGGGAATTTGCATTCAGCGCCGGTCAACAATGTGGGCTCCTGGCCTTTGCTTGTCACTGTGGAGAATGATGGATTACAAAATCCATCCAGCCTCCTGTGGAGAGTGGAATCTCACACAGGAGACCTGGTTTATAGTACAGGTTTCCTTGCCTGGAGAGCAAGAGCCAAGGAGTCTCCAACATGAGAGCTGGGGCTCTTGATAGACCTGTTTGGTCCTGGAAGTGTGAGCATCGTCAGGGCTTTTGCATAGAGTGTGTCTATCCCAGGCACTGGGTCACCTTTAAACATGGCACTAGCTGCTTAGCATCCATTGTACTGATCGCAATATTGGTATTTTCTATTTCAGGTCCCTGAAAGCCACTGATTTTGTGCATCGGGAGATGACAGTGCAGATACTGGCTGTCCTTCTGACTCAGTGCCATGACCAAACACTGCCCATATTCCAGCTAAGGGCCAACCGACTGGTGCCACAGGCCATGTCTGGCCAGCAGTATATCATGCTCAGTTGTATCTTCACACTCTTTGGATGTCCCTAAAGAAGACAGTTTTCCATGTGGAAATGAAGTTGTTGGCCTTGGCTACCAGAGAGAGTATCAATTTTGCCGGTGATTCAGTGGACTTGTCTACTGCTCAGAGAGTGCTCTCAGAGCCACAGTGATTTCACTCAACCCTCATGGTCATCTGGTTTTCAGATAAGGATCCTGGGTCACCACATGTCTGTTTGAAATCATCCCCACTCCTGCCAACTCTGAAGAACGGACTTTAATGACTGGGTCACATGTAAAATATACACCTAGAAAATATATACCTGCCCTCCAGCCCCAGCCAAGAGCATCTCTCCACCATAGGGACTTCGGTCTGGATTTGCAAATCTCGTCACCTAGAAATAATAAGAGTTGTGATTATTCTTATTGGTAATATGTGTATGCAGTTACATGTGTGTGTATGTGTGCACGTGTATGTGTGCACATGTAAGTATGTGTGTACGTGTAAGTATGTGTGCACGTGTAAGTATGTGTGCACGTGTGAGTATGTGTGCACGTGTGAGTATGTGTGCACGTGTGAGTATGTGTGCATGTGTGAGTATGTGTGCATGTACCTGTGGGAGCAGAGGACAACTCTGGCTGCCATTTCTTAGACTCTGTCTTCTATCCTCGTTTTTTAGTTTGGTTTGGTTTTGAGCATTTCTCATTGGTTTGAAACTCACCAGTTGGGTTGGCTTGTCTGTGGGCCCCAGGAACCAACTTCTCTCTGCCCCACCCCACTAGAATTACAAGTTTGTGCTAGTCTCTCTCTCTCTCTCTCTCTCTCTCTCTCTCTCTCTCTCTCTCTCTCTCTCTCTCTTTCCTCTCTTCTTCCCTCCCTCCCCATTTCCCTTCTTCCCTTCAGCCCCTTACCTGCTGCTCTTTCCTTCCTTCCCTCCCTTCCTCCCGCCCCTCTTCCTTTCCCTCTTGCCCCTCTTCCTTTCCCTCCTGCCCCTCTTCCTTTCCCTCCTACCTCTCTCCCTCTCTCCCTCCATCCCTCTCCCTCCTTCTCTCCTCTCAACTCCCCCCTCTTCTTGGGGATCAAACTTAGACCCTCATGCTTGCTAGCCAAGCACTTAACCCACCAAACCGTCTCCCCACCCCTTTTCCTTTATCATTGACTTTTTCTTTTTCTTGACTTGAGCAGACCCAAGAATAAAAAATGATTGAGGACGGGGTATTTTTGGAGGGATTTGTATCTTTCTTTAAATGAAAAGACTAAGCGTCCGCCTATATTTAGAGCCTCCAACTGCAGAGTGGCAGTTCCTGGCAGTGAGGCTGTCTCCAGAAAACGGACCTTGGTGTGAACAGGCTGCGGGTAAACCTGAGCAAGTAGCTAGGTAGGGGGATTAGGGAAGTCTGCCTCTATCTCCATCAGACTGTCAGGTCAGCAGTGAGCAGAGTCTGACTGCAGACCGTCTATCTCCAGAGCTCTGGGTGGGCTCGGCCTCTGAAGGGTTTCTGTTCTTCACCAAATGCCACGGGGATCTTCTGAAATGCCTCTCCCTTCTCTTGCTGCACACGGTGACCCCAGAGGGCAGTTTCCAAGGGGATCTTCCTAACAACATGACCACCAGCACCTGTTAGATTCTTGCTGGGTACCTGTCCCCTAACTCAGTGTTCCTCACCTGTAATCTCAGCCACACCAAGAGGTCTACACTGAGTGCTCCATTCTCTAATGAGGGGACAGGGTGAAAACTCAGAGGCAAATCACTCTGTGCCTTGAGCCATTTGGCTATCTATCATATCACCATGAAAGGCTCTTATGATTCATGGGAGAGCACTTGTCTGTCTAAAACAGCTGCTCCCCTTGCTTCCTTCATGTGATGTGTGTCAGTCAGTGTCTGTCTCCATCACCAGGTACCTGTTACACAGCTGTGCATCTGGGAACCATGGGGGATAGTATTTGGCTTGTGGTTTTAGAGACTCCAGCCCACTCTTGGCTTGCTTTGTTGCTGTGGGCTCCTCCTAAGAAGAACTGTAGCTGGAAGGGTGTGGAAGCCAGTTTTCTACAGGTTAGCTTTTAGCTTAGAATCGGTCCTATGATTTACTTTGGCCAAGGAAGACAGGGTGGTGGGTAGTACCGTGTGCCACCTGAACTAAGGTCTGAGGCAGCATGGCACGTGTTTTGCCAGTCTGTTGCTGTGCAGGTATGTCCAGCCTTTTGACATCGTGAAATGACACTGTCAGCTGTGTAGTTCACACTAGAGTGACTAAAGTATGGGGGAGGGGGAGATTGGAAGCAAGCAAGCAAGCAAACCCCTCTTAATGCCTTCAGTATGTAGGTGACTTTGTGTTGGGCCACACCTCAAGCTATCCTTAGCTCCATGCAGCCTGGGAGCCATGGAACAGACAAGTCTGGAAAGCATACAGGTGTCGGGATGGCAGGAGGTAGGCTTGTGGCGGTTGGTTTCTGTTGTCATCTTCATTGACTTAAGAGATACCTGGGCCTTGGTTAGGAGTGCTTGTGGGTGTGTCCGTGAAGGCACTAAGATCTGAAGAAGATTAGCAGTGATGGTAGTATCTTCATCAGCCTGGAGTCCTGGGCTGACTAAGCTAATCACTTCACTCTCTCTGCCTCCCGGTCTGTGGAGACCTGAGGAGACTAGCCGTAGGCCCTGTCAATAAATACACTCTGCCACTCCGCCTGCACCACAACAGATGGATAGTCCCCTCTTTAGTTGTGAACCCAAATGAATCTTCCTAAAGTTGCTTCTGTCAGGTGCTTTGTCAACAAGAAGAACCATCGGGGGCTGGGGAGACAGCTCAGCAGTTAAGGTCACTGGCTGCTCTTGTAGAGGACCTGGGTCATTTCCCAGCACCTACGTGTCAGCTTATAACCACCTGTACTCCAGTTTCAGGGGACCTGCTACCCTTTTCTGACATCCTCAGGTACCAGACACACACGTGTACATGCAAGAAAATACTTAAATACAAGAAATAAATAATTTAAAACTCAATTTGGAGTCTTTTTGAGTTTCACACTCTACAGTAAGAAAATTGCCCATGAGGCCACTGGCTTTCCTCTTGGATCTGGTTTAAAGACATGGAGGGCAGACCAGGTCCCAACCTGGAGCCTGACCTGCAGTGTTCATTGACTCAGTCAAGTCCAGCCAAGATCAGTCAGACCACAGCCAACCAGTACCTTGCAGGAACAAATCCCATGGTTGTTGTAAGCCCCTGAGCTGTCGGGGTTGTTTGTTACTCAGCTTTGTCACAGCAGAAACTCTTCTGACTGCTGCATGCAACAGTCATTCTAACCTTGTCAGGGCACTAAGATCCAGGTCTCAGCCTCTGGGAGGCAGAGTGCAGAGTCACAGTCTCGGGGAGTAGCTGGGTGAGCAAAGTTAAACAATGGGCCTCTCTGTCTTAGCCTCCATTATTAGTCCTCTCTAGACAATCAGAAAGCAAGTTGTTCCAAGATTGGACCCGGAAGAGCTATACACTAGCCCTTGAGGTCCCTGTTCCTTTGTCCTGTAATCAGTGTCTGTGTCCTTCTGAGAGCTCCTTTCCACTCAGCACTGTCCCTACTGACCAGTGGCCAGGGCCACAAGTCAGTGATCCCCAGTCCTTGGCTTGCCTTGCCTTCAGCCTTTGCAGGGTGGAGCCCTGCACTCTAGGGTCCCAGGAGCTGGCTGTTGACACCCTGGTCAGAGCCAGGAGGAGCAGAGGAAGAGGTCAGGCCTCTGCTTTGGCTATTGTCTGGTTATTCTGTGACCTTGGGGAAAATCCTTCCCCTCTTTGGGCTCTGTCACAGTGGCTCCAAGTCCTGTCTGGTGGCTGCTAGGTATTCCCTGCTCTTTTTGGCCCTTAGCATAAAGAGGGATGGCTGTTTCCACTGCAGCTCCACACTGTCCCCTGGCCTTCTGTGTTACCCTTGAAACTCTATTTCTTCTTCCTGTCAAATTCCCTGAATTGAATGCTTGCCCTGGGATCTCTGTTCTCAGACACTGACTGACACGGCCTCCTGACTTTGCAAGGTCATGTGTCTCCTTGTATTGGCATATTCCTCCTTCATGTAAGAACACACATGTGAAACCATGTGACTAGTACTGTCGACTAGCCAACAAAGTGTGACGTTCTATGATTGTTTACTTATCTCCATGTTTATTCCTAACAGTTTTCTTTTTGCGTAGCACAACCACCCATTTCTTCCTATCCTTGGGATAATTTTATAGACACACTCCCCACGCCCCCAGCCTATGGAGGAAGTGTCTCTGATGGAAGTCTAAAGCAGTGACTAAAGCCTCACAAACAAGGTGCAAGTGCCCATCTTCTACAGCCAGTCAACCTGAGGAAAGGAATACTAACGAGGAAGACACTCATCCCGGGCATGGTTTTGCGGAAGACTCTGTCCTCTGTGGTCCACCATGATGGCACATCTGCCCTTTATGAAGCCCTGAGCTCTGGACGGCCTTGCAGCTGTCAATGAGATAGATTTTCTCCACTAGCTGAGAGGCAGGAGAATCATAAATGTGTCAATGGGATTCAGATTTCCCGAGTTGCCCGGCCACCATAATAAAGTTAAAAGCAATGCTCCGCTGGAAGGTTGCCGAGGCTTTAATGCGGGATGCTGTGCAGCAGTGGGGAGACAAATGGCTACCTGACAGAAGGCCTTCCTCTGCAAATGCACTTGGGTGAGGCAAGCAGGGCCTGGTAGCTTGATGAGGCTCATCCCTCCAGGGAAGCTGGAGATACACCCTGTAGGTAGATGGGATCCCAGGAGAGAAAACCCAGGCACTGCCCAGGCCTTGAGTCCTGGCTTCTCACAAAGCCAAAGGAAAGCTCAAGCTCCCTTCTGGCCTTTGCTATCAGACCAGCAGTAGTTTGGCCTCAGTTGTGATCTTGTCTGTGCCCTTGTAGATTTCAGAAGGTCAATATGATGGGTACAGTAGGGTTTGGAATGGGTATCTTAAGGTTTGATTGACTGTCACCCACTCTTGCTGCTAACAACAGTGGAGACCAAGGTCCTGTGGCACCCCCTAACTTTCTTTCTTTTTTTTTTTTTTATTAACTTGAGTATTTCTTATATACATTTCGAGTGTTATTCCCTTTCCCGGTATCCGGGCAAACATCCCCCTCCCCCCTCCCCTTCCTTATGGGTGTTCCCCTCCCAACCCTCCCCCCATTTCCGCCCTCCCCCCACCAGTCTAGTTCACTGACCCCCTAACTTTCTTGTTGGGAGCAATGGAACTCAAGAGTCCCTTTCGGGCCTGAGCAAAAAACCTAAGGTTAAAAGCTTCTCGGGAAAGAAGGAGGAGTACCTGCCTTTGTCAGAGAGACTGTGGGGCCACTCTTTCCCACTTGGTATACATTTAGTGGGAAGGATTTGTTGAGTATCCACCAAGTATCTGCCATTGTGATCAACACACTAGGGCTACTGATGTGGTTGGTTTCCTTCAGAACACTTTGTATTGACCTGAGAACAGTCTGGCCATGAAAGCCCCATCTATAATGCATTTTGTTTCTGGGACAGGGAAGCAACTGGCCAAGGTTGAGCAGGGTAAAAGCAACCATGCCAGAAAGCTCTGGGAGCCAGAGCTGTGGGAAGCGCTGCAGAGGGAGGGCCAGAGAGGAAGACGAATTTACCAGAAATTTCAGGGAGCCAAGATGTTCCCAGTGCAGCCTGTGTTTGAGATGAATCTCAGGATAAATTACTCATGGAGTGGGGGAAGCTCAATTCCGGGGCATGCTAGAGTGTCTTGAGGGCTGACACAGGTGGTTACCTACTCAGATGTTTTTAGAGGGATACCTGTGACTCACTGAGGGTCTCTAAGAGCCTGGGGCTCTTGTTGGCAAGTAAGTGGAATTCTTCTTCCTGCCCAACACAGGTCTCAACCTGGCCCCAAATCAGTATACACTGAACAAATACGTGCACGATTCAGGGAGACTGCACATCCCACAGTACCTAGGTCAGATATGGTTAGAGATAGGACCATGGGGCTCTGCCCCGACCCTAGCATATGACTGTTCAAATGATGTCATCTCTGAGATTTAGTTCCTCTGTCCCCGAAAGGACGATATGAGACTCCACCTGGAAGCCCTTGTCCGTTGCTTTCCTCAGAACCAGGAGAGCAGCACTTTCTGCAGACCGCTTAATTTAGGATTTCAACATGGGGGTGGGAGCAAATGGAACTGATAATTTCTGAAAAGACGGCACACTCACCATGCCGGCACCAGAGTGGTCAGGCACACTCACCATGCCAGCACCGGGGTGACCAAGGAAATTGTATTAACCTGCTCAGGTCTTGCAATGACACCCACATTGATTAAGCCTCTTCAAGAGTTAGGATGAGTGGCAAGGAGTAGGCTGGTACTGAGTGGGCTGGAGTTGATTTCAGGTCTCCATTTCACAGAGGAGAGGGAAATTATAAAACTGGTCAAGGATGAGAAGCAGTAGCCAGCCCAGCCCCAGTGTTTGATTCTCTCTAGAAGGCATTGAGCTGATTTACCTGGATACTTGGCCACAGGGCCTTGAGGCTACCCACTTCCTTCCTGAGTCTCTGTCCCATAGACCCTCACTCTGCCAGGAAAGCCCTAGACATGGAGAGCTTTGCGCTGGTGGGAGCAGCTGAACTCGTATCTACCACTTAGGGGTAGCCAAATGGAAGAAGTGCGGTATTGATCGATCGTATTCTTTAATACGTATTCACTCTGCTGTTTTATCATTAATGCACCAAGCAGCTGAATAAGCAATAAGACCAAATGGACTTTGGAATGCGGCAGAATTTCCATCCAGTGTGGTCTGCTCGCTAGCCATTACCTCCTGGCAGAGACGGCCCCATTACAGCCCACACCTTGGCTGGAACTTGAAAGCTCTTCATTCTTAACCTTCGTTATTTATTTCCTGGGAGAGCAGATGTGCCTGGGTACCTTGGGCTCCGTGCCACAGGGCGGGCCCTTCACACCGACAGAGACACACAAATGAGAAGGGTGGACAGAGAAGTGATCCGGTGAGCTTTCCGCCGTGTACAGATGGGGAGGCAGCGGCTTCTATCTTGGTTATGGGGCTCTACAAGGTGACCTTGCTTCTTCTACCTTCTCAGCAAGGTCCTGGGGGAGAGGAGGCTGCGTGACTCCAACCTACTGACCGGATCATCTTCTTCATCTGGCTGGATACTGCAGAACAGAGTGCTTTTGAAGGCTGGGTTGGGCCCTAGGCAGGGGATGGGGGTGGGAGTCTGAACTCAAGTCATTGTTGTACAGCAAAAGCATTCACCCGCTAAGCCTTCTTCTCAGCCTTCCATGTCTTTTGTGTGTGAGAGCCTCAGTTTCTCCATTTGCTAACTAAGTAAAGTGGGTTGGATACTGTCTAAGAGCCTTGAGGACCCAAGAGTTTACAAGTCTGCCCCCTTTCTCCCCATTGATATACTGCTTTCCCAAACCATTTTATGACTGTGAGGCTTGTCAAAAACTCTCTAGATATACTGACAGGAGCAAAAGTCACCAGAAATAACAATGGCTCCCAAAGAACATACCTCGGGGTTCAGATGTGAACAACACAGGTTGGAGAACAGCACCGTAGAACAGATGGCACTTTTGGAATCCAACTTAAGGGGCTGCACATGGTCATGGCTAGAGTGGGCAGGGGTGATGCCCATGACATTGGCTGGACAGCCACAAGGCTGCCCCAACCCCAACCACCGTATCTGTATATCTTCCCAATGCTGGATGGGTAGTCTGCCTCACTGTTCTCCTCTCACTGCCCCCAATCTGGGAATGGAATCTTCCTGTCTATTTTGAATGCTCCTGAGGCTCCAGGGAGCTCCGGCCTGACTGAAGAGAGTCAGCAGTCAGAGTGGAAGCCAGGAGGACCTGATTTGTGGCAGTTGGTTCAGCTGTCACAAACACGAATATGGGGACCAATGAAAGTCAGAAGAGTGTTCCAGACTGCACAGGCCACCAGCAGGTGTCTGACCCTTGCAGCCCCTACAGCTGGAAGGTCTTAGTCTAAAGCCCAGATTCACTCAGAAATCTAGGTCCTGCATGGACCAAATTCAGCTTCTTCTCTTGGCCACTGACCACCCTAATTGCTGTCTCCTGAAAACACTCACCCTTTTTGTGGAGAGGTATTGCCCTGAGGCACTGTCTGAAGCTGGCTTCTAGGAAACAGAGAAGCCCTGAACCATGTGTCCATCCCCCTCCCATTCAAAGAGCACTAGGTTGTTTCAGATTTCTGGGGCTCCTTCTCCTGGAACACACCTACTATGCTGTTCACTCGGGCTGTGCTCCTGCAAACACATCTCCTCTACCTGCAATGTCCCCTCCCACCTTTCCTCTGGAGCTCTTGCAAATGTTCTTGTGCCCTTCCCATGTTAATAACTGTCCTACCCCCCCAAGATACCTAGCAAAACTACTGGAAAGAGTGATACAAACAACACACTGGGGGGCCATTGTTTGTAGATCCTGTCTTACAAAATCCTTGTCGGAATTGGCTTTGGTGAGGGAGGAAGAAGAGGAAAGACAGGAGGTGGGGACCCCTCATCTCTCTGGCATTGCCTGGAAGGTGCAGGATAGCCTTGGAAGGAAGAACTATATACAGCCACGGTCAAGCCTACGAGGATTGGAGAAGTCCACGTCAGGCTCCACAGACTTGAACAGGCTCCTCTCAAGACAGCATCAGTCAGAAGTGGAGACTTCTAAAAAGACAAGGTGCTGTCAGAGACTCTGGACCCTCAGCATGCTTTAAGGGAGGAGATGGGGTTTCACCTCTTGGTTATTTCTTGAAGAATAAATAATCTGGGTCTGGAGAGATAGCTCAGAGCCCGGGTTCAACCCTCAGCTCATAACTGGTTGTAACTCCAATTCTAGGGGAGCTGACACCTACTTCTGTCCTCTATGGGCATCAGGCACACACGTGGTACATAGATATACAGGCAGGCAAATGCTCATAACAAAATAAAAATAATTTTTAAAAATTTTAGTAAACAATTTGTTTCTTGCATTTCTGTGGTGATGCGCTCAGAAACACCGCATGACTGTGGCATCTAGAGACTCCTGATCCATGCACACAGTAATTCAGCAGAGCGAGAGGAGTTCAGAAGCTGGAGAGATGTCTCAGCCATTAAAGGCTAGACTCACAACCAAAACTCTAAGGAGGATGGATCTGACTGGAAATCTGTCCCCCGGGAGTCCCTTATCAGCTGTATGCCCTCCATCTACATGTACTGTTTAACACAACACTTTGGAAACTAAGAGCAGAAAGGTATTTCAGGGGATACTTCAAAGTAGACAGGAAGGCATGGGATGGCCCCAGGTTTGTGTTATTCTCCACTGTCTATCCTCTGTGCTGGGCATTTAATGTTCTCTGTTTGTTTGGTCCGGTTTTTATTTTGTTTTTGAGACAGACTCTCAGTCTACAGCCCAGGCTTCCCTCAAACTCTCAATCCCCCTGCCTCAGCTTTCCCAGAGCTGGGATTCCACCCTCAACTCAGCACCTAGCCTTTCTTGTGTCTGTTTTTATCTGGTGTAAGAGGGAGACAGCAGTAATGGGAAAGTCACCTGGAGCAATGGTCTACACATGCAGAGAACGTCATGCTAGCCAGAAGGACTGACACATCAACCCCAAGCAGGTCTCAACCCCACTGCTATCTTTCTCTTCTTTGTATTCATAATCGTAAACTTAACTCTACAATCCACCTAGACTTACAAGGTAACGAGGAAAATATGGAGCCCAGAGAACGTCAGTGAGAGCCAAGGTTACAGTGTACTGTGAGCAGATGGGTGGGAATGTTCTTCTGAGCCAAGAAGGAATGGTCTAGTGGGTGAGATGCCCACAAGTCAAAAGTATTTGAGTTGTCCATAACTGGCAATGACGATCTTCTTGATGGTCTTGCCATTCCTGGACTCCAGATGCTCTATTCTCCATGGCTTCCATGATGCTTGTACCTTCTTTTACCATCCCAAGACCACCTTGGCCATGCAGTCAACCCAGTTCTGGCAGGGCAGATGAAAAAAGCTAGACGCCATTGGTGTCCACCAACAAGATGCCAGGACCTGTTTACTTTGGGATGAAGTTCTCATCATCAAATTTCTCCCCATGGATGGGCCTACTGCCAGCACCATGGTGGTGTGTGAGGTCACCACGCTGGCACATGAATCCTGGAATAACTTCATAAAAGGAGGAGCCCCCGTATCAAAAGTCTTTCTCTCTCCAGTGCTCAGAGCATGAAAGCTTTCTGCTGTCTTGGGAACTTTTTCTGCAAACAACTCAAAGGAGACCAGACCTAAAGGCTCGCCATCGGCTGCTGTGTCAGAGGACGTGGTAAAATTAACCTTGTCTGCAGTAAGCCTGGATAGGGAGCAGCTGCATCCGCAAAGCCAGCCCCTGCTATTATTAAACATCAGAGTAGACACTCGAGTTTGGACTGCCTTGTTGTAAACAGTTCTCTTTTCTGCAAACGGCATTTCCTTGCACACAAGAGGAGCCACATCTGAGATGTGGCCTTCCCGACAGGTCTTTCTCTAAGGTGATGCTTGACGGGCAGGCTGAGGGGTAGGTAGTCTCTCCTTGGCATGGAGGCTCTCCCTGGCTGGCCTGTGGGTGATACCCCATAAGCACATTCTCCTTTGTGTGGAAGCCAAAGGCCGCTGGCTGGGGTATTGTCTGCTAAGAAGCAGGGAACCAAGAGGCAGCAGAGTCTATCGATTTAGTAATCGACTCTCTTGCTTCCGGATAGATTATCTTCCCGGAGTCTTAGCCAGCAGCATCCAGCCGCTAATGTGATGCCAGGCAGCAGGTTCTGAGCTTAGAGGCTGCAGAGGCCCTGGGGACCTGCAGTCAGGGTGAAGTTCACATAGCATTGGATCCACCTTGGACCTCATCTGACTGGCCAAAGACCCTGTTACGTGGGACAGCGCCTGTGGTCTCACAAGCTCACTGTTTAAAAGTAATTCTATAGACTATGCATTGGAGGATCCGGGGTGACTGGGATTTGGCTCTTGTACTGGCTGGTTCTGTCTGTCAATTTGACACAAACTGGAGTTATCACAGAGAAAGGAGCCTCCTTTGAGGAAATGCCTCCATGGGATCAAGCTTTAAGGCATTTTCTCAGTTAGTGATCAAGGGTGAGATGGTGCCATCCCTGGGCTGGTGGTCTTGGATTCTATAAGAAAGCAAGCTGAGCAAGCCAGGGGAAGCAAGCCAGTAAGTAACATCCCTCCATGGTCTCTGCGTCAGCTCCTGCTTCCTGACCTGCTTGAGTTCCAGTTCTGACTTCCTTTGGTGATGAACAGCAATGCGGAAATGTAAGCTGAATAAATCCTTTCCTCTCCAACTTGCTTCTTTGTCATGATGTTTGTGCAGGAATAGAAACCCTGACTAAGGCATCGCTGTAGCACAGACACTGTGATGTGTAGCCAGAGGAGAATGTTTCCTCAGACTCAAGATTTAAGGCCACATGGTAGGAATACAGTCTGATACAGCTTTTCAGGGAACAGTTTTAACCACTTCTTTGCCCAGAAATGCATTTGGCTAGGTGTGCTCTAAGGGCATTGTTATCCAAGGTCATATTGTTCCTGAGGGCAACCATATTCAACTATTGATCCATAGAGGGATGCTAGCCCAGCCTTCTGCACAGAACTTTCTGGAATGCTCTTCAACCCTGAGCCCCATGGGACCAATCACCCTGTACTCACAATGGCATTCATCTCTTCACCCTCCAGGGGTTGTTCCCATGAGCATGACCTAATGATGCCATGCACAGCACTATACAGCCCAGGTGGCCTGCTGACTCTTGACCCCTGTCTGAGAGAAGCGCAGAGATAAGCCACAGTCACCCCCAAAACACTCTTACAGACTGACTTTTTAAACAGTAAGGAATCAGCTGTTGATGATCCTTTCTGGACTTCCTGCCTTTCTATGATAGGGCAGGTGTATATCCATCCATCTTTCCGTCCATCCATTCATCCATCCATTCATTAAATTACTAATCAAGCATAAAGTAGGTACATATAGATATGTATGATAAGTAGATAGATGTAGATACAGGTGAAAGACTGATAAATAACAGATAATTGATAGTTATTGACAGATAGCTATATATAATATAGATATATAGGTAGGTAGATGTAGACATATCTACACCTATATCTATAGATAATTGAGAGATGACTAATAGATGAGATTGGTAAGTGAGATGTGCATAATAGACAATATATAGATGATTGATAGATGACAAATAGAAGTTAGGTGGATAAATACATATAGAGACAGATATCACATCCGGGTAGGGTGTAGCTCAGCTTGGCTCACACTGATTGGCTGGCCATCAGCACTCTCCTCTTCTCCCAACTCTGCTCTGCATTCTGTGGACTCTGTGGCTTCCTCTTCTCCTTTTGACCACTAAGCCTTAGCTTCTCTCCTGGATTCCACTTCCAGATGGGGAAGAATAAGATACCAATTATTTGAGCAAAAGGAAATACAAGGAATTGTTGCTAGGCCTGGTGGTCCCCAAGTGATCTGAAACTACGGCTGGAGGGTTACTTGAGCCTAAGAGTTTGAGATCACCTTGTAAAGAGTTAACTGTGTAAGAGCAGGACAGAAAAGGATCTAAGGGAGGACGGAGGCAGCCACTGGAGGAAGCTGTCTCTACTCCCAGAGCTGGGGGAATTAAAGAATTTAAGATTTGGAGAGAGGAACCTGGTACAGCATGGTCCCCAGATATCTAGGAGTGGAGTGTGGCCTCTTCTGAGGAAAGGGTACTGGCACAGCATAGGCCAAAGAGCCAGTTCTGAGAAACAGAAGATGGAGATACCGCTCATGGGTCCAACAGCTGGTTTGGGAAGGAGTTGTTGCGGTTGGAAGGGAGAAGGAGAAGGCAGAGGAGAGTCTGCCCAGGAGACTTCCTGCTTGGCCTTCTGTTCTTCCTAGCACCCTCTGGTGGCCAGCACAACAGGAAGTTGCTGGCAGGGGTGAATCCCTGCTTTGCAGAGTGCCTGGCTAGTACCACAAAGAATGGTTCATAAATTCAAGGTCAAACCCAAAGGGTCCCCAAGGTGACAAAACCCAGAGAGATCTGTGATGGAGGGAGAACTTGATGTGACTCTTCCTTCTTTGAGAGCTCAGGCCTAGAGTTCCTGCCTCCTTAAGGACAGATTTGCCGTTAGATGTGAAGGAGACCTGACAGCAGGGATATGGAATGGATCCTCCCTTCCAGGGGTGGGGACTAGGTAACAGGAACGGAGATCTTGCTTCTAGAAGAAATGACCTCTGGAGGAACTGTCTACCATTTGCCAAGTCCATTAGAACCCTAGTGGTGAACAGAGCTGAGGCCTAAGGTGTGCTTGATAAGTCAACAAGGACACTGGGGACAGGAGGGCAAAGACTATCTTTCTTACTCTGGAGCTAAGGGGACTGAGGTCAAAAGGATCAGCAAGCAGGGAAGTTAACCAGTTGGCCACAGGTACTCAGAAGAGCTATGAGTGATGGGAGAGCTATAAATGATGATCACTTATAGATGACAATGTCACGTCAAGTAATCACAAGATTGGACACTCCAGATAATGGGCTAAGGATAGTGTTAGGGACATCCTGAAATCAGCATCAACCCTATCCAATTATCTGGCCCCAGAGATGAAGATGAGAAGGCAACTTGGTTTGTGTGCAGTCAGAAACACACAAGGCTCAACTCCTGTAGAATAATCAGACTCTAGCACCAGACTGGCTCTCCATCCACACAGCTCAGGCCTGGGAACCCAAGGGTGTGGGCAGGTTGAGTCCTGTAATGGGTTGCTAATTGTTCTGATTGCAGCTCTGGGCAGAGTGTTTCTGGAACTGCAGAACTCTGACAGGGGAGGAAATACCAGCGGAACATTCTGGATGAATAATTCAGTGTGCTGAAATGGGAAATGAGAAAGTTTGCTTTCGACTAAACTCAAATTTGAAAAAGAAGAAAAAGAAAATAGGCAAACTGAGCTGAGCTGTGTGTGGTCTCCCCACACTCAGAACTGAGTGTGCACTCTCCCCACACTCAGAACTAAGTGTGCACTCTCCCATCATTCAGAACTGAGTGTGCACTCTCCCCACACTCAGAACTGAGTGTACACTCTCCCCACACTCTGAACTGGGTGTGCAGTCTCCCCACACTCAGACCCAAGTGTACACTCTCCCCACATTCAGAATCGAGAGTGCACTCTCCTCACACTCAGACTGGGTGTGCACTTTCCTCACACTCAGAACCAAGTGTGTAGTCTCCTCATGCTCAGACTGGGTGTGCCATCTTGCCACACTCAGACTCTTTCTTTCCATTATAAAAAACTGATTCACAATTTGCCCATGCTGATGTATGAACACAAGCTGGTATGGGGAAATACCTTCTGGTCACCTTCTTGTCCATAAATTTGATTCGACTGCTCCTTAATTCCCCTTCATACGTTCATTCTACAAACATTTGGGCAGCTCCAGCAGCCAAGCGTAGCACTGTGAGAAGCTGTTGGTTGCTCCCGTGGGGTGCACTGAGGGTGCTAGTGTTCAGATAATAGTGTAAACAACACACATTGGTGTCTTCTCCTGTTGCTGTGACCAAAGCAGCCCAAAGGGGACATGGATCAATCCAGCTGCAGCTCAAGGGTGCGGCCCATCGTGGCAGGAAGTTGAGGCAGAGGGATCCTGAAGCAACTGTCACCTCACAGCCACAATCAGGAAGCAAAAAGGAATGAATTAAGGTTGTGCTCAGTTCCGATCTCCAGTTTATACAGTTCAGAATCCCCTGCCTAGGACAATGGTCCCATGCAAGTAATCAAGAAAATTCCCCCCAAGCTGACAAGATTCACCATCACTACAACCTTCAGCTCCCCCTCCCCCTCTTTTGGCAAAGTTTGGGATTGAACCCACAGCCTCATACATGCTAGGCATGGACTGCACCTCCAACCCAACAATATGCAACCTCAGATACACTCCTTGTGGGAAAAGGGCTCAACCAGAAAGAGAAATATTCTGAGCATATAGAGCAGAGAAAATCAAATACAAGAATTGGTTACCTCTGTGGCTGTGGAAGTCCCAAGACTCCTGGGCTGGCGAAGGAATCTGGAAGTTATCAACGGCAGGTGTCACTTCACAAAAGAGCCAGAGAGGTGTGCTCGGAGTGCAGACTTGGGGACAGGAACGGAGGACCCTGGGGTGAAGACTGGGCCACTGAACAAAGGCACTGCAAGTATGGGAGGAAGACACAGAAAACCCACCTTGGTGCCCGAGACAGTTCCTCTTCCTGCTTTTCCCACATCACTCGGTGCTTCCCAGAGGTGTGGCTTCTGACAAAGTCAGAAAGCAAAATAAACCAGGAAAGCCAGGGACCTCAGACCTAGAGAGGAGGCCAGGGGATGGGAGGAACAAATAGTCGAGGGAAACCAGCAAAGAAGAATAATCTTTTGGGGGAGAAATTAGATGCATGATATTATTGAAATGAATAACCATGTCAGACAGTTAAGTTGAGAGAGAGAGAGAAAGAGTGAGAGAGGAGAGGAGCAGGGAGCTATCAAAATCAGAAGAAAGGACAGGGGATGGAGAGGTTGGGGGGAGCAGTTGTGGGAGGGCGCCTTCCTTGCAGGCATGCACAGAGGACATAGGGCTCACTGTACAAACGACTGCCCAGAGAGCAGAGTTGGGAGGGTGCCTGGGTTCACAGAGACTGGGGAATTGACTGGGGTTCAGAGAAGATCCAGAGTCACTATCTTCAATTGAAAAGAGATTTTGAGTCAGAAGGGGTGAGCTTCACATTTCTACAGCACGGGGAGATGGTGATTTTCACAATAACCTGTTGTATGTCTTATGGAAAATAAAAGACAGGTGTTCACGGGCTGTAAACAGAGTAACACAGGGAGAGAGGATCGTTACCGTTAGTGTCCCGATTTGATCAATCCTCACTGTACAACGTGCTGAGAGGCCACACACCTCATAGATCGCTGTGGTTGCTATGCATTAGTAACTACTGCCTAAGAAGAGGGAAAATCAACTGCCCTAGACCACCTGCTACACATTCCACACACCCAATCATCATATCACGCCCTATAAAAAAGCACAATTCAAGCAATGACTTTAAAAAATGTACAAAAAGTAAGGGGCATTAACACACACACACACACACACACACACACACAGAGAGAGAGAGAGAGAGAGAGAGAGAGAGAGAGAGAGAGAGAGAGAGAGAGAGAGAGAGAACCTGTAATTCCTAGACAAAGAAAAAGCTTAAAAGTCTTTCAAAGAGCTCAACACATGGGAGAACGTTGTGAATGGGTTGGTGCCGGGTTCACACCAGGTCCTTCCGAACGGGTAAAGTTTTGTTCTAAAGACTCTATGAAGAAATATGTGACACACTCTGCCTTGGTTTTTCTGGAACCTTCTTTTCCCAGACCGCCCCTCCCCAGGGAGCCTGTCTATGGAAATGAGCAGTAAGTCTCTTGACTTGGTTTGCACTTCCGCCACTGACACAGCCCTCTCCTCATCCCTTCCTCTCTCCTCCTGTGAGACCCCATCAGACTGATTTAAAGACTGTTCCCTGTGTGACTTGTTTTAAACACATTGAAACTCGTGTGCATAGTGAATCTAATTCTGTGCTTCTTGAGAATACATTTCAGCCCATCTTAAATTTTAATCAGATGGAATTTTTAGGAATGATGGCTCCACGAACTGCCGACTTCCGTGTGCTTGGTACAAAGTCCTGAAAACAGGAGTGCATGAATTCTTCATGGGCAACAATTCGGCAAATGAATGTTAATATTTTACTCAGAAATATTTTAACCATGTAACCGAAATTATGTTAAATGCTGTGGGTGTTGAAAGGATAGTCATAGGGCTAGAGAGACGGCTCTGCGGTTAAGGTTCCTGGTTCGATTTCCAGCACCCTCATGATGGCTCACACCCAAAAGGAGAGAGAAGCAGCCACAGATTAAGTGAGTCATGAAAACATGGCCCTGAGGGCTGGTCAGTTGGAGTTAAGAGCAGCCCAGATGAAACATTGTAAGTGATAACTTGAGATTATCCATAGGAAAGTAGACTCTAATAGCATAGAGGGTAGGTATCTGCCCATCTCTTGTGCTGATTATTGCAAATATTAAGTTGTGTGTATCATTTATCTGGGAACTAGATGGTTAAGGGAAGGGTAGAAACCTTAGAGTATGATTAAAATTTTCTACAACAGTTCCATGGTATCTGATCCCTTCTTTTGGCCTCCTTGACACCAAACATGCATGTGGTGTACATACATGCAGACAGAAGACTCATAAATATAATATAAAATAAATATACATTTTAAAAAAAGATGCTCATTCAGATGTGTCCAGTCTGTGACAGGAGATCACATGTATGCAGCACAACACAAATACATTAGTTTAAAGCATTATCAGATTTTCGGTGATTTTTGAAAAAAAAACTGTGGTTCTCCAGTATGAAATTTGTAGATGACAATATCATATTGCATTTTCTAGAGTAGGGACATGTTGGGCTAGAAACATGATTCAGCACTCTGGTGCCCCACATGACTCAGCACTCTGGTGCCCCACATGACTCAGCACTCTGGTGCCCCATATGACTCAGCACTCTGGTGCCCCACATGACTCAGCACCCTGGTGCCCCACATGACTCAGCACTCTGGTGCCCCACATGACTCAGCACCCTGGTGCCCCATATGACTCAGCACTCTGGTGCCCCACATGACTCAGCATTCTGGTGCCCCACATGACTCAGCACTCTGGTGCCCCACATGACTCAGCACCCTGGTGCCCCACATGACTCAGCACCCTGGTGCCCCACCTGACTCAGCACTCTGTTGCCCTTCCAGAGGACCTGTGCTCAGTTCCCAGGACATAACTGCTCAAATTCCAGCTTCTGGGAATCCAGCACTCTCTTCTGGCCTCCAAACATATATGTACCCACGTGGCAGACACACACAGAGACTAAAATAAAACAGCTTGAACATGCCTGGTAGAGATTTCATTTTTATCCAGAATGGAGTAATCAGGATCAGGCTTATATCTCACTGTTAGCTAGAAAAATAAATGGAATATATGACAGCAACAATTTCCAGGCCAGACACGGGAATCTGAAATCCTAGCACTGGGGAGGCAGAGGCAGGAAGACTACAGGCCCAAGGCCACACTGGGCTACACAGCAAGGGTTACCTCAGAAAAGTGTCCAGATGTTGGTCCACACTGATCCCTAAGAAAGAAGAGCAGAGGGAGTCTACGATCAGCCTAACTGCGTGAAGGTCTTTTCTGCTAGGAAGGTGAGCCAAGCAGAGTATGCATCTTTCTGAAGTGGAAACAGAGCTGGTAATTCAGAAAGCAAGCCACGGCTATTTAGGGAAATGTCCCCAGGAAATTACACAAGACTTCTTTGACTCCATTTTGAATCTTAAAGACCAGTCAGGACATGAATCCTTAAACCTCTTCATGTGATCCCCTTTCTCCTGAGAAAGATTTCTGTGATGCTGGGCATTCAGCTCTTAAGCTACATATATAAGTAAAATGCATACTAATAAGAAGTCATAGATTAATTTTAATACAACTCCTGGTAAACTTATAAAGACAAATTTTATAACAATGAGATGAGTGTGTTCATTTTTTACATGAAGAATCAAATCTTACCTGAATATTTTATGTGCAGGATGTAGGATATCTTCAATGTTTCTCAGAACTGATCGATATTTTGCTTTTATATCATCAATGCTGAGAATTCCTCTTTTCATAAATATGCATAAGGGACAGCAGAAGTCAGCCTGGAGAGGTGGGTCAGCTGTGAGAGTACTTGCTACCTTTGTACAGGACCCAAGTTTGGTTTCCAGAGTCCATGATGGGCTACTCATAGCTGTCTGTAACTCCAGTTCCAGGAGATCTGACACCCTTTTCTGCCCTCTGCAGTTACCAGGCATACACACGATTCACATAGATCACGTTAGGCAAACACTGATATACACAAAATAAAAATGAACAAAAGCAGAAATATGTTTAGCTCAGAAATTGTCAAAAAGCCTGTCCTAATCCCAAGCTAAAGTTACTGTTTTTTTTTAAATGAAACCCACCAGCCACTCAATCAGAAAGCACTTAATGTACTAACACAATGCTAATATGATGCTCGTATGCTGAGGCATGGCAGTAGGAGAAAAATATAAATTTTGTTTTCCTTAATTGAACCCTTATGTTTCTATAAGAGCAGAAAACTTTGCATGTGCAATATAAACACTACAGTTCACAACAGAGAATAGTCTAGAATCAGACCCGAGGTGTTTCCGGCTGCATTTGTTGGTATTGGGTGTGACAGCACATGCAGGGTAAACTGCTCATGTCCTGTGTTCAGAGCCAAGTTTGCAGTGGAGTCATGTCATACATCATGGGTGAGCTCAGCGGAAACACTATGGATTCATTACATTAGATTTTGAAGTAAGTTTTGGTCATTGCAATTCAGAGACCTCGTAATGTTGCCCAATTTTTCAAGACACTCTTGAGCAATGTGACCTCGTGTGGAGTCACAGCCCACTCTTTAAGAAGCTGTGAACTAGGGATCTAATGCATGAATAGTTCACAGAACTATCGTGTAGCTGCCAAATTCCAAATAGAGAAAGCCTGACTCTCAGGCCCTCAGTGGAGACCCTGACCCAGTCACATCTGAGTAGTGAGGCTAAACTGATTCTATAAGCAAGACTCAGGACTCAACCTGACAGCAAATCTCCAAGGAATCAAACAGATCTGCAAACGTGCCTGCCACGGATGGGTGAGTCTTTACTCCTTTAAAGGTTCGTGACAAAACCTGGCACTTGAGCCGTGAAAATTACAGGTATAGCATCCAGTCTGTACTGAACAGATGGGGGAAAAAACAGTACAGTGTGACCCAATACTCAAAGAAAATTTGGGCAGTGGAAACAGATGCACAGACACAGACATACATACCCCGACCTGCGATAGTTCAGTGGAGACCTGGGAGGGGGTGGAAGAATGGGGGACAGGAGGTGCAAAGAAGGAGAGCAAGTCTGTGTTCTGATCAAGCTCTCAAACTTTAATTAAAAAAACAAAACAAAACAAAACAAAACTGCGGCTTATAAAGACAAGCAGGCTGGAAGGTCACCCAGGACCCAGGACTAATTTCACTACCATCACCATTCTCCCTGTAATCCTAAACCATAAGTTGCAGGTATAGACTGATGAGAACAGACAGCTGGAGATGGAAGCTATAAAAGTGATAAGAACGGACAACTGGCTTAGTGTCCCAGAGGGTGTAAGTGGGTTTGACCTTCCTGAAACATTCCTGAGACAGAGGTTGTGTAAGCAGGCTTGGCTCCTGGCACATACATACACAAGCATGTATGAAGGGAGGGACAGAGGGAGAATAGAATTAGCACATAAGATCTTTAAAAAGTATTAGAAATATGTTGGAGCCAGATGTGGTGGGGAATGTCTTTCATTCTAGTACTTGGGAGGCAGAGGCAGGTGGATCTCTGTGAGCCAGCCTGGTCTACATAGGTCCTGAACAGCCAGGATGGCATAGAGGGGAACCTGTCTCAAAGAAGAACAAGGAGGAGGGAGAGGAGGAGGAGGAAGGGAGATATCTGAGGGTTCAGTGGAGACTGAAATACAGTAAGCATTAAGATGAAGAATATTAAAAAATAAGACTTCTATAGATGAAAAATAAAATGTCTGACTGGGATAGACCAACAGTAGATTAGATCTGGAAAACAAGAGTTCACCAATCTGAGGACACAGTGATGGCTCATGACTGACAGAAATTCCTAAAAACAACCAGAGAGGGAAAACACATTGTGTAGAGAGGGCCAAAGCTGTGCAAACCAACAGACAAGAGGAATACAGTCATGATGCTGATGCAGGGGAGGAGATTTACACTCAAAACAAAAGCAAAATAAAGACTCTTTCCAGGCAACAAAAGAAGACAACTTTTAAGCACCTGCTTGCACAGCAGAAGTGTGTCGGGGATGGTGCTTCTGAGAGGGACAGGGATGAGATGCTGTGGGTCCACCCTGAGGAATAGGAACTCTGGCAGGGGTAAAGGCTGCACGTCCATCATGGCCAGTCTTCACGTCTGGTTCGACTGTTTTGAGTCACCTAGAAGACACATTTCTGGGAATATCTGCAAAGGGATTCCCAAAGAGGTCTAACCAAGAAGAAAAGACCCACTGTGAATGTGGGGACCACCCTCTGGTGGGTTAGGCTTCCCAGGCTGAGTGAAAAATGAACAGGAGAACCCAGCTGGCTCCCAGCCTTCTCTCTCTCTCTCTCTCTCTCTCTCTCTCTCTCTCTCTCTCTCTCTCTCTCTCTCTCTCTCTCTTTCCCTGCTCCCAGGCTGGAGCCATGCCCTCCCTGCCATGATGGACTGTGTGCCCTTGAACTGTAAGAATAACTTCTGTTAAGTTGTTTCCTATTGCTGATTTGATCAACAAGAAAAGTAGTCAAAGGAAACAGGAAAGGTCTGGGGGTTCCCTGATTTTCTACTGTGTAAAGTAAAACACTAATGTGCTGTGTGGGTACAGCCTGTGTGGAATTGAGATGCACAATAATAACATAGCACAGGATAAAAGGGAACATGGAGGTCTGTGGAGGTGAGTACTTAACCTACCAGGCACTGGCACTTTGCAGCACTATGCAGTAATTAGCTTTAAACCATACACTGGACTAGGTTAAAGGAATACTTTGTGAACTCAAGAAAAACACTCGAAAGAAGCAAGTATGGCTAATAAGCCAATATAACAGAATGTTCAAAGAGTTCTCATCCCAGAAGTCAGAAAGGAGAAAAATATGGAAGAAAGACCAGATGGAACGAACAGAAACCAACAGGGAGACAACAGCTCCGGTCCAACAACAGGAATGATCGCATTGAATGTTAACAGTACTCCAGCTAAAATGTAATCACGAGGCTAGGATTTAGAAAGCAGCGTTCACCTACGTGCTGTCTACAACGTCTAAGAAACACACTTTAACAACACAGGCACAGAGGGATTCAATGTTAAAGGCTGGAGAAGATACTGACCATCTGACCTTAATAAAAAAAAAAGTAGCAGTCAATAAATTCTTAAAGCAAAGTACAATTCTGTACTAGGATTATTACCAGGGATAAATGGGGGGAGGGGCTCATAATTTTAAAATGATCAAACCACAAATAAAAACTAAAACTTAAATCTCTACCCACCAAATAACCAACCTCCCCGAGGGATAGACTGAGCACAGAGTTGAAGAGACATCAGTTGGGAAACTTCAACTCTTTTCTCCTGGTAGACAGAGTCCACAGACCAGGGAAAATGCAGACATCACCAGCTGCTCTGGCTTTGCTGGCATTACTGGAATATTCTTTATAAGAGTTCATAAAATATCCCCTAAAATAAGATCAAGGAAACTGGGAAGAGGACAGGAATGAGTGATGGATACGGACAAACGCATTATGTACTTGTATAGAATTTTATCACAAAACCCACTACTATACACAATTAACATATAATTAGCATATACTAATAAACACAAACACACACATCAACAGCACACCACACCATTTCCTGAACTATCAAAGACCCCAGATATACAACGATGTTGTTAATAGATGATGTTTTTTTTAAACTAACCAGCTTGAAATTAAACCAGAAATCAGTAACAAAAAGATGTCCTGGGTAACCCATTTGTCAAAGTAGAATTCACAAGGGAAATTAAAATTAAGAAACTCATAGAAAGGGCTCAATAATAGCCTAAGATAAAAGAAAGCATCGGTGATCTTGAAGGTCTTTGGTCACCCAGTTTCCCTTCCTCCTTCCCTTCCTTTCTCCCTCCCTCCTCTTCTTGCTCCCTCCTCTTCTTCCTCTCTCCCTCTCTTCTCCTCTTCCTCCCTCCCTCCCTCCCTCTATTACTTCCTCCCTTCTCTTCTTTCTCACCTCCCTTCCTTCCTCTCTTTTTTTCCTCCCTGCCTCCCCTCTCATTAACACACTAGGCAAGCACTCTACCACTGAGCTGTGCCCACAGTCCCTGTAGCATCTCACTGAGTAACTTATGCTGACCTTGAACTCACTGTGTCACTTAGGTTGGTCTTGAACTTGTGACGCCCTCCTGAATGCTGATGCTGTAACACCACCACACTAGGGTACCAGCCACACTTCTAAGCCTCCGAAGAATGCTTCTCCAACTTCTAATGTTTTCTTCACCACTGACTCATCTGACATTTTACTTCCTGTTTAATCCCGTATGTACTTCTTACTTGCTAATACAGTTTGGTTTACAAAAACGTTGGGATACGTATATGTACACATATACATTCACTCATTTTCAAGAGTTTTGAAATTATAAACCTGCAGTTGTATCCCACTTAATCTGAATGCTGTTTGTTCTTGCTCTCTCTGTTTGTTGTTTCTCTCTGACAGTGTTTAGATTTCTTCCCCTCTGTCTCTGATGGTCATCCACTCCATTGTACTGCGTGCAGGGCGTCAGTGCATTGATAGACCTTGCTTGGTATATGAGGGCTGTCTGATCTAAACTCTCATATCTGCCTTGATTTACTACCGACCTTTCAAGTCTGCCCAAAATATAGAAAATAACAGAATACAACACACCCAGCATTCTGTGTCCCCTGTGGAACATCACAATACAGTTAAAGCTTTCCCTCTTTCTGCCTACATTGTCTCCTCTGCCCCTTACAATGACCATTCTCTAAATTTTGTCAATCAGTTCTCTATATACTTTTGACAGGTGAGTGAACCACTGAGCACTGTATAGTAATCCTCTCGTGTTTTTGAGTTTTAAATAAGTGACACTCACATGCTTACTTCTGTAACTCTGCTGAACAGTCTGGGTTTTGAGACTATTCGAGCTTTTCGAATGGTAATGGTTCACTGCACTGCAGCTCCCGAGGTGAGGCTTGGGCTGCAGTTGGCTGACCTCGAAGCCCCAGGCAGCCAGAGACCCTGGAATGTGTCTTTCAGAGCTGTTGAGTGTTCTGGAAACTAAACAGTCTTGTGTGGGTGGTTCGGGGGTAGAAACAAGGAGGCCTGGGGGAGGTGGGAGCCCTGGCAGATGCAGGAGCAGGTGGAAGGCCCCTCCTGTCTCTTGCCTTCAACGAAGTTGGACGAAACTCTCCACTCTTCATCCTGTGCTCTTTAAGTCGTGAGAAGCAGGTGCAGGTGTCTGCCTGACAGAGCATGCACGGTCTGCACCTCAAGCTTTCTGCCCTATTTCAAAATGCTTCACATGAAGAGTGAGGTTTTTCCTGACAGCAGAAAGACCTTAGAACGCTTTCGCCTCTTCTAACATGCTCTGTGTTATCCATGATTTTCCCATCCATGTTTCTTTCATGTCACTAACGATTGCTTCTATATGTCGGATGCCATTAGTGTTTGTTTAATTTCCCTAGCACATTTGTTCTGGCTTGCTGCACAGAACATTCTCATGCAAATTAGGAAAGGTGCTTCCTTCTCCAAATGCTTTATTTCTGTCTGCGGAAAGTGACACTTATTGAATACTCCACACACCACACAACAACAAAACACATAAAAACAGACCACCATCACCGTCTATAATACAACTGGCACCCCCAGAGGTGGGGCCCCCCTCAGCCACATCAGACAGCTGGATGGGCCTTTTCTATTCCTTGAGCACAGTCCACAGAGTCGCTGCTTTCCTTCTGCATTGGCTTCCTAAGAGACGCAGAGCTCCAGAAATAAATCCCTCATGTATTATTTTTTGTTTGTTTGATGGTTAAAATAGTTTGAGATCACTGTGAATAATTGTTTTGTTTTCTAAATGCTTTGACGGTAATATGCCATTGTCTTCTTTTTTCCCATTAGCTTGAAATGTTTCCATCTTAGCATTTGTTTAGTTACTGTTTCCGTTGTTGCTGCCGAGACTTGCTCCTTTCCGGGGCTCGCTTCTCCTTGCTTGCTTTTAACTTCTGTTTTCTCTCTGGAATTCTGCCAGTTTCTTCATAGTTGCTTACAGATTTTGTGTTCTTTGGATCTTATGGTTTAGTTCACATCAGCATCAGCACTGGAAAACTCTCTGTCATTAATTTTTAAAAACGCTCTCTCTGCTCCTGCCTCTGTGAGTCTCTGGAATAGAAATCGGATGTAAACTGACTTTCTTCTGCTTCCTTCCTATGTTTTTCTATCACTTGCCTCAGGATTGCCCCCTTTGTCTTCCAAGTGACCTGTTCTCTCTTCAGCTCTGTTTAATTTCCTGGTGACCTGAACCCCTGAGATTTAAATTTCTACTTATTTTCTCAAAAGGAAAAGCACTTTTGATGGTATAAAAATCTCCTTCCTCATTTTTTTTCAGTTACGCTGTTAATTTGGAATGTTTTACAAACATTTCCTTTCCTTCCCTCCCACCCCCTCGGAGACAGAGTTTCTATGTGTAGCCCTGGCTCTCCTGGAACTCTCTCTGTATACCTGGCTGGTCTTGAACTCATAGAGATCCACCTGCCTCTCTACCTCCCGAATGCTAGGATTAAAGGCCCATCTATGCCACCACACCTGGCTTAATTTTCTTTCTTTAATTAAGGTTTTAGTTAGTGTGCACAATGATGCTCTCAGTGTAGCAATTTCATTCACATATCACTGGGTCCTATTCCTACTCACCCTCCCTTCCCTCTCTACCCCATCTACCTCCTATGCCTTGTGTCCCTTTACCCTCAAAGTATCTCTCTCTCTCTCTCTCTCTCTCTCTCTCTCTCTCTCTCTCTCTCTCTCTTTCACACACACACACACACACACACACACACACACACTCACAAGCAGTTGTTTGTTTTTGTTAACTTGACACAAATTTAGACATATAGAGGAAGAGGGAATCTTAACTGAGAAAAAGCTTCTGTTAGATTGGCTTATAGACAAGTCTATAGGGCATTTTCTTACTTAATAGTTGATGTGAAAGGCCCTGGCACGCTGTCCTTGGTACCACCCCCTGGGCTGGTGGTCCTCAGTTATGCAAGAAAGCAAGACAAACCATAAGGAGGAAGCTTGCGAGCAATGTTCTCCCATAATCTCTTCATCCATCCCTGCCTCCAGGTTCCTGGGCATTCCTGCCCTGACTTCTTTTGTGATGGACTGTGACCTGAGAGTTACAAGATGAAATTACCCTTTCTTCCTCCAGTTGCTTTTGGTCATGGTGTTTTATCATAGCAATATAGACCCTACATAAGATAGTATATACTTAACTGTAGATTCCATACGACAGAAAATAGGATATTTATCTTTTATTTCCACCCCAATTATTCTGTCCTGTTCTCATTCCTTTAGACTCTTTTATCTCCTGACAGTGTTCCCTTCTATTTGAATATCACACATGCTTGTGTATGTGCATGTATATATGTATTAAAATACATATTTTGCATATGAAAGAAAATATTGTAATATATGGCTGAGTCTGCTTTATTTTACAAGATGAGTATTTCCAGGTTCCATCCGTTTTCCTGCAAATGATATCATTTTGTCCTTCTAGGCATAAACTCCTCTTTGTATATAAATCCTCCCTCCCTCCCTCTCCCTCCCTCCCTTCCTCCCTCCATCTTTTGTTGAAACAGGGTCTCACGTAGCCCAGTCTGGCCTCAGACTCACTGTGCAGTCAAGGATAACTTCATGTTCCTGATTCTCCTGCCTCTATCTCTCAAGTGCTGGTTGGCACTGTGCCCAATTTATGTGGCGCTGGTGATTAAACCCAGGGCCTTGTGCATTCTAGGCAAGTGCTTCACCGGCTAATCGGCATCCAACACACCTGTCATTTTCTTCCGCCACACGCTCGCCTGTTGACGGTGTGCAGGGCTGAGTCTGTATCTCGGCTGTTGTGAACAATGCTTCAGAAGGCATTGGTCTTTGTGCATCTTTAACGCACTGGTTTAGATATGGTCAGATCTACCCAGGAATGATGTAGTTTATTCATACAATAGCTCCCTTTTCTTTTTTCCTCCTTTCTCTCTTTGCTTCTTTCTTTCCTTCCTTCCTCCTTTCTTTCAACTGTCCACCCACCCGTCCATTTGTCCATTCATTCATTCATTCATACTCATTCATTCATTCAGAACCTTCACAGTGATTTCCAAAGTGACTGTGCAAGCTCACGTTCCCGCCAGCAGTGTTGAGATGTTCCTCTTCCCTGTCATCCTGGCCACCATTTGTCATCTCTTATTTCCATGAAGGCACCCATTCTGTCTGGGGAGAGAGGGAAACTCACTGGAGCTCTTACTTTGCTTCCCCCAATGACCGAGGATTTTAACATCTTCCTTCAGTTTGATCAATCCATCCATTTATTGTTTGGGTGACTTTTGGTGTTTAATTGTGTATATGCGACGGGGGTGTGGTGGACAGGATCTCAGTATATAGACCTGGCCTTGAACCCACAGAGATCTGTCCGCTTCTGCCTCCTGAGCACTGGAATTGAAGGCAGGTCAAACACTAGGTGCCAAGTCTACTGTTTATATCCTGGGTTCTGTATAAATTGTAGATGCTAATCCCCTGCCACAAATGTAGTTGACAGAGGCTTTCCCAGTCTGGCAGCTGTGTCCTCACTGCATTCAAGGCATTCTCTGCAGTGCAGAGGTCTCTGAACCACTCAACTCCACTCTTGCTATTGCTGCTTGAGCTTTAGAGTCTTTGGAGAAAGTCCTTCCCTACGTTTATATCTCAAAATGTTTCTTCCTCGAGCAGTTTTAAATTTACTTATTTATTTATTTATTTATTTATTTATTTATTTATTTATGGACAGCTTGCAGGAATTGGTCCTTTCCTATCATGGAGGTTCTAGGAGCCAAACTCAAATCATTAGGCTTGGTGACAAGTGCTTTATCCATTCAGTCATCTCTCCGGCCCTTCTGACAGCTTTTGAATTTCCTGAGAACTCTTACATTAAGCTCTCTGATTGGAACGAATTTTTCTTATAAGGTGAAATATGGGAACCAAACTTCATTCTTCCATCCTTGGCTGTCAGGTTTTCCCAGCTGCATCTGTAGTTTCCTCCAACTTCTGTCTGGGGCTCTGTGCTAAAATTTGGGGAGCTGCACAGCTCTGCTGAGTTTCTCCACTTTATTCTGTTGTTCTCTCTCTCTCTCTCTCTCTCTCTCTCTCTCTCTCTCTCTCTCCCCCTCCCTCCTCCCCGACTCCCCCGTGTGTGTGTGTGTGTGTGTGTGTGTGTGTGTGTGTGTGTCAGTGTTGTGCTGGTCTTGTTTCTATGTCTCTGTAGTATAATTTCTAATTAGGTAGAGGGATGTTTGGCATTGCTTTCTCTGTTCAGGGTCTTCTGTGTTTCCATCTGAATTTTAGGATAATTTTTCTTTTACTATTCTTGTTAAGAAAGGCCTTAGAATGTTGATGAGGATGTTAATTACCAAATCTGGGAAAGCTATTGGGTTTTTGTATGTTTACTTTGTATCCCGCTACATTGCTGAAACTATTCATCCCATCTAAGAATTCTGGTAGACTCTTTGTGGGATTTTAACATTGTATCTTCTTTATATAGGACAACCTGGCCACCTTTCCTAGTCCACATTCCTTACTTTCCTTATTCCCCTGACACCTCAAGAATAACGCTGAAGAACAGTGGAGAAAATGGACAACCTTGGCTGACATTGGATTGTAGAGGAAATGCTTTCAGTGTTTCCCCTGCAATACAACATTGGGTAGGGCTGTCAAGGATAACATTCATATGCTGAGGCATGCTCCCCTATTCCCACGTTCTTCAGAGCCACTTGGTTAGCCAGCTTCCACTGAGGGTGGTGCATCTACTTCCAGAGCTCTGGGACTATAGGTGGGCTGCCATGCTGGGTGCTGGGGAACCCAAGCCCCGTCCCTCATGCTTGCTGGCAGGCACTTGGTCTACTGAACCATTTCCAAAGTCCTCTGCCAACTCAGTCTTGATAGTTTACTTTTTTTCATAAATTTTATAATTTTGAATTTCCAATTCATTTTCAATGAGTGTCTGTGAAAGTTGTATGAGGCCTAGCTTACCCGCATGTTCTTCTGGGATATATTTGTACACTTGCCAGTCCCCCTAGACTACTGCCAAGATGAGATTGATGTTATCATATTTCTGGAAACTTTCAAGCATACCTAAAATTAGAGATAATAGTAAAATAACCTCCCAAGGATACATCCATCAATATGATAGTTTTTTTTCTCAAACGTTGCCACCACAAGATTTTCAATGACAAAAAAAAAAAAGAAAAAAAAAGAAAGAAAGAAAGAAAGAAAGAAAGAAAAAGAAAAGAAAAAACCAAACAAACAAATATCACCACCAACAAGGCCAACACCAACCACCCAGGACCTTTTGTCTTCATTGACACGAACGTTTTTACCCTTGAGAGAGTTAATGCCGAGGTGAGAAGTAAATGCTCCTGTATTTTTCACTAAACAGTTTATTTTTTAAAATGTGATTTAAAGGTTGTTCCTCCATCCCCTACCTTGGATCTGTTTTGTAAACCTGCAGCCTCCTGAGGAGTTGGGGTGTGGAGGCCACAGAACACACAGGCTGTATTAGCTCCTTTCCCCACTGCTGTCAGAAAATACCTAGAACAAATAAGGGAAGGTTTGGTCGTGCCTCACAGTTTGAGGGTGCAGTGCCCCCTGGCTAACTGCATAGTGACAGAAACTCCTCACAGGACCACAGAGGAGGAAGCAGAGAGCTGGTCTCAGCTCTCCCTGGATTTATTCAGACCAGGCCCCAGACCACAGGATGGTGCTATCCACATTCAAGGCAGGGGTCCCTGCTTAGTAAAATTCCCCCTAGAAAAGACCACCTCCCCACACACCCATGAGTGAGCCACTAAGTCCTAGTCAAGTTGGAACTCATTTACTGTCTTGTGGCCTCAAGGTGGCCCTGACTCTAGCTGAGGCCCATGCCCTGTTAGTTTTCTCCGCCCCCTAATAAAACTGTTTCTAAATTACCATTATCAATGATGAAGATTTCATGTAAGGAATGCTAAAGTTTTACCTTATAAAATAAACAGTCTGGGGGTGATCACTCTCCCCTGAGGTATGATGGGTGCAAAGGAGGAAGGAAAAGCTGCAAACTCATGCTCCTTCTAGCAGGAGATGGGGGCTGTGTTTTCTGTTCTTTCTCCTAGAATCTGACAGCCCTGATTGCTTAAATAGGAAACGACTGGGGAAGAGTAGCTGTCCTCATTTTCTGGCTCCCATCTGCAGACTGCCAGCATCTGATGTTTCCAAAGCCAAATGACTTGGATTAGGAGGCCAGAGACCCTTGTGAGACTCCAAGGGCCCCTGCTGTTTTGACACCAAAGCCAACACCACTTGACCATGGGTAACAGGTTCATCCTGGAGCTGTTCCACACTGTCATGCTCTCCAGCAGCTAACATGTGGGGAAAGTCTCCAGGGACACCCAGGCCTGTCTAAATTGAAGATGCAGGTGTAGAGGATCAATCAATAGTGTGTGTGTGTGTGTGTGTGTGTGTGTGTGTGTGTGTGTGTGTGTGTGTGTGTGTACTTTTGGTGTATATTAACCCTTCTTTCAAAAAGACAAATAAATCTGGGCATGGTGGATAATGCCTCTACTCTCAGCACCCTGGAGGGAGAGGTAGGTGGATCTCTGAGTTCAAGGCCACCCTGGTCTGCACAGCAAATTCCAGACCACACCAGTCATGACTGCATAGCAACACCCTGTCTCAAACAAGCAAAATATGTTAAACTAGGAGTTCTTAGTTGTTTTTTTTTAAACTATAGAAGCCCTGCATACATTCTATTGATCAGTTCTTAGAACAATCTTTCAAATTCATAGAATGGGACACACCAATTAGTTAGAAATGTAGTTACTGAAAGACTGATTTTTTTTTTTTTTTTTTTTTGGAAATCTGATGAATGCGGAGAACAACAGTGACTGTGAATCTGAAATACAACGGATACCAATAACTTCACAAGACCTCAACACTCCAATGATGTGGAAGTATTTGTAATGTCTAACTTCTGGTTTAAATAACGCTGGCTTCTTACCTGCGTGAATAGTTGAAGGCTGGATTTCAGTTCAAAATCAGTGAAAATGGAGTTGCTGCTCCTTTCCCTTCGTGCGCGTTCACACAATCTCTGAGTTCTATTGTCATGAGGCGCCATGAGCCACTCAGCTATAGGCCTGCTAAAGACCTTTGCACATCTCAGTGGAGATGCTGCGTCAGAAGGCAGCCTGTCTCCAAGGTACAGGCTGTCAGGGACGCCAGTCTTCACACTGACTCCTCTTAGCCTACATTCATAAGAACAGGGAAGACTGAGATTCCTTTGAAAGCTGTAGCTTTCTAGGGTAAGCAGGGTAACATTTTCTAGCCAGGAGGGATTTGTGGGTGCCAGTCAGGTTGTAACATAACAGCCTGCACACACGCGTGTACCAGCATATTCACACATGCACGCACACATGCAACAGCACCCATGCACATGTATGCATACATACATGCACACACAATAACCATCACACTCTCACATGCAAATGCACTCAAACTCACACACACACACACACACACACACACACACACACACACACACACACACACCATCATGCTCTGTTCAAACTGAGTACAACTCAACCATTGTCCTCTCCAAATGTGGAGTCCTGTTTTCCATATAGCACAGGAAATTACTGTCTCCTGACGTGCCATGCTGTGGATGCTAAACAAGAAACTGGGTGCTGGCTGGCAGACTTAAGCACACGAACAATAAAAAATCTGTACAGGGTCTGGGGTGCGAGGAGCAGGAATCAGACACAAGGAAGAACAGAGCAGCTGAGCCCTGGAAAGATAGGAATCTGGCTAGACAGTGAGAAGCCGCCACTCAGATCTAGGATGCGCACAGCACCACCTTGTTTATCTTGTTGTCTCTCCCTGAATCGCCTTCATTCTCATCTTTGACAAACTGACATCACTTACTTTTGTGTGTGTGTGTGAGGGGGGGGACAGAATATAGTGTGAGTACAGTAACTGCAGATTTATGAGCTGTCACTTTAGCTGACTGAAATGAAGCGAATTTGGCTCTCTGGATCCCGTGTTCTTAACTTGGAGATGTGTTGTGATTACCAATCAGCCACGGTCAAGGTCAGGGCAGTGTAAAAAGTAGTGCTTCCCTGAGTAACCATTCACAGGGGGGAAACAGGGGGTGGGAGAGAGTGGGTGGAGGAAGAGACGGCCGGGCGACTTCTCAGGCTAAGCAGGAGGAGTCTGCAGATGGAGTGGACAGTCGTGGTGTGCTCGGTTTGTAATAAACCCTGTGCTCCTGGTGCAGCTGTGGGAAGTCTCCTGCTTCCAAACCAAATGGCTCCTGTGCTGGTGGACATGTCTGAGCCTGCCTCACGACAGTGAGAGTGATGTTTTAATAAACCCAAGGAATAGCTCTTTAACGTCACATCGTCCTGCCTATGCTAGAAGTACACTGTTAATGCTATTTTCAGGACGGGGAGATGGCTCAGGAGGTAAAGTGCTTGCTGTTTGGGCATAAGTCCTTGAGTTTGGTCTACAGAGCCCTAGTTAAACAACTGGGTGTGGTGGATATATTCAGCACCGTGGAGGTAAAGACCGCAAGATCCCTGAAGCTTACCGGCCAGACAATCTAGCCTGCTTGGCGAGTTGGAGGCGAGTAAGGGGCCCTACCTCAAAAGACAAAGTAGACAGCGCACAAGGTGAATCTTTGGCCTCCACATACACACAAACATGCAGGCACACATACATTCAACATACACACATACACCTACACATATGTACATTCACATACATACATATACCCCCACATATGTGTGTGTGTGTATATATATATATGTATATATGCACATCCACACACAGAGACATGCAAACACATACATACACATACATACAGCATACATACACACATGCACATGCACCCCCTCCACATATACATACATGCACGCACACATACACTCATGTACATATTTATATACCCACATGCACACATATACACATGTACACATGTGCATAAATTCACAGACACATACACACGTCTACATACACACATATGATATACATATACATACCATGCACACACACACATGCACTCACATTCACCCATGCACACATTTATAACACACCCACAACATACACATATTTATACACACACATATACAACATACAGACACAAACCCCACACACATATATACAATACACACATTTACATACCCACATATACACACACACATACACACGTGTACATACACATACACATATGAGTGTACACACAGTATCCTTTGTAGGGAACTTGCTAGAACCCTCACTGAGAAGTTCCTCTCATCAGTTTCAAGGGAAGTTTGATGATGAATGAGATGCTTTTCTGAGGTAAGGAATTATGGTCTGAGGTCCATTTCCTCAGAAAGGCACTGGAGAAAAAAAACAATATCTTACTTTTTTCAGTCTGGAGACTCTTGTGTGCTCCATGGTAGTGGTTGTAAGACTTGGTATCAGAAACATAGATAGAACTTCTGGCTTTAAAAAACAAAAACAAAAACAAAAAACAGAGTCTTGCTGTATAGCCTAGAGTGCACACAGCCTCATGCTATCCTACCTCAGCCCTCTGTGTGCTGGGATCGCAGGCAAACATTTCCTATAGCGCCATGAAGTAGGTGTGCTGCTTTGGGGTGGCGGGGACTAATGATATTTGTTTCTGATGTTAACGTTTGGGCTTTCAAGAAAAATGAGATTTGGGGAAACTTGTGTTTGCTTGTCTGATCTTGACAGTGCCCCAAAGCCGGACACTTTTCCCATGAGACCACAGTGGGCGTGGGTGCGCGGTGTTTTGATACAGTACATGCCACAAGGCAAAGTGACAAGGCACAAGCTGGCCCCAGGAGAGCCACAAGGAGCTCAGTATTCTCTCTGCCTCCTTGGTTCCTGGAAGCACCAGGTGGCTGTTGACTCATCGCAGTGAGACAGAGTGCCTGGCTCCTTAAGTTTATGGAGCCTGAATGTGACACACAGGCACTGACTTAATGTAGGTCCCTAGAGTCCCTAGGCTGTGTCTCCTCAAGTGTCTCCTCACCGGCAACCCTCTGAGCGAAAGCTTGAGAATGGAAGCGAAAATGTACTGACAGGCATATGGACAGAGCTGAGGGCCACGCAGAATGGAAGGGCAGCCTCTGTTCACAGGTACATACTTGGTTCAGGGGTTTTGATGCCCAAGCCTCTGCTGCTTGGATGTCACGGTTCCTCTTCATTGCTAACTTGATCACGTGTTGAATCACCCAGGAGACACACTGCTGGAAATATAAGTGAGGGCCTTTTCAGAGATGATTCTCTGAGGAGCGAAGACCTACCCTGTGGATGATGGATGACATCATCCCGTGAGCTTTGGTTCTGAAGTGAAACAAAGTGAGGAGAAGAGAATGCCAGCAAACTGTGGGTGGCAAACTCCCCCTCTTTCCCAGTCAGTCTCCTCAGACATGAGACAGCAGCTTCTTCCTGCTCTTGCAGTCAGAGACCCTACAGCCACACCCTCCCCTCCAGGATAGAATGCGTTCTCAAGCCATGTGACAAAGTAACTCATTCTTCCCTAAGTTGCTCCTTGTTTAGTCACAGCACTGAGAGAAGTAACTAAGATACTGACTAAAACTGTGTTGCCTGGAAATGTTTCCACTTAGGGAGACCTGCTCAGCTCAAAGGACTCCTGCATGGGCGGTCCAGTTCTGGTGACTGCTTGAAGGAGCTCTGGGCATTTACAACTAGGGAGATTCTAGAGCAGGGGTTCTCAGCCTTCCTAACGCTGTGACCTTTTACTACGGTGCCTCACGTTGTAGTGACCTCCAACCATAACATTATTTTCATTGCTACTTCATGATTGTAACGTTGCTGCTATTAAGAATCATAATGTAAATATCTGTGTTTTCCGATGGTCTTAAGCGACCCCATGTGAAAGGATTGCGCAACCCGCAGAAGGGTCTTGACCCACTGTTCTAGAAGGAGTGGAAGGAGCAGAGACAAAGAGAAAGTAGACAGCAGAGACGCATCACCCTCTCCTCATGGCCTTTAGATTTGGCTTCAAAGACAAGAATCACTAAGCGGCGTCATTCTGTTGGCGTTCAAGATAGACGGGGTGAGTAAATCGTGCCACAGTTGGGGATCCTGCTCTGACTCAATATGACCTGTGTCTTCCTTCAGTCTTTTGTTATTATCTTTTGGAGACTTGTCTCAGAGGTCTTCCACAATGGGGTTGAATTATTTATGCTTCTTATTCCTGTAACAAAATGCCTGAGAAAAGCAACTTAAGGAAGGTTTCTTATGGCTCATAATCTGAAGATGTGGTCACCAGGTGGGGAGCGGGGCATAGCCGCAGTGTGTCACTGGGGCAGCTGGTCACATCTACATTAGGGAAGCAGGCAAGGATGAGCAATCCTGTCTGCGGTTTCCTTTTTATTCAGTCTAAGACCCAAGATCATGGGATGGAGTCCCCTCTACTCAGCTGAGCACTGTCTCTTCATTTAAACCTCTTAGAAATGGCTTCACGGACATGCTTTGGATCATGTCTCCTAAACAACTCTACATCCATTCAAGTTGATTATGACCATCAACCATCAGACCCACACAGCTCGCTCTCCCTGTGTGAGTTATATACCCCATGGTTAATAAAGTCTGTGAGACATGCTTGGAAAAACTATCACATGGCTCATGAATTTGGGTGGGAGGTAGGCTGGGAATGGTCTTCCCCAGCTGACATGCAAGCAGGTAGTGTACACGGTGTCCAAGATAGTAGATAAAAACATTAGAGGTGGGGGGGGGGCCAGGCGGGGTGTCGCACACCTTGGACCCCAGCCCTTGGGAAGCAGAGGTAGGCAGGTTTCTGTGAGTTCAAGTCCAGCCTGTTCTACATATCAAGTTCCAAGACAGTCAGCACTACATGGACTCTATTCTGAAAAAAAGAACATTAAAAAAGCAATAGGGAAAAAGTAAGGGTGTGTGCAAGAGTTCTTGTCAAAACCTAGTGTGGTTCTCACTGTATGATTCTAATTTTTAAAAATTATATTCACTTAGGTGCATGCACGGGTGTGTGGGCATGTAGCATGGTGTATATGTGGTGGTCATCGGACAACTTGCAGGAGCGAATTCTCTCTTTCCACCGTGTGAATCTGGAGATTTTAAGCCATCAGGTTTGGCAGCAGCTGCCCTGACTTCTGAGCCACCCTTCTGTCCCCACCTTTCAGTTTTAAAGGGGTACATACACACATGTGCCCATGTGTTTGTTTATCGATCCATCTGCTTGTGCTATCACCCAGGCTTCTCTCCTGCAAAACAACTGCTCTACAAGTGAGTTACCAATGGGCGACATCCCAGTCCTGGGCTGACATAAAAACTTCATTGGAGATTTTGTTTTATGTGTATGAGTGTTTTGCTTGCATACCTGTGCACCACATGTGTGCCTGGTGCCCAGGGAGGCCAGAAGAGGGCGTTGTATCCTCTGAGACTGGAGTTACGGATGTTCGTTAACTGCCTTGTGGGTGCTGGGACTTGAACTCCTAGAAGGGCAGTTGGTGCTCTTAACCATTGAGCCATCCCCCTAGTCCCACTATGTTGATCTTTGAAACCTACCGTGGTGCTGTTAGACCCAAGGTTGCGCTGTCTGTCATCATTCCCACTCACTGAGGAGGAACCGGACCCACAGGTAGGTGGTTGAGCATCCTGAGAATTCTTCTCAACAAGCTGCATTGAACATGTTTTCCTTAGACTTCCCAGTGTCTATGACGTAAGTACACTTCAAAATAAACTCCTTTCAGAATTCAGTGGCAGATAAGAACCTAGATAATTAGAATTATGTAACCTGGGTTTTTTTTTTTCCTCCCATTTCTGTCCTGGGAATCAGAAAACTAGGGAAACATATTTAGTTCTTAATCTTAGTAGTTAGAGGTTTTGGCACTATGTTAAGACCAAGGGGAGAGTACCAATGTGAAGGGGTGTGGTCTGTGCCCTGAAGCAATTATACTTCTGTATGGCGGCAAAGGGGCTACCCAAGAAAGACGCATTCAGAGGAAAACATCTGTACATCCCACTGCAGGGCAGCTTCCTCGAGGAACTTGGTCAGGGCACTGGGATAACCCTTGACCCTGACAACCCTGAGACTCTCAAGCTCACAACTTCCATAAATGCCCCCAAGGCAAGGCTATGTGTTAAATAAACTGAGCAGAGACAGAAACCCAAAGACAAACCAGAGGGCCTGCAAGGCTGTCAGTGCGTGTTGGAAAAGAAATTCCACAGTGGGAGCGCTCTCAGAGTCCAGCTCCCCAAGCTGCCTCTGCAGATGTTTCTGCCCCACAGGCTTTGGAGACTCAGGTTTTGCCCCTTTTTGCTCATACTGCCCTTAATCTCTGGGGACCACAGACCTGCGTCCCTCCTCTCTGTGAACCAGGCCTTCTCCCCCAAGTCTGCTGACTTCACAGCTCCCAGAATGGCTGTTGGGGGCGGGGCTGGCCCTTGGATTCTCTGGAACTATTTTCAGGGCTTGTCTCTCTTGAGCACTACTTCCTCCCACAAGGGAAGCTTGAAGTTGATTTATGGCTCGTTTTCAGTACATAATACTGTAATTCTGTGAAATGATGGTGTTATTGATCCTAGATGAGTTTCTCCTTGCTAACTTCCATGGCCAGGTGCTAAATGGAACCTGGGCTAAGGAGAAGTTACAGAGCCACCTTACTGATTTGATTCAGTGGGATTCTTAAGGAGTGACAAGAGAGCAGAGGATTCATTCTGTAAGCGGACATGACCAGGAAGTGAGGGTGCCATTCCAGTGACACCGAGGCCCCCAGCAAGGTGCCCGAGAACAAGTTCACTGTGGCTACATGAGAAATGAACTCAGGGTCCTTATTGCAAGAACCGTTCCTCTTTAGACGGGAAAGGAAGAAATAGGGTGGGGTTGGAATAATGGAATCAGGAGATGAAGGAAAATCAGTGATCGAAAGGAAGAAGGATGGGGGTGTGGCTCAATGATCCTGTCCTTACCTAGTGTGACAAGGACCTGCGTTGCAAAGAGTTTAGGGAGTGGGGTGGGAGAAAGAAATGACAGATTAAAGGAAGAAGAGGGTTTTTTTTTTAAAAAGTCTATTAATTCAGAATGAGTCCTGTACGGGAAGGTGAGCTATAATTTTAGATAGAATTGAATTATCTGTTTCAGCTTCAGTTTGCAGCCATGATTCTGCGGGAGGAAAGGGACATGATTTCATTTGCCGTTATGAAAGTCAGGCCCAAGGAACATTGTGGGCTTTGAGGAGAAGTAATTCAGGGAACAGATGAAAGGGTATCTGGTCGTGTAGGGAGTGAGGGCCGCTTTGCCCAAAGTGAAACAGAACACAAATGGACGGACTAGAGTTCTAACTAGAGTACAGCAAGCAAGGCTTTTGTACCACTTAACTGTGGGAAGGACAGACCAAGCAGATGATCCCTGACTGTGACATAGGCGCATGTGTTTGAATGCTCAGGGCCCAGCTGGTGGCTCTGTTTTAGGTCTAGAACTTTGAGAAAAGAGTCTCCCTGGAGGAAGTAGCAGGTTAGTGACTTCGGATTTCCTAGCCCCACCTTGTGTCCTCTTCCAGCTCCCCTTCTTAATTTCTCAAGACATGAGGAGGTGAAGGGTTCCAGGCACTCACTGCTGTCACTGGGAAGATGGATACCACCTTGCTTCCTCATCCAAGGACTGCACCCTTACCCAAGAACCAACATAAATTCTTCCTTCTCTATGTTCCTTCTTTTTTTTTAAAGGTTTATTTATTTTATGTATATGAATACACTGTAGCTGTCTTCAGACACACCAGAAGAGGACATCGGATCCAATACAGATGGTTGTGAGCCACCATGTGGTTGCTGGGATTTGAACCCAGGACCTCTGGAAGAGCAGTCAGTGCTCTTAACCACTGAGCCATCTCTCCAGCCCCTCTACGTTCCTTCTTGTCAGGTATTTGGTGACAGTAGCAAGAGAAGCCAGAGCTATACCTAGATCACCAATGCAGCTGCCGTTCCTGAAAGAGGGAAAAGCTACAAACGGAAGGGAGAATAAGTTAACCCCCCCGGGGACTCCTCCAGAGCATCTGGGATGCCCTCTTCCAACGAAAGGACCACACCGATTCTGCAGACTCTCGGCTGACTCTCTACCAGGTCCCTGGCTTCTACACTGTTGCTGAAGGGTCTGGGCAGAGTGAAGCTGAAGTAGATCTCCCTTCCAATCCACACCTCCCATCCTGCCAGCAAGGAGTCACAAATCACTAAGCAGAAGGAGAACCTGAATGGGATGGAGCTTTGGAAAATTGCTTTCATAGCCTGTGATCATCTGGAGACAATGCGGGAGAGGAACCCTGAGTCACTGCAGGGTTTGTTATAAGATCAGGATTTTGACCAGTGATTTCTATGACCTATGTTTTAAAACCTGGGCAGCTACATCCTATTGACCAGCCTGCTGTCTAGCCTAGGATGGAGATTTTAAAGAGTGAAGGAGCCTCAGAAGTCACTAATTCCAACTGCTCCTCTATAGCAGAATCCCCTTGAAATATTCCTTCAAGGGTGGATGTTCCATCAGCCCGTTTCCAGTCATTGAGCTTCCCTTGACACTATATAACTACAACCCATGGAGAAATGCCTCACCTAATACCCACCACACTACACATACATAGATACACACAGAGAAACGCACACACACATGCTTACTCACACACACACATGTACACACATATGCACATGCACATGCATGCACACACTCATGCACACACACATATGCGCGCACACACACACACACACACACACACACACACACTAACCCACACTGTGTGTCCTATACTGCATTCTCTATTCTGCTTCATTCTGAGAAAGAGACACCATCAGTTCAGTCTACAGCATGGATTTTGTAGCTCACTAATCTCTTCTGACTAAAAGCACTGGCCAGGTTATGTGATTCCCAAATCCTCAGGTATCAGGATGGGGCACACAGAATTCTGCTCTCTCCCTCAGCCGACTTTTATTTCTGTTTGGCTTTTTAAGCAATCATAATGATTTTTTTGTTTTCACTTTTTTTTCTTATGGAGTGTTTTTGCCACATACCACAGTATGTGTGCTACACACACACACACACACACACACACACACACACACTATCCCGGGCTATCAGTTAGCCTCGAGTGCATAGAAATCCTCCTGTCTCAGCCTCCCAAGCACTAGGACTTCAGTGTGAGACACCATGCCTGTCTGAACTGTGAAGGACATTTCAAATAATCACGATGAAATCATTTCAGTCATCATTTGGGGTGCTCTCTTGGTTTCCTAATTATTTTCATTCTTAATGTCAACCAACCACCTAAAGAAAAAGAGCTTCATGACTCTCTTGCCTTACTTGGAGTTATTGTTGCTATGATGAAACACCATGACCGAAATAACCTGGTTAGGAAAGTGTTTATTTGGTTCACACTTCCACATCACTGTTCACCATTGAAGGAGGTCAGGACAGGAACTCAAATGGGGCAGGAACCTGGAGGTAGGAGCTGAAGCCAAGACCATGGAGAGGTACTGTTTACTGGCTGACTCAGCCTACTTTCTTATAGAATCCAGGACCACCAGCCCTGGGATAGCCCCATCCACAATGGGCTGGGCCCTCCTCATTGCTCACCAATTAAGAAAATGCTTTACAGGCTTGCCTACAGCCCGACCTTGGGTAGGCATCATCTCAGTTGAGTTAAGCTCGTGTTAAATTGACACAAAACTGTCCAGCACATTCTGAACAGCAGAGGGAAAATGGTCAGAATCATAAGAGACTGTGTAGGTTGTTGTCATTATGCGGGTGAAGGCAGGTACAGGATAGAACAAGGCCTGTCAGTGCACGAGAAGGAAGGATGGGTGGGAGAAAAGTTTGAGAGGAGGAGGAGACTGGAGGGAGAGGAGAGAGAGCAGCCAAGAGAACATGGCAGCAGATGTTAAGATTCCTCTCTGCACATCTACAGGTTGTTATGACTATTCTTAAGGGATGGATGTGTATAGGACTTTGCGTGTCTACACGAACAAAATATATCTTATCTAGGTGGTTGGTTTATATCCTTATCAAATGGTTGTAAGTTAATTGTGTGGATGTATTGTACATTGAACATTTAACACATACATCTGGTTGCTGGCTTCGTTTGTCGAGTAGTGATTTCACTGGGTAGTTGGGAGTGCAAACAGAGTCTGTGACAGAAAAAAACGTGCAAGGCTATAGAATAATTGGGGCTAGTGTGGCATGGGGCCGTGCTATCACCACCCGCAGAACGTGATTTGAATCTCAGGCATGGTAACGACCACCAAGGAGACAGTGTGTGAAAGCAGTAACTAAGAAACAACAAGGGGCTGGGGATTTAGCTCAATGGTAGAGCGCTTACCTAGGAAGCGCAAGGCCCTGGGTTCGGTCCCCAGCTCTGAAAAAAAGAACAAAAAAAAAAAAAGAAAGAAAAGAAACAACAAGAGTGGGAACTCACAGGAACCAGGTTGTGCGTCCCTTTCGCAACAAGACTGGGGAGATGGTCCCATGGATGAGAAGGCTTGCCTGAGGACCCGAGTTCTAATCCTCAGAAACTACGGGGGGGGGGGGATCAAGGTGAGGTTTTGCAGGTCTGTAATCCCAGGACTGGGTGAGAGTGAAGAGAGGTGGGATGGCTGGGGCTCCCTGGCCTCCAACCTAGCTAAGGTGAGGGGTGTGGTGAGGGTGTATGGTGTGGTGTGATGTCTCAAGGGAAAGGAGAGAGAAAATGATAAAGAAGGGCACTCAATCTCTTCATCTTCTGACCTTTGCCTTCACATACGTGTGCACATGCCTGAATACGTGTGTGCATATGCCAACACATTCCACCATACATACATACATGCTTACATGCATACATACATACATACATGTATGCATACATACATACATGCATAGACACATGGAGCCATGAACCATGGTGATTTTGAAAGTTCATTCGCCTAACCAGACACAAGGTCTCTTGGACTAACACCGCCAAAATGAACAACAGAGAGCTGCCGGGGAGGGATCAAGAGAAACAGGGGCCTGTGGCGCAGTTAGCCTACCCTCTTTGTTGCTTGGTCTCTCATAGATTCTTGTTTAACTTCATTTTAAAGCAGAGTCTTAGTTGAGAGGTGAGCACAGGCACGCCATCTAGTAGGTATCAACTAATAGCAAGACATTAGAGAAAAGAGGCAGTGGAGCAGAGGCAGCAGTGAGTGGGGGATGTGTGTGTGTGTGTGTGTGTGTGTGTGTGTGTGTGTGTGTGTGTGTAGTGTGTGTGAGTGTGCGGTCATTTCATAACGTCGAATCACAGAGCTGAATGCTCTGACTACATACAGCTGATCTGTCAGTTTTACTTCAGTAATGCCAGGAAATGCTTCATTAAATAAATTAGAGAAAAGAGGGAGGAACTGAGGAAGGAAAAGAAGGGAAAGGGAAGAAAAGAAAATTAAACACGAGTGAAAACTGTTAATAACATCGTGGGGCCCACCACCTCCCCACCCCTCACCACTCCCCCACCCCCACCCCATTCCACCGTCTCCTCACACCCAATCTCCCACCCTGCCCCACTCCTACTCCTTCACCTCCACCCCCACCCACCTCTACCTCACTCCAACTCCCACTTCCACAACCCTACCTTACCCCACCCCACCTATCCTCCCACTCCCCTGACCCTCTACCCACCCCCACTCCACCCACCCCACCTCACTCCACCCCCCCATATCCACAACCCCACCTTTCCCCACCCCCACCCCCACCCCATCCCATCCCACCTCACCTCCACCTCTCACTCCCACAACCCCACCTTGCCCCACCCCATCTTACCCTCACTCCCATTCCATCCCTACCCCACCTCCACCTCACTTCACCCCCACCCCCACTTACCAACCCCCCCAGCTCCCCCACTCCCCTCCCACCCTGCTCTGCCGCCATCACTTCTCTGATTGCATCTGGTCCCAGGCACCTAAGGTTCCCAAGATTATTTCTTGTTCTTTCAGCTCAATAAAATCCACACCACCACCTCCGCCCTGCCTTCTTTCTGGCTCAAGGGGTTTTGCTCGAATTCTTCAGGTTTTACAGCCTTTGCAAAGGCGCATGTTCTCATTATCCCTGCCTCATCAGCCTCGCTCTGACTCAGCTACAAGGTGGCTGTGATCAGACAATTCCTACCAGCATGCGAGCTCTGTTAACCGGCCACTGAGTTCTGTTTGGCTCTATTGGACAGGCGTCTGAACACGGAGCTGCCTACGGTTTCCCTTGGTTCTTATTAATGAACCCTCAAGGCTAGGCACAGCAGCAGACACCTAGTAGGTCCTCGGTGAATGTGGAATCTAACAGAATTTAGGCTCAGTACTGGGTCAGCATCAAGGATAAACTGAGAGCTTTTATAGACAACTTTAAATCCAGGTCTGTGGGCTTAAGAACACATTGGTGGGACTAGACTAATGGGCAGCTCCCTCCCCCAAATAGCTTAAGAGAGGGTTACAATCCTGTTTATTTGATCGGCTTCCAAGAAAGTCATGTTTCCTGAAAGGAAATCCAAGGTATTCAGATGTCAAGATGGCAGAAGGTCCTGCACAAAAATACAGTGGTCACCTTTACCCTCTAGGGAAATGGGTTACAAACAACGTCATGGCTTGTCTGGAGTATCTGCTGGGAAACGGAGAGACTCACTAGCCATTTTGTCTCTCTATCTTTTTTTTTTTCTCAAAAATATTGCTTAGAAGTTTGACCTAGTTCTTGCAGAGAGAGGCTGAGACATGCTCCCTGTCACAGCCTGTAGCCTGAGTTTCCAGGCCTGGTGGGAGGGGTTCTTACTGCTGGATCAGCTGACAGAAGTCATTAGCGCTTCTAAGGCTGGCTGTTGATTCTAATTGCTAAGACTGGCCATGAGTCGCTCACTGCTACAGTATCCTGCCCCATGGGTCTCTCTATGATTGATTTGGGGACATGTATGCCTGGAGTTTACTTCTTCTAAGACCAGTGTCTCCAAAAGACTCTTGCCACCATCATTCATGCTGCCGACGCCCCCAGAAGTGGCAGTCCCAGGACTGACTGCACCATAGGTCGCTGGTCGGCTTGAGTCAGCAGCTAGCATCTGCCAGTCTTTTTTTGAAAGGCTTCCTTGGGGCTTTAAGTGCTGTCCTTAGCTTGGGCATGGAGAGTAAGTAGTGGTCATAGATGTCCCTTACCCAACACCTCTTGAGTATGGATGCAAAATCACTCAGGTTCCTTTGGCCTCTGCTGTTAACAGCGCTGCAGACAGCGCCCCCTGCAGGACCAATGCCTGGCATCTTCCTGGGAACTCAGACCTGAATAGTTCTGACAGACTGCTGAGGATGGTGGCTGCGGTTGGGGTAGTGACGGCTATTCGTGGTTGTCAAGATTCTTGATACGTCTGGCGTTAACTAAAATCCAAGAAGTTGGTTACACCTGTGAGGGATTTTTCTTAGTTAAATCACTCAGTTAAACCATTTAAGTGGGAAGACCCGTCTTTAATACAAATCTCTTGAGGTGAGAAGATCCAAGTTAAATGTGGACCACACTTTGTGGTGGTGGCCTATACGAGGGATACAGAAGGAGGAAGCTTTCTCTCTTTGCCTGCTTGCCCTCTCTCTCCCTGGAAGGTTTTCTTTCACTGGCATTAGCGCCTACTTCTGTGGGATTCCTAAGTATACTGAAGACCAGCTGAGATATCTAACCTTGTGGACTGAACAACTACTGGATTCTGGGACTTTCTGTTAAGTAGACAGCCATTGTTGGACTAGCTAGACCACAGACTGCAAGCCACTCTAATAACCCTGTCCCCTCCATGTCAGCTCTGCTTCTCTTGGGAACCCTGCTAACCCATTGATCACCCTGATTGATCACCAAGGAGTCCTTCGGGGAGCAGAGACAGAGTTCATCCTCATCTGACCAGGGTTGCTATGAGAAAACATCCTCAGAATCTGGGAGTTGGTTAGCCCTGGCCCTGCCAGAGCCCCACCACTGTGCTAACTCCTATCTGATGTGCCCTGTGGACACCCTCTCCCTTTCCAGTGTCTTAGGGCACAGTGCAGCCTGCTTGGTCACATTTTGTTCACCTGTGTGAGTAATGGGGAGGGCTGGAGAGAAACTCATCCTGTCTCCCATCCCCTCCTGAGAAAGATCCTTCCACTGTACCTGTCACATTGCTGCCAACCTGAGCCGATTTTAGGGACCAAGGGTACCTATCATTGTCTCAGCAAGGGACACATTTCAGGGTAGTCAGGTGCCCATGGGGCAGCAGCTGGAGATGGAGTTGAACACTTAGCCTAAGGCATGATGCCCCACCAACCTGCAAACTTGTCTGAATACATCTTCCTCCACACTGACCCCAGAGCTCTCTCTGCCTCCGGGACAAGCACTGCAGTGATGGATGGTCTTCTTGGATGTATTACCCCAAGTCTTCCCGACAGAATCTTAGGCAGAGGAGCAGTTGAGAACCAAGGAGAAGCTGAAAATCAGAGAGTGGGAAATTTATCCACACATACACTTCCCGTTTCCTTCTTCCACAGTTCTCCGTGGTACTGAGGTACTGAGGCTTGAACCCAGAACCTTACAACCTACCCCTCCTTTTACTTTTTATCCAGCTGTGGGGCTCCTCCTTCTGTCACTAGACCACACTCCATCATTAGCTCTTTCCCTCTTTAAATAAGCTATCTCTAGTTCTTAAAGAGAAAAAAGGGTAATAATAGAGTCTCGATAAATTCCTCGGGACAGCCTTGGATCTGTGGACTTCTGTGTAGGGTGGAGAGGCTCTGCGGGTGACGGCAAAAGCTTTTCCTTCCCCCTCAGCATCCCCCAGGAGGTCCTACGGCCCCAGAACCTAACGATTACGCAGAGCTTCCAAAGATGAAATCGTAGACAGCCTTCCTAAAGATTATCAAATATAGGACTTTCTCAGAACCAGGGACAGGGAGCCCCACACTTGCAGGGCCCCTGTAGGTACACCAACGTTTAAGAAACCCATGTACAGTAGTGTCCAGGAACCAGCCACACACACACACACACACACACACACACACACACTTGAGAAACTCTCAGAGCAGTGACCCAATCCTACTGGATGGACTCAGGGAGAATCACAGGAAAGATCATGTCTTAGTTACCTTTCTATTGCTATGAAAAAAAAAAAAAACACCATGACCAAAATCAAATTATGGAAGAAGGGTTTTATTTTGGCTTATGAATCCTAAAGAATAAAAGTCCATCCTGTGGGAAAGTGATGTTATAGCAGGTAGACGTTAGAAGCAGGAGCAGGAAGCTGAGATCTCAGATCTCAACCACAAACACAAAGCAGAGAGAGAGAGAGAGAGAGAGAGAGAGAGAGAGAGAGAGAGAGAGAGAGAGAGAGAGAATTGTAAATTGGTTGAAGCTATATACTCTTAATGTCATCATCCCCCTCCCGACCTCCCACTCCTCACCCCACTATACTCCTATCCCTCCCCCTGCCCTGTCATATGATATTCCCTCCCCATGTCCCACAATACACTTCTTCCAGCAAGGCCCTTTACCTCCTAAACCTCCCCAGGCAGCACCACCAACTGGGGACCAACTAGAACTAAGCTAAGAGGAGACATATTTCATTCAGTCCATCACAAACTGGAAGTTTCTCTCCAAGTGTAGGCTTGGAATCACAAGTTTAAAACGAACCCGGTTGAGTTTATTGCACACAGAAGGCAAGCACAGCCCTGGGGCAAGTTTGTGAGTGTCCATAGGGTGACTCCTAGTTCAACAAGCTGGCCTTATGCAGGGGTAGAGCACACAGCATAGGGGACCGAGTGGGTCATCTCAGTAGAAGAGCAGTGGGCAGGGCGGATGACTGGTTTGTGCTCTTGTTTGGTGATGGGAGTGTTTGAAGAGGCGGGATCACGTGTTGCTTGGAGGTGCCATCGTCATCCTATCCATGTTCATGGCTGTCACATGCAAGGCTCCAGGTGGGAAAGGAGTGGTCATACCCCATCACACCTCTCTCCCTCCCAACCCCCACCCTGGTCAACAGAGCCACAGTGGGTTGGGCAGTGCTCCTGTCCCTCCCTCTGTGTCTAAATGAGACTGGGGAGTGTGAGCCTGGTTTAACTATGCTCCGTTATTCTGCTTTTCTGTTACTAGCCATGAGAATCTTAGGATTCAGAATATCAAGACCTACACATGAGTTGCAGGTTAGCTCAGATGGCACCAAAGCCTGTTGGACAGTGGAAGAGTGGCTGTAGCAATGGAGACTATTGCTGACCCTCTCGGGGTTTTGTTTCCTAGATATCTCAGGTTAGGCAGGAGGGAAAGCCTTCCAGAATACTATTTAAAAAATTATCATGCCTGTGTGTGCGTGTGCGTGTGCATGTGTGTGCATGTGTGTGTGTGTGCGCGTGCGTGTGTGTGCATGTGTGTGTGTGCGCGTGTGCATGTGCGTGTGCGTGTGGGTGTGGGTGTGGGTGTGTGTGTATGCCAGAGGATAACTTTGGATGTCATCTTCAGGAGTACCATCCTCAGGAGACCCTCCTTTGAGACAGGGTCTCTTCTTCGCCTGACGCTCACTGGTTAGGCTAGACTTTCAGAAGACCAAGCAGCAGGAATTCACCTCTCTGGTAGGGTGAGCACTTTATTGCCCCAGCCCCAAAGGCTCTTTGTCTTGTCCCACCCCTCAGTAGCAGCAACACAGACAAAGTCAACTGGCTCTAGAGGACTTCTCCAAGGACTCTCCAGAGGGGACAAGTGCTAACAGCACACAGTGAAGCCTTTAAGGAAAGCAATTTTGAATGTCAACTGAGACACTTTGGGCTATTAACTCTGTCTCTGGGAATTGCTCCTATAGAAAACTGAAGTACTTGAGGAAACCACAGAGACAAAAATACTCACTATCAAACTGTTGGACTAATGCAACAGATGCTGGCACTCTGAGGGATTCCCTGTGTATCCAGCAAAACCAAGTATTGTTAGGAAAGTGCGTTAGGTCTGTGCATTACCATGGAGCTGGAGAGGTGGCTCAGGGGTTCAGAGCACTGGCTACTCTTGAAGAGGATCTGGGTTCAATTCCCAGCACCTGCATAGAAACTCACAACCTCCTGGAACTCTAATTCCAAAGGACCCAAGACCTTCTTCTGGTCTCCTTGAGCTCTGCACACACATGCTACACAGACATACATGTAAGTATTATAAAAGTAAGCACATATATAAAAAGAAGTTCTCATCATCTGATATAGATGTAGCCCAGTCCAACAGTGTAACAGTGTAATTACTTTGGAAAGATGAATTGGTACATTTGAAATCTTCCAGGATCTACAACACGTTGTGAAGTCTCTTTCCCTCTCCGTCTCTCTCTTGTATGTGTGTATGTGTGTGTGCACATGCCTATGCATGTATGTGCATGTGTGCGTGTATGAGTGTGTGCCTGCATGTGTGTATATATCTGTGTGTGCACATGTGTGCATGTATGAATTGTGTGTGTGTGTATGTGAAACACAGTGGCAAACGGGTTCTGATGGCAGAAAGACTGTTGGTAATGGGAACTTAGATTGTCAGCCATCAGTTCTTGCCTCTATCATCTCTAACAGAGCCTCTGTCACTGAGTCTAGAGGTCGCTCTTGGTCCACCATTAAGTTAGAGTTTAGTGTCATATCTGAGAACTGATGCAGTGCTGACTGTATTGGACTTCAGAGAGGAATAAATAGAACCCAGAAGCTTGAAACCATCTTTCCACAGCCCCCACCAGGAAACAGAGACAACCTCCTGTGACTGTAGGAGACATTAAGGATACATGGGTGAAACCACAGCAAGATGCTCCCTTCACACAATGTGCTGGCTGTAATTTAAAAAGAGTCAACAGGCAGGACTGGAAGGGAATGAGGAAGGGGAGTCCCCCAATGCAGGACCTGTCAAGAGGGTGACAGGTCATTCTGTAATAAAGGGAAGTCTCCACTGTGGCCTTTATACTCTCTACTTCTGAAACATCTGCTCCTTAGAACGAACCATTTCTCCACTGCTTGGGCCAAAGCAAATGTCTTCAATGACCTTGGCTAAGTCTGTGGCTGGGAGATGGGAAAGCACTCGACTTTTGCATATTGGTTTTACGTATCTCTCACAACCACATGGTCTCATTTATTAGTTCAAATAATTTGTTTTATTAGGATTTCCTACACACTAGTTCATATCTACAAATAGAGATAAATTCTACCTTTCCCTTTTTTGAACAGTTCCTTGCCTCTTCTTCTTGAGCTAGCGCCCTGAGTACCATGCTGAATAGCAGTGGTCGGAACAGAAATCTGTTGTTTTTCTTCTGTGTTTTCATTATTAAGTATGATGTTACCTGTAGATGTAACACACTTCCAACAGGAACCTTTAATCCCCGGACTTTCTCCATCCAGTCAAAGCAACATGAACTATCCTTACTTAAAACTTCTCCTAGACCTGATAGCTTTTCAGTTTAATTTCATAAATTGTGTTTTGGGGTTTTATGAATCGTAGGTTTTGTTAGACCTTCCATTTCTTTGCTATTTCTTTTCTTTTTGTCTTTGTTTTTGTTTTGTTTTGTTTTTACTTTGTTTCATGACAATTTGTCTGAACTTGGTGCATCTTCACGGTGGCTTTTTAAAAAGTCTTGCCACATGATCCCAACATTGAGTTAATCTCAGTGCTTGATGTTCTAAATTTTTGGCCTTTTCTCATTCAGGTTGTGACCGCTTGGTTCTCAGTGTGATACCATTCAATTGCATCTTGACCGCTCACACATCTTTATTGCAAGACTCTGGGCCCGGTTATCTCTCACTTTTATAAGCAGTTCCCACGTGTGGCGTAACGGGTATGGAGTTCTTGGTTGGCCTCCACTGACACCACCTCAGTAAAAGTAGACAGAGTCCCACTTCCCCAGAGAAGGAAGGCTGAGCACATTCTGGTAAAAGTGGGTGCTGGCTTCCACTATCACCCCGCCTCCACTGAGTATGTAAATATAGCACCCTACTGGGCCCAGTAGACCCAGGTTAGAATGCTAGCTGGCTCTGTCCCTCTGCTCTTCTGCCTATGACACCAGTGGTGTATGATAGCCCTGTTCCCTATTCATTTTATTGACACCAAAGGGAGGGACATGGGCAGGCTTGCCCGACCCCTAAGTAACATACTTCTGGGTGGCATGGAGGATCAGCCAGACTCCTTTTGATGTTACTCGGGAAGGGTATTATGGTCTGGATATGAAATGTCTGTCACAAGCTCATGTGATGAACTCTGCCTCCCCAGGTGCTGATTTAGAAAGATGTAGAACTTTGTGGGGTGCAGTCCTGCTGGAGGAAGGGCACTTACGCCTTTCCTGGGTGGAGGAATGATAGTAGCTCATCCATCCCAGTAGTGCACCCCCATGGGGTAGTTGAGTGTGAGGCCCTTTGGCAGTGGGAGGCGGGGTAAAGCTGGGGAGGGAGCTAGATCCTGTCCCCTACTGACAGAAGACTCAGAGCTCTGCCTTTTACTTGCCCTGAGCAGGTAACAGAAAACCAGTTGGTCCCACCCACCAACCGCTGACTCAGGAGGATACCCCAGGGAAATCAGACGACAGAGGTTCTGATATGATAGTCTTTTAGAGTCTGCTCATGCTCGAGTATTGTGAGATGGAAGGTTTATCATTTTCCTTTCACATTTAAGTCTTTAATACATCAGAAATTTATGTCCTGTCACGTAGGGTCCAACTTTATTTCCTTTCTAATCAACAACAAGCGATGTCTTCTTATTTTATCGAAGCATCATTCGCTCAACAGATCCAGATACTAATGGTTCTGTGAGTTAAACTGCAATGAATTCTGGGATGTGTATCTAGTTAAACTGCAATGAATTCTGAGATGTGTATCTAGCTCCTGTCTCTGACTCACCTCTTCCTTTCCCACCACCACACTGCTTTGACAATGGGCAGCCTGTGGTATATTTTAGCATCAAGTGAGGCAAGGGCAGCCTTCCAAGTTTTCGTTTTCTCACTCTTCTGGGGCACATATTCCTCTTTGTGAACTGTGAAGCCATTGCGTTAGGAAATTAACGGCAGAAGGCCTAGAATTGGGCTGAGTGGCTTCGCAGAAATATGAGATGAATCCTCTTGGCACTGCCCCCAATCCTGATGGGTGATTCAGGTTTGGAGCCACAGTCCACAGATGTCCCTTCTGTTCATGTGTCACAGACCAAATCAAATTACTTGGCCATGCTGACTTCAAAAGGACAGGAAAATACTACCCTGAGGGGAAGGCAATGGGAGGTTGAGGAATATTAATAGGGGAGATTGACACACCTATGGGCTGAGTCTATTCCAGATGCCAGGGGCCTTGAACAAGTCACTTCTTTGTTCACAGTCAAGAAGCTGAGAGTTCAAGATCAAGGACACAGGCGTGTTTCTGATGAGGCCTTCTTTCTTCCCCTCCTCTTCCCTCTACTCTCTCTTCCTTCCTTCTTTGTCTCCCCTTCCTTCCCTCCCCTCTGCTCCTCTCCCCTTCTTTTGTCTTCCTTTCTCTTCTTTCTCTCCTCTCCCCTCCCCTATACTCTCCTTCCCTTCTCTTCTTTCTCTTTCCTCCCCTCCCTCTCTTCTTCATTTTCTTTCCCCTTTCTTCTTTTCAGACATGAAATCAAAAGAGCCGGGGCCTCAAATTTGGACCCTGGAAGCCCCTGCAGGCAAACTCATCCTTTCCTAGGACATTGTCTTGGTTTCTTTTTTGGCACTTAGAGGAAAACACCCCAACAGAAGCAACTTGAGGGCCCACAGTGCCAGGTTAAGGTTCATCACAGTGTAAAGTTCTGGCAGCGAGAGCTGAAGCAGCTGCCTCTGTACTCAGAAAGCAGCTGATTTCCAGTTCTGTGTTGTCTGGCATCCCGGCCCAGAGAGCCTCTTTCCTTTAGAGTCTTCCCACCTTGACTAACCCCTCACGAATGCACCTGAAGACTTGAATCCCAGGTGATTCCAAATTCTGTCAAGTTGATAAAAATATTATCTTAACTTCACCATCTTTTATGTACAGAAGGTGAACATCAAGAAAGTCCAAAATCAGGCTCTTTTCCACATAGAGTCCACTTCAGGCAGTCAAACTTATTGAGGAATGTGTCACTGAATCCACATCTAAGCTTTGGTAGGGCTTTAAGAACATTTCCTGGGGTTGGGGATTTAGCTCGGTGGTAGAGCGCTTGCCTAGCAAGCGCAAGGCCCTGGGTTCAGTCCCCAGCTCCAAAAGAAAAAAAAAAAAAAGAACATTTCCTGGGAAATACTAAAGAGTTCTCTTTCGATAACAGGGAAACAGGAAGCTGGGTACTTTCCCATGTGCCCATGGTGAACGTAGGATAGACAAATCATATCAACTCAGCTTCAGTGAAACGAGAGGCCCAGATACGCTGTACATGATTACATCATCCTCACTGCCCAGAACCCTCAGGGCCAGAGCAGACCTCCCCAAGATTCCACCCATTAAGCTTCATGTCACCGAAGTTTGTTAAGATACAGCCGGAAGTCAGAGAGTGATCCATCGCTGATCATCGTGAAGAGCAAAGTGGCCGGCTGACATTCATTAGCTTTAAATGTGTCCCAGTAGTTCAAAGCCCTTTGATGGTATTAACTTGCTTTGTTCTCACCCTATGACTCTAGTCTTTTATTTCATTCTGCAAGGGAGAAAACTGAGGCATAGAGAGGCTAAGTGAGTTGCCCAAGTGTACCCCAATATTAAATGGGTTTTGTGGGATGGGACTACCACTGAGCTTTTAGCCTAAGGCTCTTTGTTTCAGAATCCACAGCCATCCCGACTCATACAGTGGTATGCTACATTTCTTTTAAAAACACTTCAGGGGCTGGGGGACAGCTCTGTGGGTAAAGAGCTTGCTCTGCCAGCTGTACCAGAACCCTTTGATCCCTAGAACCAAAGTAAAAAGCCATGTGCAGCAGTATGTGCTTGTAAACTCAGCACTGGGGAATGAAGACAGGTGGCTGGGGCTGGCCAATCAACCTAACCCAATCAGCCAGCCTCTGCTCCCAGAGAGGGACCCTGTCTCAAAAACAAATACACACACACAAACAAACCAAGATGGATAGCTCCTATGGAAGGACTGCTCCTGAGGAATGACACCTAAGGTTGCCCTCTGGCATCCACATGCATATACACAAACATGCACATCTGCCTACGCACATATATGTGTACTGGTACACATATGGACACACATACCCATACAAAGAACCTTTTATGATGTTTATATATCTAACTGTAACACTTCTTTTTGCAAGATAATCTCTTTTGGGTGAGCCACACCCCTCAGAATAGAGCTTGGCGTGGTCACCAACCCAGCCTCCTTCCTATAGATGATGGCCTTTTTCTGAATGTCAGGTATCAGGTCTGAGGAACAGGAAATGTCTTCAGGGGGAGGGGAGATGAAGTGGGGGGGGGGAAGATTAGCCATGGAAGGAGCCCTGCAGCACCCTGGACATTGAGGCTCTAGACAGAAGGCTCCGGGGGGCTGTGGTAGTTAGTTTCATCAACTGTCACAACCTAGAAGCTCCCAAGAGTCTCAACTAAGGAATTCTCTAGACCAAGTTTGCCTGTGGGCGTGTCTATCCCAGATTGTCTTGTTAATTGAGATGGAAAGATTCACACTCAATGTGGGTGACATCGTTTCGTGGGCTGGGTCCCGGACTGTATACTAGAGTAGAAATAGCTGCATACCGAGCAAGCAGGCAGTGTCGGGTCGTCTCCCTGCTCTTGACTGTGGATGTGTGAACAGTTGCTGAACTTCCTGTAAACCCTTTCCTCCCCCATGTTACTTTTGCCCATGCTTTTGGTGGCAGTGTTTTATAACAGCAATAGAAAAGAATTAGAACTGAGGATGAGGCAGGAGAGCATGCTCTAGTCTGAAGGACATCTCAAGGAGGGAGAGAAACAAAGACACCTGGCCTCCGTCACTGTGCAGGGAGATACCAGTTAACGAAAGCTGCCCATGTGCCCCTCTGGTATTCAATGTCCATCTATAGCCAAAGATTCCCCTCCAGAGGCCACGGAACTAACAAATCCTTATACATGAGTAGAAGCTACTATCCATACTGCATCTGTACTTGTCTTACCTTCCCCCTCCACCTCTTCCGACTGGTCCGTGTCCTCATGTGGGGCTACCTGAATTCTTAGCAACACGAGAGATACTGCCAACATGCTGACACCTTCTCAGCTCTAACAATGTGTCTTTCTCTCATGCTTAGGAACATGCTCCAACATGGGAATTGGTCCTAGAAATGGATGTGGATGACAGGAGAAGAAATCAGGGCTGTGGGTGGGTCAATCTCCAGCCTGTTAGGAACAGAAGATGGTGGGTAAAAGCTCAGCCTTCCTCTTCTCCAAGGAGAGAGTTCTTAGGCAGCGTCCCCTAGGTGTAGCTATGGGTCTCCAGTTTCCTTAAACACGTTCCAGGAACCTGTTGGCTGCTTGACACGTTCTTGCTTATACCCCCATCCTTGGTCCCACCCCACTGTCCCCCAAAATCCAAAGACAATGACTTGGGTACAGTTGGGCTATCTGTGCAGAAGCTAGGAAAGGAAGAGAGGATACACCAAGAGCAATTTGCTTGAGGGAGCAGAGATGTTGGGGAGATGTGTTGACACAGTCAGTATGTCCCTGTGGAGAGTCAAGGAGGCCAGGCATATCCTCTAACCCTTCCCTTGTTAGTGGAGGTGCCTCTGGATGGGAACACTACGTTCCCGCTACCTGCTAAACCTGCTCAAAGCTTGGTGAAACTCTGGAGAACAAGACAAGAAGTAGAAACTGTCTACAGCAGCATCCGTGGTGTTGCCTACACCGTGGTATGGGCGTGGTGCCCATGGGGTCAGATGCATCCATGGGTTTCTGGAGCCATGGAGTTAAAATGAGGCCTGGAAGGCAGAGGCTGACTTTTCCTTGGCAGCTTAATCTTTGTGCTTCATTTCACCTTCCAATGGCTCTGTCCTGCTTCTAAATGCTCACACCAAGAGTCTGTCCTGAATCTGGGGAGACTCTAGAAATGGAACCAACCCCTGCTCAGATGATAAATATCCCTTCTTACTTCTGCTTTATTTCAGGTTACAGATCACACAGTTAGGGTAAAGGAATTAAAAAAAAAAAGCAGATACTTATTCCAGCATTAAAGATTATTATTGTAGGATCTTGAACCATATCTTTTCCTGGTGAATTATTAATAAGGCCTGTTTTTGTTTAATGCCTGATAATAATTTCTAAAAACAGATCTACAACTTCAGCTGTAAATGCATGCCCATGAATCATTCTACCGAAAGCACTATGGTACAGTTAGTGGGAGGGGAAAAAAAAACCCAGCCAAACCCTCTACCAATGAAATAACCCTATTTTAAAACCTTCTGCTTTGCAACCTCTACAAGTGGCAGGTTGAGCGAGGGTCTGAGATGAAACCATGGATATCTTCACTTGGCTTGTTTAAGGAGTAGCCAAGAGACTGGGAAAGCAAAAGCAGGGCACTATGACAAATGGCTTTCTCACTTCTGACCTCAAGTCAGGATGAATCAGGCAGCTTCCCGGCTTCCACCCAGCACCCCCAGATGTCCAGCTTTCCTCTCCTGCTGTCCCTAAGGAGCCTCTACCCCTCGGTGGGACTGTACTGAGTATGTGCAACACATCTCCCCAGAGTCTCCAGCAACCTGAAAGGAGGTTGCTTGTTAGCGACTCCTTGACCCTTACAGTTCCACTTCTGAGAGCAAAGCAGGAGATGAAGGCTCAGCAGGTGTCAAAGGCAGGATGTGAACCTTGAAGAGTATGCTGCTCAAACTTTCTTCTTGCAACCAATCAAATAACTTTGCTTTGAACCTGGTTTTCCTGTGAAGAGATACAAAATTCTTCCTCCATGAATCATCAGGGATCTAGATGAAGTGACCGAAAGCCCCCCCTGCAGTGATGCTTATGTCTGAGCCCCCCACCCCTGCTTCTGTTAAGAACCATCATCTTTCTGATGAGCACACTGACCCGACCCCAAGTGTCACAGTATTAGATTACTCACATGGAATCACTCACAGGGTGGACATTGACTTAGCATCTGCGGTGGCCAGAGACTGTATTAAACAAGGAGCCAACGGTCATCTAACCCAGATGTCACCCTTACTCACTGTGTATGGCAGGAATAAGCATGAATCAGAACTAAAATTGTGTTTAGGACATCCTGAGAGCTCATCTCTTCAGGAAGTTGTCATCAAAGAGTGAAGTCAGAGCTCACAGAGGGAAAGTGGAAGACGGCGTTCCAGGCAGAGGACCCAGTATTGGTGAAGATGTGGTGCTGGCATCCAAGACAAGATGACGGCAGCTTAGATCTGTGTGGGTGATGGAGACAGTCAGAGCCGACATGTAGGACAAGGTGTAGGGGGAAAATTCATCTAGTCTCAGGGATGGGCTGGACAGTGCCAGGGTCTGAGGGGGAGTGTGAGAGGATGGTGTCAAGAGTGTCTCCAACTTTTGCACCTCTATGTGTGATCTGGAATGGGACAAAGGTCCAGATGTGGTGTTTCGGTGAAGGGAGAATTGTGTGCATCTTTCCAGTTTCCCAGAGGAAAGTGTCAAACAAGATTCAAGCCACAGAAAGTCTAGCTAGAATGATTTCTTCAGCAGTGGAAGCTAAAGGTGTGGTCCTCTGTGGGGAGGAATGTAGCTCCTGAGGGATCCTGCTTCTTTTGAAATCATATGGGCCCACCAAAAGGCCCCCGAATTGTCAGAGAACACAATCTCAGTGTAGGAGTAAGGTCAGAAACAGATAATGTCATGCACGCCAAAGGAATGAATGAAGTAAGTGGAGGAGAAACATGTTCCATAATGTTGAAGGGTCGGTATGCTGAGAGTTGAGAATGATCCAGGGGAGTGAACAATGTAGGGCCCAGGTGAACAGTCCAGACAAGATTGGACAGGCTTGAGATGCCAATGGGAGGAAGGGAGGGGCAAAGTGACCACCAGCCTCACATCTAATTGGTATGATTGTGAAGGGAAGAGATGAAGGTGAAAAACATGTACAGTAAGAGGACTCGGCATGAAAAGATGAGTACCCACAATCCTCCAGGGCCTGCCTGTCTTGGTGCTCCCCAGGAATTCTCTAGTGTTTAGGCAACTTGATAATCTGTGTTGTGTGGTCAGAATATTCAGGGACTGGTGCCTGGGCAACACCCAAACACAAGAAGGTAGAGTTTGAGTATAGGCATCTCAGGCTCCAGACTCTCAACCAGGATGTGTCTCAGATGTGCCCCCGTGCAGATTCCCAAGAGAATCCCCTCTTCCTCCATGTCCAGTAGATTACCAAGGAAGACAATAAATAACCATCTTGAAGCTTCCAGAGGGACAGAAGAGTGAGGGTAGAGATTGTGTTTGAAGCAGATGGGCACCAGGTGGTGGTTGAGCAATGTGTCCCAGTAATATCAAAACTACATGTTATATAGAGACAGAGGCCATCTCCTTCTAGAGCCAAAGAAGGGAAATGCTTTCTGTAAACATCCCCACCTTCTTCCAATCCGTGCTGCTCTACAAACTTCCATCTTACCTCCTGACCTCTGGACCTTTCATGGTTCATTATTGCCAAGGAGCTTCTCAGTAGGACCCGGAACTCTCACCTTCCGTCTCCAACCTCCTCTCCCGTCATGCCTTACAGCCCAGATATCTGTAAGTACCCAAGTTGGCTTCACAATTCTCTCTTCTTCCTTTATTCTGTTGTCCACATGGATCAGCCCCCCGCCCCCTCCTCTTGATTCCTGACCATCCTTCTAGACCCTACTGGGACAGTATACCAGATGCACCTTTCACCAGTGACCTCAGCAGATGTTCTTGATTCTTTCATGGGGCAGTAAGGATTCAGGTAAGACTCCTACCCACAGGGACCATATGTGATGTTCCTCAATGCCTGAGACTCTTAAACTGTGTCCAGCACTAGGGGGTGAAAGACAGCAGGCAGAAGATGCTGGGGCCGGAACTCACTAGTTAGCAACTGGCTTCCAACCCATCACAGCTCCTAAGCAGACAGCCCTGGATGATACTTTGTCATTACGGGAACCTGTTCTGTGGATGCTCCGGTCTTCACGGTCACAGTCTTAGACTGTCCCTTGCCTGTGCGAGCCTTCCGTAAAGGAGATTCTCATAAACACAACCTTTTCCTTCCTCTTTCCCCACGAACTGTGGCAGTACTACTATGTCCTCGTTCTTGACCTTTTCTGAAGCCACAAAGTCTTTCTTTGGCTTCTGGAACAAGCCCTGCTCCCACGTGTGGGGTTTGAGGCTGCCCGTCTTTTATTTTCTTTATGCCTGTATGATGGTCACATGGGTATGTGAGTGACCAACTGTGGCTTCTCCAACTGCCCCAACCTCTTGCCCCAACCCAAGCAGGGATCACTCTACTGATGTGGAAGGACATTCCAGGAGAGAGGGAAACACTGGGGTTTTGGGAGTCTGAGAAGCACAGCCCTGGATCCAGCATGGTAGCCCACAGTAGCCACAGACTCACCTGGGGTTCTGGCAGAGGGTTCTGTCAAGGCGAAACTCAGCAGTGGCACAATCTTAAGAGAGCCCCAACTCATGATTTTGGTGCTAGACTCTCTGCACTCAGGAAGTAAGAAGCTGGGGGCCAAGCACATTCCACTCTGTAGCCCTGTCCCTTCCCAGGGACCCCTCAGAGGGATCTCAACCCAAGGAGGAGATGGCTATAAACAGGTAGACCCTCCCACCTATCCTCCTGAGGCAGCTCCTCATCTTAAACACCCAAAACTTTGTATGGATGTGAGCACTCAGCAGGACCAGCTCCCCTCCCCTGGACTGGAATAATCCGGAGGTACCCACAGGACCAGCTCTGCTCATCAATTCTGCATCTTCCTGAAAATGTACTTTTAAATGCCTTAATTGCATTTTAGAGATAACCCTGTAAGCAAAGTGGCCGGAAGAGAAACCATGGAGAGAGCTTGGTGGTCAGGCTCTTTGTTTTAAATCAATCCAACATCTGCGCCTAATGCAGGCTTGGGCTGCTCCTCCGGAAGCATTAGCCCTATTAGTGGGGGCTGGCAGGAACACAAAATAAGATATTTATGGGCTTGGCACGTGTGCATTGCCGTGGGGACTGAGGCTGGGGTGGGGCTGTGAGGGAAATACGCAGGTCAGCATGTTTGTGGAGCTCACTCAGGTTCCACATCAGGCTGATGACAGAGAGCACAGGGTTACTCTGCCCTGGGCCACCACACACATTGGCACATTCTCACTGCCTCTGCACAGTGGAGAAGGTCATGCTTTGCAGTAGTTCCTTCAACCACAAGCAAAGGGAGGGGACCCCAGGACAGGAGTAATGGGAGGTATGCCTCAGTGAGGATTTGAGGAATGTCTCACCACGAGCTTTGAAGCCATGTTTAGAGCAAAGTGCTCAGCAAAGCCATGGCTCCTTCTGTCGGATTTCTCTACCACCCTGGGGTGTGGCCTTCATTCTCCTCTCAAAGATAGCTTCCTGGAAATGGCTATCTCTGTCAGGAGCAGGTAAGAAAGGGAGATGTCACTCTTTATTAAGTGACATGACCCAAAGGCACAGGCAGATCTTGTTTTCCACCAGATAGGTTTAGTTGCAAGGATGGCCATCTCTATCTGCCAGGAAGTAGCTAAAGATGGTAGACCATTAAAGATGGTAGATCATAGAGAGGCTTGAGACAAGGAGTTAGGTGGTGCTTTGCTTAGATCGTACTGTGTAACTGTAAACTTCCCCATGAGGAGCTGTGGACCAGGCTTGGAGGAAATGCATCCCTAATTCCAGAACCAGCATTAGGGAGACTGCTCTGTCCAACTCCTAGAAGTCCAGACAGAAGAAAATAGCCCTGACCCTGTGGGAAGCTGTGGTGGGGGCTGTGTGATAATTGAGTCTTGCCTCTGTGCTCCCATTGGCCAGGGTAGCATCACTTTCAACCTTTCTACCAATCCTACCTTGCCCCTCCAACTCATCCTGTCTCCACTAGCCTAAGCTTACCACCTTTTAGCAATGGATTCTCCAATGCCCTCCTCTTCCCCAAAGCTCCTTCCATTTACCTTTTGTGACTCAGCCCTTGTCTGAACAGTGATCATCTTTTACGTTGCAACACAAATCACCACAGTCCACAGCTTAAAGCAACACACACTGGTTATCTCAAGGGTTAGGGACAGAGACCAGTTGCTATTGAGCTGGGGTCTCTATGTAAGGTCTCACCAGGTCGAAGTTTGGATCTTACATGGCCTCCAAGCCCACATGGGTTCATGACAGGAAACACTGGGATGGAGCTGAGGACCAAATCCCCAGTTTCTCTCCACTACTAAGTCGAGCTGGCTCCCGGTTACCCATCATACTCTGTCCAGTACAGCCATCCCCCTGCAAACCTCCACAGAGAAACTCTGCTGTAAAGGTGAATGCTAAGAGGATGGTGTCATGGCCACCTGCAGGCCACAGGATCCACTTAACTAGAAGACTTGACATTGTTCTTAGACTCAAAGATATCTCATTTCCCTTGGTTCTGCTTCCCTCTTCCCACCACCAGGTCCTCTTCTTCTGGCCAACTCTTCCTTTAAGGTTGAGCTGAGTGCCCTCTACTGCCCATACATACTCCAAGAGCTCATCCCCAGGTTAAGAAGATTTCTCTGGGCTCTGGTGGTGCGTACATTGACTATTCTTTACTAGACTACCTGTGTGCTTGCCTCAATTAACACACAACCCTCACCACAAAGTCCCACAGGGTCAGGGCTATTTTCTTCTGTCTGGACTTCTAGGAGTTTGAGGTAGGTCTGGCTTACAGAAGGTATCCAATAAATGAGTGGAGATGATTTTCCCTAGGAGGTCTGCACAATGGCTGCCGTGAGCCTTGGTTCTTCAGGTTAGACTGTTCCAGTCTCTGTCCTTTAATAATGTACAATGGGATTGTGTTTACCTCGCACTGTGTAAACTGGCCCATAGATCTTTGCCATTACACAAGAGTTTGTATGAAGGACAGAATTCTGAACCATGCTTTGCCCCTGAATCCTCATTGCTTTTTAATAAGATTAGAGTGTGACTCACGTATATGTTGAAGTTTCAGAAGAGGCGATCCAAACAACAAGGCTATAGGGAATGAGGATTCCATCACTCTGCTCCCAGCACCTGGCCTGGCGTGGCTCTGGATTAGGTATTTTCTCTGGGCAGTTCCTCACCAACTTCTCATAACTGTTCACAATACAAAGCCCTTACTCTTTCTGCTGCAGATTCTGCCTCTAATTCCAAGCTAGGAGGAAGGACCAGAGTGGTGCCCAGCTATGGGCTACCTGAGTTTCAGCAAGAATTAAAAGCCAATCTTGCTCATTGTACTGGATGGCTTTGTGTGTCAACTTAACACAAGCTAGAGTCATCACAGAGTAAGGAGCCTCAGTTGAGGAAATGCCTCCATGAGCTCCAGTGCAATTAGTGAGCAAGCGGGGAGGACCCACTGTGAGTGGTGCCATCCCTGGGCCAGTGGTCCTGGATTCTATTAGAAAGCATGCTAAACAAGCCAGGGGAAACAGTCCAATAAGTAGCACCCTCCACGGCCTCTGCACCAACTCCTGCCTCCAGGTTCCTGACTTGTGTGAGTTCCTGTCCTGACTTCCTTTGGTGATGAACAGCAATGTGGAAGTGTAAGCTGAATAAACTCTCTCCTCCCCAACTTGCTTCTTAGTCATGGTGTTTCATTGCAACAATAGAAACCCCGACTAAGACAGATCTGCAGAAGCAAGTCACTCAGTCTCGGCAAATTCCTGTCTTTTTTTGTTTTGGGAATCAGGGTACCACAGGCCCCTGGGAAGAATGAGGTGGGCATGAAGACACCCAGTCTATAATCCCAGCAGCACTGTTCTGAGGCCAAAGCCAGAGGATTAAGAGCTCCAGGTTAGCCTGAACCAAATAGCAAGCCTGGGTATGAAACATGAAGGAGGGTATGGAGAAACAGTTCAGTAGTTAGGAGCACTTGTTGATCTTGCAGAGGTCCCAAGCTTGGTTCTCAGCACCCATGTTGATTGGGTGGCTCAATAATGCCAGCCCTCTTTTGGCCTCCACAGGCACCTCCATGAACACGCACACATGTAAATAAAACTTAATGCTTTTTAAATGAGAAGGGATCTTTCAACAGCATCTGTTCTGGGGGTGGTATTTTTTTCCTCAGTGATCTGTGTCTTGATGTCTGACGTCGGCTCTAACTCACTAGGTAATGTGGGCCCTTGACTTCTTGGGCCACAGCTCCTTATGGGAGAAGCAAAGAGAAAGAATATATTGTAAAATGTTGCTGGAATTTGACTAGGAGAATATTTATCTCAGGGAAGCATTTCTCATCCCTTTTGGGAGAAGAAACACCATAAAGTCCTGGACAGCAATACAGGCAAAACAAGCTGAGCAGCATGGGACTGGCCACACTGACGTGGGGCTTTGATAAGTCCTCAGGCCACTACGCTGCCCAGGTTATGTCTGGGACTGCTAAGACCCATGTATCATCCCAGATGCTTGAGTGAGTCCTAAACACATTTGGCACACTGCCAGTACAAACCCTTCAACTTAAGGGAGGGATTATTTTGGCTCATGGTTTGCAGGTACAGGCCATCATGGTGGGGAAGTGGGTGTCACCAGAGACGCTGAACTTGTGTATGAATTGTCCAGAATTCAGAGATTGGGACCAGCTTTATCAAACTCACGAGATCATTCAGTCAATTGTCCCTCAAAGTACACCCACTCTCCCTAGGTGCCCTTGCCTGCACAAGGGGCCAACTCCTTGAGTATCTGTGTGGGAGATGTGTGAGTTGGCTGCTCAGTTGGTGGATATGGCCTTTGGGGGAACAGCATGCAGCACAGAGTTAACTGGTGGATAAAACTGTTTTTGAAATCTTGCCAGAAAGTTTCTGCCCAAAGCAAGAAGCTGTAAGAGGCAACCCTCCTCTGCATACCCCGCCTTGCTGCCAAGGCTGGATCTACTCAGGCCAGAAGCAGAGGCAGGGTGACCTGCTGGTTCTTCTGGAAGAGCCATTATCTCTTTCCTAGCCTGGCTGGGCCAGAGAGCAGCGTCCCTGGCCACTGATGCCTTAACCAAGCTGCAGGACCCCTGTGGTGATAAGTGGAGGGAGTCTGGTCTGGCTATGAACAGGTCTCTGGGTGCAGCTCTCCCGTGCGTAGGGTGGATCTCCCTGCCCCAGCCCCACCTGCCAGATAGGCCTCTTCCCAGTCTCCTCTGCTTCCCCATGATTCCCAGCTGTAGATACGGTCTGTCTCTGTGACAGATATTTGTCCATCGATTGGGTTTTTGTTGTACCGGCTCCAAAGCTTGTCTGGAAAGTCCTCAGCCTATCTTTGAAGGGAAAGATGACTCCAGTGGGCAGCTTCCACTTTGTCCTAAATTAAGCTCCTGTAGAACTGGAAGGGGCTTCAGTGCAAGCTTCACCCTGTCCTCACTCAGGGCCCCATGAGGTCATTCAGAAAAGAGCTCTCCCAACATCAAGGAAACACCCCTTCTCTCTCTCTCTACCCCGAGAGAATCTCCCAGAGGCAAGGTCTCTTCAGTGACCACAAATGGGAGGCACCCCATCTTCCTTCAACCAACATTAATAGGCATATTTCCTTCTTTTTAGGATGTGGATTATAAAGGCCATTTCACAGGTTAACAATTAAAAAAAAAGACTTGTAATTGGAGGCTCAAGGGGCTTTTGAGAAGGCTTTGTTGATTCTACAAAGGGTTGATATAAATGGTTGCTGAAGTCAAGGCTGCGGGGAGAAAACAATTTATACTGTGCACCTTCCTGAGTCTTTCTAAGTCTACATGCCATGGAGTTTGCCCTGCTTCAAGTCATTCTAAATCTGTATGCCATGGAGTTTGCCCTACCTCAAGTCATTCTAAATCTGCATGCCATGTAGTTTACCCTACCACCATTTTTGTTGGTTACTGATTTTGGAATAAGGTCCCATGTAGCCCAGGATAGCCTTGAACTCCTAATCCTCCTGTCTCTGTCTCCCAAGAGGTGGGGTTACAGGTGCAGTGCTTCCCCCTCAGCTTATGCAGCATACGGGGTAGACCGCAGGACTCACTCACACAATTCTCCCAACTGAGCCACATCCTCTAGTCTATCTCATGAGGCTTTAACAAGTACTCCATGGAAGAAACTCTCATCCCCAAATAAAGAGTTTTAATACAAAAGAGTGACTGAAGCCACCCAGCTTCCCTCTCCTATAGCCCTCTGTGGTAATGAAGTTAGTCGGGTAAAAGTGCCGCTGTCCTCCACGAAGCTAACTGTTTTTACCTCAAAGGTAAAAACCTTAAGGATGAAGACCCATCTCACAGGTCAGTGACTAAGGTTCTGGCACAGCTGTCAGAACTAGAAAGTGCATCCCCTGAGCCCGTGCAAATTCTGGTTGGATGTTGTAGCCCACCTGTAATTCCAGCCTCTAAAAGGCAGGGGCAGGAGATCCCCAGAGCAAGCTGTCTATATAGACCAGTTATGTCAACAAAGCCCTGGGTTTGACTGGGAGAATTTGCCTCAAAGAATAAGAAAGTAGATATGTAGTGATTCCTGACACTGGCTCGGGGTTCCACATGCACATGTATGCACATACATACACACAGGTGGAAAGTCCTATACATACACATCACACATCACCCATCACACCCATGAAAAGGAGGGATCCTCTCGAAGTATGGGCATTAAGAAGTGCGGGCTGGAATCCCACCCTTGCTGCTGAATACTTGAGCAGACCTGGAAAGATCGCATTATCTAAAATCCAGTTTTCTTTTAATGAATGAGCTTCAGACAACAGACCTTTTGAATAGCCATGGAGCTGTGTGCCTAAAATGGGGACACTTTTCTGTTTGTAAATCATACTCTATTTAAATGTTTCATTTTTAGTTTTCATTGCATAGATATATATGAATATGTACGTAGACATGTAGTGCCTCAGGAGGCCAGAAGAGGGTGTTGGATTCCCGAGAGTCAGAGTTGCAGGCAGGTGTGGACTGCTCAATGCAGGCATGGGCACCCTACTTGGGAACATTAAGCTTTAATTAAGTGCTGGTATTAAGCTTTACAAGCTCATACTTGAGACTAGGGTGTGACTCGGTGGTAGAGCACTTACTTGCCTGGCATATACGGAGCCCAGGTGTCCATCTCTAGACATGAAAAGAATTAAGAGATTAAGTCTGTTTTTCTTCCCCGCTCCAACCATACAGTTAACCCTTGTTCAGGTCTGCCTTTACCTCCGTGTGCTGAAAGAGTCAAATGAGCCGATAGCCTTGAGAACACTCTCTAAGCCGCCGAGTGTCAGGAGAGGACAGCTATCACCATGGAGCCGTCAGCCTCATCCACCCACACCATCAGAATGGGGACTGGCAAAGGCAGTGTGACAGCATTTCGAGAAGATTCTGGAAGAAGGCGTTTCCACTCCATGCCAGCTGGGCCACTGAGGTAGTTATTCTCATTCCCAAGTTTATCTACATACAAGGTAGGCACCTTTACTTCACTGGGTAAATATGTACAAGAGGCTCACCGCGCTATCTGTCATAAATGCCAGGTCTGTGAATGCTGCCCCCAACCCCACATCTAGCCAAGCCCACAGCCTGTACTACAAGGGCCGAGCTGGAGTTTGTTAGCCCATGCTGGTGATTGTGTCTTGAAGCTGAGCAAGATTGGAGGGGTGCAAGTACCCTTGGATTTTGAGGGTCCATCTGGGGTCCTGGGTCCAGCTTTCCCAGGTCTTTAGTCTCTCCTTGTCTAGAGTCACAGACTCCTCTCTTTCTTCACTAAGGTGCTTTTCTTCCCCAAGCCTCCCAACTCTTGTGTGTGAAATAAAAAGCAACAGGCTCAAGAGAGCAGGCAATAGGGTGAGGACAGAGGCAGGAGGTTCAATGTTGGGAGCATCTTTTCCAGCTCTGGGTGTGATACTGTCAGAGTCATAGAGACAGAGCCTAGTGTCCAAGATTTGACCCAAATGGCCTGACCCCAAAATCTTGTCTCTCTCTCTCAGTGTGGGGTGAAGAGAGGCCGTGGGAGGATGCCAGACCCAATCACTTTTCTCACCAAGCATCTGGTCCAAGTAACAGCAGAGTTTCACACGGTTTCAGAGAATACACCATGCTTCCCTGAATGGCCACTGCAGCCAGCTCCTTTTCCTCTACCTGGATCCAGAACCAGGAGCTGTGCCAGCCTGGTGATGTCCCAGTGGGAAGGTGTGGGAGATAGAACTCACAGTTTTCCCGGTCCTGATATATAGGCCACCCCCCAATCTCTGGTGATGACTCACTCCACCCCTCCATCGCGGTCTGATGAACAACTTGAGCCATTAAGAAATGGAACAAATTACTAAATGGGCGACACGAGAAAAACCCAGGATAAATCTTAAATGATGACCTCTCTCTCTCTCTCTCTCTCTCTCTCTCTCTCTCTCTCTCTCTCTCTCTCCCTCTCTCTCTCTCTCTCAATCATATCTTACCCACTGGACTTGAAAAAGCAATAGGCTACCATGGCAGAAGTACAGGGGCTTAAGAGGCCCTTTTCTGAGGACCCCAGGAATGGAGAGTACAAGAGCTAAGCTGCTTTCAGCAATGTCTTGGAACTAATTCAGTGGCTTGAAGGTAGGTGCTGTAGGACATGCTTGACACCCGAAGGCTAGGTATAAATGAGCCTCGATTCATATACCACCTCTGTGAATTATATCGCCTCTGTGAGTGTATGTTATCTCTGTAGCTCATAGACTCTGTGGAGCGTGTTGCCTTGGTGAGCCAGGTCACCTCTGTGGCACATGTTACCGCTGAGCCACATCTATGCAACTGTGACATTAGCCATCACAGAGCCAAGGACACTAGGACCCTTGTTCCCCAGCCTAGAAGACATTGCCCTGCTCTTGGCTATGATGTCCTCTTGCACGTATCTAAAATCTTGACCAAAGGAAGGAGAAAGAACCATGAAGGTCTGACAGGGTGGGGAGTCAGAGAGCCTTGTCAGTATTGTAGGAAAGGACACAAGAGGAGGTCTCCCCCTGCTGGTCATAGCTGGGAAAGGCATATCAACAATCCTATCCCAGGTAGGGCATCAAGGGAGAGAGAGGGATTGCAGGGGTTGTAGGCAGGCATCTGCTTGCCGCTTTGAGAGTCAACCAGCTGCATGATTCTGTGTGACCCTGCATAATTTATAAGCTATGGGTCAGGAAGTTCCAGACAAACAGCAGTGTTATTCTGGAACTGGAGTTATGGGGGGCGAAGGGAGGTATTTCCTAAGCAAAATTTACAAATTGTGCAAACGTTCAGAAGTAGTGTCACTAATATCTTCCCTGCCTCCAAGGCACCAGCTGTGAGCCAAGACAAGAACGGGAACTGGAGAGGGGGAGGGGAGGGGCAGTGCCCAGAGTCTCATTTACGTCATAGCAGCAAGTGACACACCCGGTAGGGTGGCCATGTATGGGTGGCACCCATAGCCTCTACATCAAGCAATGACCCTGAGCTCATCTGACAGACGAGGAAATGGAGTCTTGGGGAGTGATCTGTCAAAGCAAGTTCTGAGGCAGGATTTTAACCAGAGTCTAAAGGTGGTGCTTTATTCACAGCGCCAAGCTACCTCCGAGTCTGGGCCTATTGTATGTGATGGCCGGGAGCCTGGTATCTTACCTGAAGCCAAAGTAGGCTTTGGTGGTGCCCCCACAGCCTTGTTACACTGCCTTGGCTCCTCTGACGTTCAAATGAGGAGCAAGGTCAGATTTTTCCACATTCTCACTATTCCGGCTCATCTTGTGCATTTGTATTCTGGGATTTGATCTCTCCTCACCCCTGCCTCTTGCTTAACTGTTCCCTAGATGAAATTTTAGTCTTAGCCAAAAGGGCACAGCTCCTAGTGCAGCCAGAAGTCAGAGCCTCCTCCCTTGCAGCCTCAGTGCGTTCCTTCACAGCCTTCACAGACGGCTTGCTGCCAACACCGCCCTGGCCTGTCAGCAGGGCTCACTGGGACTCCACAAGCCACCCAAAGTGACACTGATCTTCACAGCTTTTCTGCATGCTCCCTTGTTCCCTTCCCTGCATGCATTAGAAAGTTAACAGGAGAGCAAGAAGACTTAAGAAACCCCCAGCCATCGTAATTAACATGCAGAATGCTTTTCTGGCAGTGCACAGGCTGTGGTAAATCGGGAAACTTCTTAGCACAACATATATTTAATCTGTGGCACTCGCTTTCACATGAAAGTCAATCAGATATTTTAAGGGAGCTAACGAGGACTCTCAGATTGAACTACGAACAAACACAGGTGCAACAAACTCACCTGGATCTATTTTTCTAGGATTTTTTAAAAAAAGATATGTCTTCTGCATGCCAGGCTGGTCTTGAACCCATGTAGCTGAGGATGACCTTGCATTTCCAATCTTGCATCTACCTCTCTCCCTAACACTGGGATTTCAGGTGTGCACCATAACCCCCAGGTTTATGCAGTGCTGCAGGTTAGGAACCCAGGGTTTCATGAACTCTAGCAACTGAGCTACATCCCCAGCCCTCCTGGAAATGCTGTGTGCCAGGCACCGGGGAAGTGACTGGCTGTCTAGTAATAGAGTTTGCATTAGCATTTCCCAGTCTACTGTGGAACTCACATCCCGTAGGGGGAGAGGGAGTGGGCAAGGAAAAAAACAGGGAAACTAATAAATTCCCCAGTTGTGTGAAGTGATAGGGAAGAAGGTTCAGGCAAGTCATTCGTGAGGAGTGGCTGTTGAGGTGAGGCTTGAAGCTCCAGGAAACAGAGGTGAGAGGGTCCCACCCACGCCCAGGCAGGTGACCCAGAAGCCTCCAGCAGCATGGATTGCTGATGCAAACCTTCCAAAAGATTATTTTTCTAGAATGAAAGGTTCCATTAACTACAAGCTTGGGAGGAAAGGTTTGGTTGGTTGCTGGGTGAGAAAAATAGCTCACTACAGGGAAAAGAAGCAAACTGCACCTCACATCTCAGACAAGTGGAAAGATCTGAGACCTCACAGCATGAAAGCCAAAAGAAATCAGAAGCTAATCAGAAAAAAGAGGGGGGAAGAGCAAAGGATCATCACATAATCTGAAAGCCACAAATCACAATCTCAGACGAAAGTCAGATGAATTGTGCTACACTGAAATGAAGAATTTTAGCCAAAACAATGCTGCTGACAAATAGAGCCAATGTGTAAGCTCAGGGAGACCGCTTTACATTGCATAAAGCAAGAGATTACAGTGTAGACTAAGGGCAGATGGCAGGACCCAGGGACAAATCCAGCTGGTTGTTTGTCTTTATAAATACAATTTTATTGGATCACAATTGCATTAATCCATGTCCCTGCTACCTCTGCAAAGCTGCAGGGCTGTGATATAGACCCACAAAGCCTACAATATTTACTATGTAGCCTTTTATGAAAAAAAAAACATTGTATCACCCCCACCAGATACTAGAGAGTAATGAGTAGGAGATACACCATAAAAATTAGCAACCAAGGGCTGAAGAGATGGCTCAGTTGTTAAGAAAACTTGTTACTCTTCTAGAGCTTGGGAATCTCTTCAAGATTCAGTTCCCAGGACCCACATGGGAACGTCTGGCCTCCATGAGCACCAGGCATGCATGTGGTACTTGTGCATATACACATAGGCAAAATGCTCATACACACAAAGTAATAAAATAAAATATATGAAAAACAAATTTTGATTGGCAACTATATCCTGGTGGTGTAGGGCAAGGGCAGCTCATTGAAGATGTTGCTGACAATGAACTCAAGTCCCTCAGAAGTTGGCTGTGTACTCCCCACCCCAGGCAACTGATCAGGGAAGTCAGACCAAGCAGGTTTTAGAGCTTGCTCCACTCTGCTGGAAGTTTTGAAACTCATATAGAAGCATTCTGATTGTTCCCTCGAGCCAGCACTGCAGCTAGGGGTGAGACAACACCTAAGCCTTGTCTGTTTTGACAGAAAATGGCACTAATACCTGGGAGACCATAAAATGGAGGGATTGCTGGGGAAGCAAGAGTGGCTGGCATCTAACTTGGCCCCGAAGTCACCCAACCCCTGGGCTCCCAGTTGACCTATTTGAGGCTGCTTGAGTTTTAGTGGCTAAGTCAAGACGGTGGGAAAGCAAACAAGCTTTGGGGCAGAAGTGGTGTGAAAGGGAAGGGCAGAGTAGTCTCTTGTCCATTTCTCTGCGGACAAGAAAAGAGGTCGGACAGGAAATGAAACAGGTTATAAACCTCGGCATGGCACCTCTGCAGAGATCCACTGCCCCATGGGGATTCACTGGATCCTTAGCTCCTAACCTTCCAAGACAATACCATCAGCTGGTGGTTAATTGTCCAAACAGATGAGCCAGTGAGGAAGGTTCCATACCCAAACCATAACCAAGAGTGAAGGCATCTGCACCCATGTGGAAGGTGGGGGATGACGAGCATGTAGGAGAACAGCTTTGCCCTCCCATCCCAGACACACGCATGTTCACACATATGCCTGCCAGCCTGGGGGAGGGAGTGGCAGGGAGGAAGTAGCAGAGGACTCTGCACATTCCTGCAGCAAGAACTCACAAGACTCATCCTGGCATGCTCTGCCTGCTGGGATAGGTCACTGGCTTGGGGCAGGTCCCTAGAAAGCTGGGGCTGAGATGGAGGGGTGCTATGGAGGAATGTTTCCAGGAGTGCTCTGTAAGCACCTCCCTACTACCTATAGAAACGTAAGAGTAAAGGGTAAAAAAAGTCTTAAAAGATAAGGACTGAAGGCAGCAAGAAAGGAGAGCCAAGGGACAGTATGGTCCCCACTGGAGCATCCAGGCCTTGCAAGGCTGTCTCTGTGTGTAGGGACAACACAGTTGCTCACTGTTAAAGCTGGGGAGTGGTCTTTATATACTACCCAAAACGGTTGTTAGCCCTGGGCAACCCTAGGGGAGATCGACTTGCCTTCCTCCCATGGAAAGTTGGCATCTCCCACTGACCAGAACAGTTATTGACAGAGTAAGGGACATCCAGAGACCCAGAGAAAGGGTATGGGGAGCAGGGGTTAGGGGGGACAATGTCTTTTGCCCCCTCTATTAAGGCAAGGAAGGAAGTGGCAGCATACCATAAAGTATAAAGACAGACCGGCAGGATGTCAGCAAACCCATCAGAAGCCCAGTATGGGCGGAGGCAACAGGAACCAGGTGCCCTACTAAGCACCACTGACACCTGGACCCTGAACATCCTCTTCCCCACAGACATGGGGAAAGAGTAAAACCTAGAGCTAACTGAGATTGAGCTTTCCACCGTCCAGCAGAGAATGAGATCCAGAAAGGAAAGGTCCCATGGTCCCACTCCACTAGTTTGCCATCACTGCACAAGCTCCCACCCAAGGCATAAAAGAACACCATTAACAGGACAGACTGTTAACAAGTTCATTAATCATGGGCCTTTTCACACTTCCACAATCCTGGTGGTTTAAAGGGAGGTCTCCCCACTTAATTACAGTGTTTAGCAATTAACAGTCCATCAGCTACCACAGCCCATCCCTGGCTTTCAATAAAAGACAAAGGGCTTGAATTCCACAAGCATTCCCTGCAGGGGTCTTCAGCTCGGGCAGAGAGCCTGGCTTGGTGTGAACAAGATAATTATATTTGGTGTCAGCAGAGCAGTTAGGCCAAGGCAGCACTGTTGGTTCAAGCAGGGGTGCTCCTCCGGGGTGCTTCTCCCCTCCCTGACAACACTGGTTTTGAAGGTTTATTCTGCAGCATCCCATGTCCTGCCTGCGGCTGGATGGACAGGTCCGTTTTTGTGGGTGCTGGTAATGGCTCAGATCCAACCTCAAGGTGATAAAGACCATTTGCTCATGATTTCCAGGCTTCAATCAGGGCAGCTGGGTAACCCTATAAAATGCCTCACACCTTCAGCTTTCTCGCCAGCACAGTATCAGACGTCTCAAAAACAAAGAACGACCAAAAAAAAAAAAATCCAAGGACACGCTGCATGTTAGGTGCCGTGGGGACCCCGGTCTGTAACACTCAGAACGACTATACACGCGCTGGACACTTTGAGAAAGCCTTACAGAGGTGGGATGAAGGCTCAGTCAGCAAGGTGGACCCAGTCTGATATCCCAGATCCACATAAGAAACCACACTCACCTGTACTCACGCTGGTGTACACATGAACACGCATACACACACATACAAAGCTTTCATTGAGCACCTGTGTACAAAAGAGCCCACACTATCACAGTGCACTCGATGTATTTCCTGACCAGGACACACCTCTCTAAACAAGACTAAGGGGGACCTAACCAGGGCTCCAAAGTACCTGTGTACCTGTAACGGTGGCAGCCTTGCAGCTGCTGGGTCTCCTGCTTGGTGTTCTAGGGCCACTCTTGTGCCTGGCATTCACCCAACATCACACAAGTGAGATTCCTTCACAGTTGCGTATAGATGTGCTCTCTCCCCACTCTCAGTGTGAACCGATCACTGTGCAAGCATACGGAGTTTCCTTTCCCATGCTTCTGCTCTATGGGCCCAAAGGTGGTTTATAGAGTAGTTACGAATAGAGATGCTGTGAACAGTCGTGTTACAATCCTTTTCAAAACTTAAACTTTCAATTTTGAGATAATTGTAAGTGTTTCTGTGATTGTGAGGAAAGGTGTGGATTGGCTGCGTATGCACAGTCCCCTTGAATGGAACATCTTACAAAACTATAGTAAAACGTTACACAGAGAGACTGTATTGACATGGACCACAGGTGCTCCTCGGATTTCCTTTACAATATGTGTGTGTGCACGTGTGTGTGTATGTGTGTGTATGTATATGTGTGTATGCATTTATGTGTATATATATATGTGTGTGTGCATGCATTTATGTGTGTATATGTGTGTATGCATTTATGTGTGTATATATGTGTGTGCATGCATTTATGTGTGTATATGTGTGTATGCATTTATGTGTGTATGTGTGTATGCATTTATGTGTGTATATGTACGTGTATGCATTTATGTGTGTATATGTGTATGCATTTATGTGTGTATATGTGTATATGCATTTATGTGTATATATGTGTGTGCATGCATTTATGTGTGTGTATATGTATGTGTATATGCATTTGTGTGTATATATGTGTGTGTGCATGCATTTATGTGTGTATATATGTATATGTGTTTATGTGTGTATATGTGTATGTGTTTATGTGTGTATATGTGTGTATGCATTTATGTGTATGTGTTTATATGTGTATATATGTATGTGTGTATGTGTATGTGTGTGTATATATGTATATATGCCTGTGTGTATATATGGGCATATGTGTGTGTGCATTTATGTGTGTATATATGTGTGTGTGCATTTATGTGTATATATGTGTATATATGTATGTGTGTGTGCATTTATGTGTGCATATGTGTGTGCATTTATGTGTGTATATATGTGTATGTGTGTATATGTGTGTATATGCATGTGTATATATATGCATATATGTGTGTGCACGCGTTTATGTGTATATATATGTTTATATGTGTGTATGCATGTATATGTGTGTGGGGGGTGTGTATGTATGTGTGTGTGTGTCCGTGTGTGTGTGTGTGTGTGTGTGTGTGTGTGTGATTCTATTCTTTCTGCTATCTGTACAGGATCACACACCCTCACCACAGTCAACCACTCAACAGTTTCATCCCTAACAGTAAGGGAGGAACTTACACAGGAACCTGAAAAAGGATTGGGCAGCTGTATGATTCCTGACCGTCACTTACTATGTGAAATATTAGTTTTTGTTTTAAGCTAACACATATAGATATTTTAAATTTTTTGTGTATCTGTGTTTTGCCTGAATATTATGTCTGAATATGTGTCACACGTGTGCCTTTTGACTGTTGGAGGTCAGAAGAGAGTGTTTGGAGTTACAGACAGTTGTGAGCTGCCACATGGGTGCTGGGAATTGAACCCTCGTCTTCTGGAAGAGCAGCCAATGCTCTTAGCTGCTGAGCCATCTGTCGGGGCCCTGGAGGGTTTTTTGTTTGTTTGTTTGTTTGCTTGCTTTGGATTTTTGTTTTTGTTTTTATTTGGATGGGTGCTTTGCTTCCGTGTATGTGTATAAACTGTGTGCATGCAGTGCCCACGGAGGCCAGATGAAAGCCATCAGATCTTCAGCAACTGGAGTTAAAAACAGCTGTGAGATACTTTGTGGGTTCTGGGAATCAAACCTTGGAGCTCTGGAAGAGCAGCCAGTGCTTTTAGCTGCTGAGCTGTTTCTCCAGCCTCAGCCCTGAGATACTTGTATAATGGGATATTTGGGGATGACCCTCAAGCCTATCTGCTTACTTCTGTATCAGACATAACCTGCGCATGTAATCTGCAGTTTTATCTTATAGTCTCTGTGTGCTTGCATCCTGACTTGTCTCATGAGGCCACGGATGAAATTTTCCACTTGTGACACCAGGTTAGTGCTTACAAGCTTTGGAATCTTTGGGATTTTCAGATTTGGGGTGTCCAAGCTGTGCCTCTATCAAACCCTTGATTTAAAACTAGACAGAAATCTAGTTTGGAGAGACTCGCTGATCAAGGGTGTTTCTGGTCTTTTGTAAGATTTGAGTTTAGGTCTCACAGCTGCCTATTAAATTCCAAGTCCAGGGAAACTCTTCTAGCTTCTAGGGGTACCAGCACACACAGGCACATGCACAAATACATAAAATCAAGGTAAAACCTTTTAAAAATATGTTTAATTAAAAAGAAATGCAAGTCTCAGGGTCTCCTTCAGACCTGTGCTGGGCTGTTAAAGTCTCCATGACCCCCCAGACAGCTCAACTGTACATATTTTTTTTAGTTTTGATTCCCTGCTGTATTACTAACGTGACATGGCCCCTTTGAAATGGACATAGTCATATGGGCTCATTACATTTCTCATCACTGCAACCAAATACAGGACAGAAGAAACTTGAGGGAAAGGAGAATTCATTTTGGCTCATGGCTTTAATGGTTACAGTTCACCACTATGAGGAGACCTGTGTCCTAGTTAGGTTTCCATTGCTATAACAAATACCAGGACTAAAAGCAACTTAGAAAAAAGGGAAAGGGTCTGTTTGTCTTACATATCCAGGGTCACAGTCAGAAACCAAGGCAAGAGCTGAAGCAGAGGCCATGGAGGGGTGCTGCTCACTGGCTTTGCTCTCCATGGCTTGCTCAACCTGCTTTCATACACCACCCAGGGCCACTGCCAGCCCACCTACAGTGGCAACACCTACAGTGAGCTGGGCCCTCCCATGTGAATTATTAATCAAGAATTTATCTCTTGCCTACAGGCAATTCAATGGAAACATTTTCTCAGCTGCAGCTCTTCTCAGATAGCTCTTGCTTATGTCAAGTTGACAGAAGGCTAACCAGGATTCGTGGCAGCCAAAAGGTGTAACTGGGACCCCCTCACATCTGAGCAGAATCAGAGAGCAGAGAGAAGTGAATGCTGGCACTTGGTGACCTTTCTCCCTTTTCTCTCTTTATTAAGTCGGAGGCCCCCAGCTCATGTGGTGGTACCATCTACATCCAGGGAGGGTACTACCTCCTTGATTAAACTTTTCTGGAAATGCCCACGTGCACACCCACAGGTGTGTCTCCTAGGTGATTTCAAGTCCAGTCAGGTTGACTACTAAGGGATTTGACTTCTGGATTTATGATAACGTGCATGACACAATAAAGCAAGCATTCACTCCCCACCTCTACCTGTCTGAGTCTGGCTCCCCCTGAAGCTGATCCTGACACTAGGATAAGGGCACGAGCAATTTATTTGGTTAGCAAAAGTAATAAGTTAGGGTCCTGGGGGAGTGACCTGAGGAAGGGGGCCAAGCTAACGAATGTCATGCTATCAGTCAAACGAGGTACCTTGCTAGCTACTTGAACCCTAATACTGTAACCTTGCAGGGAATTCTGGGATATGCAAGGCGGGAGAGGGGGTTAAATACCCAGCACTTCTTACTTATGCGAAGGCAAAGGAAGTTCTCCAAGAAAGCAAGATGGGTGTGGGCAGCCTCCAGCACTCTAGCCTTCATGCAGGCGCTGACACGATGGAGGCTGAATGAGCCAACTAGAGGCAGGAAATGCATGCCTTCAGCTAACATTTACACTGTGGGTGCATGCACATGTGCACACATACACTGCCTTGCTTTAGTAAAGGCTACAGGGAAAAATACTAACCCCCTGGGAGAAGACATCTGTGGTATCAAAAATCCAAGGATGACTGTTTCTGTTCTCAACTAGACAAATCTATCAAATTAACCACTTCCAACAGGAAACAAGTAGAAGGTGATCATGAGGCAGTCTGCAGAGGAAGAGGCTCTCCAGTCAAAGGCCTGGACAAAAGTAACCGAGAGGCTCCACTTCCTTTCCTTTAATTTAATTTATTTATTCATTTTACACCCCAGTACCAGCCTATCTCTCCTCCAAGTCCAGTCCCCCAGTTCCTTTCCCCATTCCCACCTCCCTTCTTCTCTGAGAAGGGGTACTTTCCCCTCCCCCCATAACACACACACACACACACACACACACACGTACCAGCCACTGAAGGACTAGGAACATCCTCTCTTACTGAGGACAGACAAGGTCCAGTTAGAGGAATGGGATCCACAAGCAAGCATCAGATTCAGGGACATGCCCCACTCCAGTAGTTGGAGAAACATGCATGAAGACCAAGCTGCACATCTGCTACATATGTGTGGGAGCCTAGTTGCAGTCCATGCTTGCTCTCTGGTTGATGGTTCCGTTTCGGAGAGCCCCGAAGGGTCCAGATTAGTTGACTCCGTTGGTCTTCCTGAGGACTCCACTTTAAACACCCACCCTCCAGAGGACAACAGGAGAAGTGTGAGGGGGTGGGACCCATGCACTGCTGTAGGGTGTAAGCTGAAACCAAGCTTCTGGAAAGGTTCCTGGTGGCATTAAGCTATATTCAGAAGCCATTGGCCCCGGCTGCCCACACAAATACCCACAAGCACCAGGAGTTCACTTCGTGGTTTTATCCTGGGAAGCTACATTGGCGTGTTTCCCTAGGAAGTAGATGCAGAAGCTAAGACAGTGCTGTCTGAATAACAGAGTCCACCGCACAAGATGCAGAGTGGGAAAAACAGGAGCTGGAACCGGAATGAGATTTACAGAAAAATCCCATTATGTAAAGTGAAAACAGACGCAAGGCAGAGCATTCATGAGAGTGTAGAGCAAACAGATTTGAAAGAGCTGTGGGCAGTGGGGTGGGAGCCTGCTATAGAACTTAAGGGACTTACAACTTGTGCCCCAAATCAGCTCTGGTTACCTGTCCTCAAGAAGCCAATTTTTAAAGAAGAGCCTAATTTTTAATAGCAGAAAAAGATTTATTCAATATGGCCACACCGAGAAGAGGGATAAAGAGATTCAGCAAACCCCCAAGTCCATCTTCAGGGTCGTGAAGGGAGATCAAAGTTTAAATTGAGGGACCAAGACGGGTTCATCTAAGCCGTCCTGGTCATGGTGCAGTCCCGCCCACATGAGTCTACCTGTCACTCTAGGCTCTGTTAGAACTGTGTGAAATGTTTTCAGGAGACAAGCTCCCGCTCGAGCTAGCACACTTTCCTTTTCACAGCATGAGTTTCCTGGGGAAATTCTCATTTGGGGGCCGGGGGTGGAGTCCAATGTTTCAATAGTCTGATAGTATCATTAGAATCTCTTCATTACTACAAGGACACTCAGAGCAGCTCGGAAAAGGTGATTGGCGGAAATGAATGGCCATTAGGTGGGAACGTTTTCTTAACTAAAGCGTGCAAAGCCAGGCAGGGGTGTAGCTCAGGGATAGAGCGAGTCTCTGGCACGTGTAAAGCCCTGGGTTCAAATCCTAGCATGTTAAGGGGTGAGGGAGCCCAAATCAAAAACACATACATATATACTATAAAATAACTATACAATATACAATAATATTTTTATAATGATAAAAAGCACACAGCACAAATCTTACAGGAAATGACTCACTAATCTGATGTCTGAACATAAAACATTTGTAAAAATTTTTAAAAATGAGAAAATGAAAAGAAGAAAAGATAAGCCAGAGACTGTGGAAACCCTTAGGACGTTCCATAAATGGAAAGGAATCGTCTCTGAAAAACAGAGGATATTCACAGAGGGCAAGCAAAGGTCAGCTACTTCTGAAGGATTGTCACATGGACAGAGTAACTGTAAAGCAATGATAAAAAAACATTATCTGGCGGTGGGTCTGCAGAGGCCTCTCATTGGTCACTGTGAGTCACGTGGTTGATCTGCAGGGCCCTCTCATTGGTCACTGTGAGTCATGTGCAGGGGCCTCTCATTGGTCACTCTGAGCCACGTGCAGGATCCTGTCATTGGTCACCGTGAGTCACGTGGTTGATCTGCAGGGATCTCTTATTGGTCACTATGAGTCACACTCTGCTCTGGTGTCATGGCACTCACAAGATGTCTCCTTTCTTTCCTTGTCTCTTTTGCTACCCGCCTGAACTCTGAGGGAAGCCAAAATTCCAACCTACATTGACCCTCAGTTTCCTCCAGATTTGGCCCACGGTGCTCCACAACAGTATTTAACAGCCCATAACATGCATCAAACGTTTGTGTAAATGTCTTGAAGTTGTCAACAGCAGCTTCTTTGTGGTAGAGACTTGGCCTCTTAATCCACAGAAGTACCTCCGGGTAGGTGCTATGAGTCTTATTTTGCAGATAAAGAAATTGAACCTTGAGTGGTTGAAAGGCCGTCCAGGATGGAAGCCTGGCTCATATTCAGGAGAGGGGCCTCCTGTGGCACCTCTCATCTAGTGTGTGTGTGTGTGTGTGTGTGTGTGTGTGTGTGTGTGTGTGTGCGCGCGTACATGAGCATGCGTGCCTTTGTCTCCAACTCACTATGTAGCTGGAGATGACCTAGCACTTCTGACCCTCCTGCCTCGATCTCTCAAGTCCTAGGATGAAAAATTTATGCCACGAGGCCTGTCTCCTTTTTTTTTTTTTTTTTAATGTGAAAGCCCTGCAGAACCCTGAGAATTTGCATAGGAGGCAGAACTCAGCTCTGCAGAAGCCCTCCTGCACTTTAAGAAGGAAGTGAACCTCAGTGGGGGTGGAGAGCGGCCTCCTTCTGTGGTGTAGGGAGGCCCCTATGCTGCCTTTCTCTCTGAACTCAGGCAGTCTTTGTGACTCTGTGTTCACACTCCTTACCGTGGATCTTTTTCTAACCATCTCTGGCCCAGATCTTACACATGAGGGGGGTATATTACTTGTGGACAACAGGGGGCTCTACAGGCTTTAAAAGACAGCAGCTGTCATGACATAGGCACACCTACACCTACCTCTCACATACCACAACACATACATACCACATACATACCATATGTATACATACCATAAACACACCCCACATGCCACACATACGTGTACATCCATATCTACACATGTACATACATATCACACACATACATACATTCCACACACACCCCTACACACTACCAAACATAAACACATGCATGACTACTACAAAATCCCCACCACACACACACACACATATACCCCCATACCACACACATATACACCCCACAAACCATACTTATAAACCACAAACCACATTAACACCACACACACACACACCCATTCCACACACACATACCCCCATTCCACACACATATACATCCCACAAGCCACACTCATAGATCACAAACCACATTAACACCACACACACACACACACCCATTCCACACACACATAACCCCATCCCACACACATATACATCCCACAAGCCACACTCATAGATCACAAACCACATTAACACCACACACACACACACACACTTGCATGTCAGGTAAGACGGCCCTGGACTCTGCTCCGGTGGCAGCAGCTGAGTCACAGGTGGAGTGATGTGTTCTAACTTGCCTCACCTTTCCCCTGGAGTTGCCAGCAAGGAAGATGTGGGGTATGGGATGTTCAGGCGCTAAGCTCAGTTTCACTGGTTTGTGGAGATACAAGGCCAGCTGCCCGTGGTGTCTCCTCATGAGAGTCTTCAAGGGGATCCAGGGAGAAGGGGCTGGTCAGGGCAGACAGGAGCACAGTCAGGGCAGTCCTCCGGGCCTGTGGGGCAAGAGCAGCTCAGGAAGCCAGCTCTTGTCTTCCTCTCCCTCTGCCCACCCGCCCTGCAGGCTGACCTGACTGCTGTCCCCTTATCCTGGCCACCCATCCTGCATCCTTGGCTCAGTCTTGACTGACTGGCATGTTCTTGTTCAGTGGGCTAGGTGGCTGCATTAGAAGTGGCTGAGACGAGTCAGGAAAACCTGTGGATTCTGTTCGTCTACTTTTGCTGCCAAGCACCACGTCCTTCTTTTTATCTGAAAGCCTTTAAAGCCTCTCCCATTTATCAAGATCTAAAAGGGCCAAAATGGCTGACATGCAAATGCTCCCCAACTCAGCACGCCAGTGAGAAGCACACAGGTGACAGCACACCCTTCTCCTCAGCCATTTCTCTGTATCCACAGTCCCTGGTGAGATCTGTGTCTCCTCAACTTCGGTCAAGCAAGCTGTTAACATCTCCCACCGAGGTCTCGGTTCTCAGCAACACCTTAACAACAGCGAAATGTATGTGGAGGGGACAAACCTAAGCCAGTTTCCCTTGGGGAGAGGCAGATAAAGCTGGATTTGAGCAATGTAATCCAGAGGGAATGTAGCAATCTCATCCAGTGGCAGTGCTGGCTCCAAAGGGAGTTTTTGTGAATATTCAGCCGTGGGACAGGCCCAGAGGACTCCATGACTATCACTAGGGATCCAGGGCTTGGGAGCAGAGAGAGCTCTCAAGTGGGCAAGGCCTGTGCATCCGTTATTTTCACCTTGTCAAGATGCTTGCCGAGATAGTGGTGCATCCTAAAAATATTGTGTGTTTTGGAACAGGTTCTCATTCTGCTAGAATGTTTAAGTGGTGGTACCTGGGTCACACACTGCTGTGAGCATTAAGCAGTTAATGCCTGTCACGCCCTTAGCAAACGTGCAGCACACGGTACATGCTCAACAAGCAATGAGTAGTGAGCTAAGTGGGCCCTGACGGAAAACGAGGAGGAGTTTTTCAAAAGACAGTTGCTTGTTTAACACAGGGTCTCCCTGTGAAGCTCTGGCTGACCTTGGACTCACGGTTATCCAACCATCCTCTGCCTCTCGGATGCTGGAATTAAAGATGTATCCCGCCTCGCCCAGCTCAAAAATATTTTCTCTTCTTTCTCTTTTTAAAAAATTATTGGGGCTGGGGATTTAGCTCAGTGGTAGAGCGCTTACCTAGGAAGCGCAAGGCCCTGGGTTCGGTCCCCAGCTCCGAAAAAAAGAACCAAAAAAAATTATTTATTTATTTTATGCATATGAGTACACTGTAGCTGTCTTCAGACACACCAGAAGAGGGCATCAGATCCCGCCCATTACAGATGGTTGTGGGCCACTGTGGGGTTGCTGGGAGTTGAACTCACGACCAACGGAAGAGCAGTCAGTGCTCTTAACCGCTGGGCCATCTCTCCAGACCCTCAAAAATCTTTTGAGCACTGTCCATATCTTCAAAGTAAGCAACTGGCCTCTCAGCATAGAGCATCTAAAAATAGGCACACTTGTGGGCAGAAGGGGGTCACAGGAGCACTCACAGGGGACCTGCCTTGCCTCTGAGGGGTTTCTGTCTCTTTAAAGCCAGAAAACAATGTCACCACCCACCCAGCCCTGGATGGCTGAACACGGCTGCCAAGATTTCAGCTCTAACAGGGTAAGGAGGTCAGGATCGTTCAGTACTAAGATGCATTCTAAGGGGCAAGAGGGAGGAAAGGATCACACCCACCTCCAGAATTCCAACACTGACACAGGAGAGCAGGAGTCAAGCAGACCCAGAATCTGGGTCGATTGGCATAGCCAAGAGCCTTGACCCACTGAGCCATCTTTCTGTCCCTGCTGGAATACGTTTACGCAAATAATAATGACCTCCAGTCTCCAGGACTGCTTCTGGTCCCCAGACCCAGAGCATCACTTGGTTGTCAGCAGCAGGGCCTGCCTTCAAATTCAAAGTCAGTAATTTGCAGTATCAATGTCCTCCAGAAGTACAGAGCCCCTGCACTCCAGCAGTAAAGGCTTAAGGATAGGCAGGAGACCTGGCCTGAACCCCCACCAACCCGCCACTCTCCCACTCCTGCTAGGGGATCCAGTACTCAGGCCCAAAAATGTCTGGCTCTGACACCTGGGGACCGACCACCAGGGGTTTCAGGAACCTTGGAGAAGGTCCTTTGAATCACAGAAGCTCCTGGGAGGGTTTTCTTAAGTCTGGTGATTTTCTTCTTTTTCTTCTTCTTCTTTTCAAACCCCTCTGAGAAGGAAGTAAGTTAATTGATCAAGCCAAAGCTGTGTGAGTTCCCTTGTTCCCTTTTCTGCAGCCAGATGAAAGTGTGCATCTTTGATGTGTGTGAATTAACACCTTCTTTGGCTCCTCCCTCTCACTGCCACAGCACTTTCAGTGAGAACTGCCTGGGGGTGCAGGCCGAGAGCGGAGCAGGAGGAGGAGGGCGGGAGGAGAGCTCTCTTCCTTTTCTACTATTTTGAGGAATTCATCCCAGAATAGGTAAAGCAAAATAGCATCCTAATTAATATGCGGCCTTTTGGAAACAGGAAGCAGCACACAGCTCCGTGTTACCCTGCAGGGCTGAACCCCACGATCGGCCCCAGCCCACTCTTCTCCATCCTGTAACCTCCTCAGCCCAGCATCAGGGCTTCATAACAACCCCACACACAGCTGGAGAGGGTCAGTGAGGAGGATTTGACCTTTGTCCTGGGTGCGTGAATGAGACGGACCAGGGATGAGGAGGAGCTGGGGAGAGACTACAACAAACCTGGCAAACAGGGAGAAGGGTTTAGAACAAGCCTCATTTTGTTTGGGGGAAGTTCCTCTGCTGAGCCAATGCTGGGCTGATTTGCACTTGCTACCCTGGAAGCTGGAGCTTTCCAGAGACAACGTGGCTCTGTCAAGAGGGGCCATCTCCAAGTTGCTGAGGGCTCTCTGCAGTGTCAGAGCTGAATTCTGAGCTACTTAGGCCCAAGGTTCTTTATCCAACCCACTCTTACCTAAGCCATCCATCCAGGTTCCTTACTCAACCAAATCTCCTTGGTGTAAAGAACCTGCCAGCTGCTTCTCCTTCCTTGGGGATCCTGAGTCCACAGATGGCATGCTCCACCCCCTACCTTCATCTCGCCTGTTCTGACCCTCAGACCACAGATGGTAAGTGAAAGAAGTCAGTCAACCTCCATCCGGGCTGAAGTGACACTTCTGGTGGGTCCCCTCCCACCATCTCCCACAGGATTATCTGTCCCCGGGGGCACACACATGCACAGTCATTCACGTGTCCACACTCACATATGTACAGTCACTCAAACATCCACACTCACACGTGTGCATGCCTGCACCACCTGAATAATTCTTTCTCACATGTTTGCACATTTTTGTAGAACCAATAGCACTTTTGACAGTTGGAATACGAGAGAATTCTACTCTGGAGAAGCCATAAACCTTGGCCATATTAGAAGTAACAGGATCCCTCGATTCGTCCTGATTGAACTCAGAGTCTGCCCCGGATGGTGCGTTCAGGCATAACTACCGGATTCTACTATTTCATCTCTTGGTACCCCCTAAGAGGAGGCAGAGATGTTGGGGTCATCCTTTCCTCCTGACAGTTGAGGAAATCAAGGCAAAGGCAAGTGGTTTACTCCAGAGTCCTTCCTAATACAGTGTGGGCTCCCTCAGGGCTCCTGTTCAGTACTGATTTCCCTGGAGCCAGGGTCTTCGCACCACAGCTCCAGTCTTCCCAAGACCGTCTAGCACAAGAGGCAACTTTAGCTGTCACAGTAGAAGTTCTGGAGATCGCAGGGAGTGACTGTCTAGGTGGCTGCTCTGCCCCAGACTTGGGGGTAGAGGTGGTCATGAGAACGAGGAGGAACAACTCCTGGGAGCTCACAAGGTGCTGACCATCTCTTAGTCACAGGAGCAGAACCAAGGCTATCTGATTTATACACCAACACCAACAGGCGAGCCTCCCTCCAGCCCTGACGTGGACAGGCCAAAAGCTAGTCTTCAACATGGTAAAAGATTTAGGGCACTTGCAAGGAAGTCAGGAGCCCTAGAAATCACCACAACATGAGAACTAAGCTGCACTCGGAGTCCCTAGCACAACAGCCTGCTCTGCAGCACCCTGAACACAGCCAGGAAGGCGGGTTTGGAATGAAGACTCCTTTATTCAAGCAGTCAGTGATGATGCTGCCCGTGGGAGAGCACCACTTCCTGAAGACGCCCTGACGCTTGTCTGGGGCTGGAAAGATGGCTTCCTAAAAGCTGTTGAAAGCCCTGGCTGCTCTTACAGAGGACCTAAGTTTGGTTCCCAGAACCAACATGGTGGCTCACAACCACCTGCACCTCCATCCAGTTCAAGCAGATCTGATGCCCTCTTGTGACCTCTGCAGGTACCATACACACAGGGCACGTGAATATATGCAGCACTCATAAAATGAAAATAAATCTTTAAAAAGAAAAAACCCATATTTATCTTTCTTTGTCCATGTCTGTCTGTCAGTCTCTATCTCTTTGTATTCTCTCTCTCTCTCTCTCTCTCTCTCTCTCTCTCTCTCTCTCTCACAGACACACACACACACACTCTCTCTCTCACACACACACATACACACACACTCATACACAAACACACAAACACGCACACACACACACACACACACACACACAGACGCACACACACACTGGTTCTATATGGGCTAATTCTCCACCCCCATTGCTTTTCCTCTCATTAAAACTAATAATTTTCTCTGCATACAGAACATTCATAGTAGCCTTAGTGCTTTTTAAAAATTCAATGGCTTTTCTTATCAATTTAATTATTTCAACACATTGTTCAAGTTAATTAACTTTTCAGAGTTGATTTAATTTTGTAGTCACAAAGGGTTTTTAAGCTCAAGAAAACTGTTTTTTAAAGTCAATAATACAAAATGAGTGTGTTTGTTATTGAAGTTTGAGCTGTAAAAAAAAAAAGGACATCTGCATTTTCCAATCAGTAGGCCAGCCACCACCCACATGTCGGTCTCTTAATATTTTGTGCATTTCTTTTTTGTGATTTATGCAAATTCGTGTCCTTTTTCTCCCCTGACATCGTGAATATTTTACAATACCATTACAAACCCTAAGTGTAATTTCAATGGCTCCTTAGCATTCATTTTCCTACTCCGTGGGTTGTTTAGGCAGAGCCTAACTTGCCAGCATTTAGCATATTCTGTTCCTTATCGTTGGGGCACAGAGGCAAACACGTCTGTGTGAACCTTTGACCCCGATGCGTCTGTTTTCTCTGGCAACCTCTTAGAATGGAGGTTCCTGGGTGAAAGGGCACAGGCTCACATTCTGGAGTTTCTTGATACCAGTTGCTAAGTTGCCTTCAGAAAAGGGTGGAAGAGTACAGTAGCCACCATGGTGGCCGCACAGACGGATGAGAGCTGGATGAGAGCTTCTTTTGGTAATTTGAACACCGTTCCCCGGCTGCTATAAGTGTGTCGATGGTCTGTCCCCACACACGTTGTGAGCTTAGGCGTAACCCTGCTTCCCTGGTGGTAAACTGTTCAGCAGTTACTAGGCATCCTTTCATCTGCTACACCTTTTACAATGTTTTATTTATTCAATTTTACTGTTTATGTGTGTGAGGGTGTATGTAAGCGCTCCACCAAGCATGCACACGTGGATGCTGGGAATCAAGCTTGCAACCTCTGCAACAAGTGCTCTTAGCCTTACAGAGCCATCTCTACAGACGTCTGTCACATCTCCAACAAACATTTCTCTGTCATTGACTCTAGGCCTCTTAACTTTGGCTTATGAAGTTTTTGGAAAATGAACAGTAGTTTATCGATCTTTTCCTTTTAAATGAGCCAAACATCGAAGATCAATACAAAAACACGCATCGAAGCTTCGGTTAAAACATACAGAGCACAGGAAGGTGCAGATGAGCATTTTACTCTGGTTTGTCTGAAAGGCATTTGGACATCCGGCTCCACATGTAGCTCTTCCTGGGGCTTTTCTTCTTAAATAGCGGGGGTTTTTTGGTTGTTGTTGTTGTTGTTTTTTGTTCTTTTTTTAAATCCCAGCAGTAGTGGTCTTCATTTTTACATTTGATGAGTGCTGGAGTCCAGCCTGGCCACCAGGTCTCTGAGGAAGGCAGTGAGGGGTATGGGATCAGCAGCCGAGGCCAAAGTTTATTTATCTTTGGCAATTCGTCTGTCTCTAACTCTTTAGTATTCTAAGGCCAAAAGCTATGGCTTCTGGTAATAAACTCTTTTTTTGTTAGCAAGGAGATTAAAAAGAAAAAAAGCTTAATTGTTAGGGCTCCCTTCTCTCTGGTCTGAGGACCTCTTGCTGGCCAGGCGAGAAGGTAGTTTGAAGCTCGTTAACTCTTCATGAACCAGAGAAAAAAGAAAAAGAAAATCATTTACACAGGCAAGAAACATAGACATGCACATTCATACATGCATACGTTCTAGTCTGGCCCGACAACCTGTCTTATAAGCCACACAAGTGTTCATAAATATTTACACACACACACACACACACACACACACACACACACACACACACACACATCTTCTTAGACAAAAGTTCTTTAGAAAATTACCTCACAGATAAAATGTTACACCAATGTTATAGAAGGATGTTGATATTAAGTTCAAAGCAGTGTTTCATTCTGTAAGCTCAGTATAAGTTCAAAGCAACAGTTGCACATGGCCTTGCTTTATCATAGTGCACACCTGTGGCCTCATCCTTGGATCTGACCTAGAATGAATATTTTTCCTTGATCACAAATCTGTCCTGAGCCTATCTCTCTTTTTTAGTGTAATTGTGAAAGGGCATTGTATTCCTCATCATACAGCCCTTATTTACTCTTCTACGAGGAGAGGGCACGTTCTTGTCTTGATTCTGACTTTATTACATCTTTCTGCCAAAACAGCTAAAACTGTCTCCTAAAACCTTTCTAGAATTATTTGAATCAAATCATGAACACTATAATTAATTCATCCAGCATTAACTCATGAAAGTCCACTTTCATGCTGTTTTGCAGGAAATTTTTTCAGTAGGATGGGCTGGTGCCCAGGAATCATTAAGTTGTGCAATGTGGTAGGGAAAAGCGTATCAGCGGCAAGAAGCAATCCTGGGATGAATTATCTTCCTGCTTTGCCTCTCAGAGACTGCCCGTTGTAGGCCACGCAAAATGGGTGGGCCATCTCCAGAAAACTTACTTACCTTTAGCCATTCCTAAACGGCTCCTGGCAGATGTGATGAGATTTGCATGGGTTATATTCTGCCGGGCACTGAAGCTGTCCTATTAAGTGTCTGAATTTCTTTCCAGTCACCATGATAGAGTACGTGACAAAGGTAACCCAAAGGGCTTATTCTGACTTAGCACTCTAGAGGGATACAGCCCATCGTGGCTAGGGAGATATGGCAACAGACACGGTAGGCATGGTGTCAGGAGAAGGAAGCTGGCTGGTCACATTGCATCTGCACTCCCCAAGCAAGGAGGAGTGGGAAGTGGACCAGGCTATAAAGCCTCCTGACCCACCCCTGGCGACTCTTCCTTCAGTGAGGCTCCATCTCACTGAAGGTTTCACAACCTTCCCAAACAATGCTACCAGCTAGGGACCAAGTAGTCAAGCGTATGTGCTAATGGGACATTTCACCTTCAAACAGTAGAAAGTGTTTCCCCTCTCAAAAATCCTGTACCCGAGAGCCCCTCTTCCCTGAATCTCAGGGAGGAGTGGCCCAGTCCTGTCTGTGTTGCCCTCAACATTTTGCAATGCAGGCTGTTGGATATGCATGCTTCCCAAGGCTCTAGCCTGAGTCTGGATTCCCTCCACCCACTTCCCTTACTAACAGCCCTACCGCTGGATTTGTAACTGGCTCCCTCTTCCTAACAGATCTGTTTTTATTTTGGTTGTGCCGAGCGTTGAACCCAAAGCCTTACAACATACTAGGCAAGCTTTCTGCCACTGGCCTATACTCCCAGACCGTTTCCCAAGTCTTTACATCCAGCCCACCCGTTCAACCTGTTTTAGATTGATTGCCTCCTGAGGGCCTGTGTGAACACAGATCTCAGAACCCATCATTCCAAA